>NC_134351.1:56356449-56726463 GCF_964195595.1 Calonectris borealis | reverse complement strand
TTATGGAAGGACTGGTTAAGAATAAACTTAGGATTTGAATGTATTCTTGATCTTTTATTTTCAGAGAAATTTCTCCTTTTTCGAATATAATTTTTGCACCTAATTGTTCTAGCAAGTCTCTTCCCAATAGGGCCTTTGGAGAGTCGGGCATATATAGAAATCTGTGAATTCCCCATTGTTTTCCCAGTTTATATTTTAAAGGTTTACAAAAATACGCCTTTTCACTATGACCAGTTGCCCCCTTTATCATGATGTAATCATTCTCCAGGGGCATCAAGGCTTGATTCAAAACTGAGTATGTTGCCCCTGTATCAACTAAAAATTCTACCTCTTGTTGTTCCTTCCCTAGCTTTATTGTAACCAGTGGATCCGCTAGGGTGGATTCCCCAGGTTCCCGTCAGTCCTTTTTCACATGAGCTACCACTTTCCTTGCCTGATAATTTCATCCTCTTCCCCTATTCATCGGACATTCTCCTTTCCAATGACCAAACTTTTTGCATCGTGCACATTGATTTTTTTCTAAGCGAGGCGGTTCTTGCCTAGGTCTCCTTTCCTCTTTTTTCCTTACAACTGCCACTATTCTCCTTTGTACCTGTTTGTATGCTTCTTCTCTGTTACTAAATACTCTCCATGCTTCATCTAGCAACACCTCCAAATTTCTACTTTCTGTAGTACGTAGCTTCTGGAGCTTGCGCCTAATGTCCCCTGTGGACTGACCCAAAAACAGAGAGACTAGTTGTTGTATTCCTACCTCGGATCCAGGATCCAGCGGTGTGTTACGGCGCATTGCATCCCTCAGTCGATCCAGGAATTCAGATGGGGACTCAGAGGGACCTTGCTTAATTGCTGTCCTGGTTTCGGCTGGGATAGGGTTAAATTTCTTCCTAGTCCTGTGTTTTGGATTTAGTATGAGGAGAATGTTGATAACACACTGATGTTTTCAGTTGTTGCTAAGTGCCCTCCTAGTCCAAGGACAGCTCCCGTGCCTACTGACTGAGCTAGGTACACAAGATGGGAGGGAACATAATCAGGACAGCCAGCCCAGCTGGCTAATGGGGTATTCCATACCATGTGACGTCATGCTCAGTATATGAAGGGTAGGCGTGATCCAGGAAGTACCGATCGCTACTTGGTTATCGGTCAGCGCGGGTGGTGAGCAATTGCATTGTGCATCACTAATTTTGAATATTTTATCATTATCATTACTATTTTCCTTTTTTTCCCTGTTCTATTAAACTGTCTTTATCTCAACCCACGAGTTTTTTCTCACTCTTACCCTTCCGATTCTCTCCCCGTCCCGCTGGGGGTGGGGGGAGTGAGTGAGCGGCTGCGTGGTATTTGGCTGCCTGCCAGGTTAAACCACGACAGTCCTTTTTGGCGCCCAACGTGGGGCTCGAAGGGTTGAGATAACGACACATCTGACCCGAACGGGTTAAAACAAATTTGTTATAAGCATTCATTATATCAATTTAGTACTCGATGTTCACAATGTTGATTTATTTGCTCTCAGAGTTTTTGGATCTGTTCTTGCAGTTGTGGTATGTAGCACCTTACTGGCTGTCTATACTGCTGATTATCAGTTTTTATGTGGGGTTGGTCATCTCTGGGAAATGGATTAAGGTCATTGCTTTGCTATACTGTGTGACCTGGCTTTATGTTATGATAAAATTATTGGTCACGAGCCTGTACTCAGCACTGCCATCATTCCTGTTCTTCAGGAGCTATCTTTTGGAAACTATTAATAATTACACTTCTTACGTCTTCACCTCAGAGGATGAATTTAGGGGGGAGACAGGATGGGACACTTTCTCCCACTTGTTCACTTTCCCCTCCATATCTTCAGAAACTCCTTTTTCTTCTATCCTCTTCATGAAGACGTCTACAATATTCCCTGAGAATTTTGAATATCCTTGGGATGTTCAAACGAGCATGTTCATATTGCTATGTCTTCTGAATGTGGTTCAGGCCTTGTTTAGAGTTAAACAACTATTCAGGAATACTGTCCAGAGATCAACCCCAGCAACAGATACAGTAGACTACCGTGGCCTGAACGAAGTCACGCCGCCACTGAGTGCTGCCGTGCCGGACATGCTAGAACTTCAATACGAACTGGAGTCAAAGGCAGCCAAGTGGTACGCCACAATTGACATTGCTAATGCCTTCTTCTCCATCCCTTTGGCGGCAGAGTGCAGGCCACAGTTTGCTTTCACTTGGAGGGGCGTCCAGTACACCTGGAACCGACTGCCCCAGGGGTGGAAACACAGCCCTACCATTTGCCATGGACTGATCCACACCGCACTGGAACAGGGTGAGGCTCCAGAACACCTGCAGTACATTGACGACATCATTGTATGGGGCAACACAGCAGAAGAAGTTTTTGAGAAAGGGAAGAAAATAATTCAAATCCTTCTAAAATCTGGTTTTGCCATAAAACAAAGTAAGGTCAAGGGACCTGCACAGGAGATCCAGTTTTTAGGAATAAAATGGCAAGATGGACGTCGTCAGATCCCAACAGATGTGATCAATAAAATAACAGCCATGTCTCCACCAACTAACAAAAAGGAAATGCAAGCTTTCTTAGGCGTTGTGGGTTTTTGGAGAATGCATATTCCAAATTACAGTCAGATCGTAAGCCCTCTCTATCAAGTGACCAGGAAGAAGAACGACTTCAAATGGGGCCCTGAGCAACGACAAGCCTTTGAACAAATTAAACAGGAGATAGTTCATGCAGTAGCCCTTGGGCCAGTCCGGGCAGGACAAGATGTAAAGAATGTGCTCTACACCGCAGCCGGGGAGAATGGTCCTACCTGGAGCCTCTGGCAGAAAGCACCAGGGGAGACTCGAGGTCGACCCCTGGGGTTCTGGAGTCGGGGATACAGAGGATCCGAGGCCCGCTACACTCCAACTGAGAAGGAGATATTGGCAGCATATGAAGGGGTTCAAGCTGCTTCGGAAGTGGTTGGTACTGAAGCACAGCTCCTCCTGGCACCCCGACTGCCGGTGCTGGGCTGGATGTTCAAAGGGAGGGTCCCCTCTACACATCATGCAACCGATGCTACGTGGAGTAAGTGGGTCGCACTGATCACACAACGGGCCCGAATAGGAAACCCCAGTCGCCCAGGAATCTTGGAGGTGATCACGAACTGGCCAGAAGGCAAAGATTTTGGAATATCCCCAGAGGAGGAGGTGACACGTGCTGAAGAAGCCCCACTGTATAATAAACTACCAGAAAACGAGAAGCAATATGCCCTGTTCACTGATGGGTCCTGTCGCCTTGTGGGAAAACATCGGAGATGGAAAGCTGCTGTATGGAGTCCTATACGCCAAGTTGCAGAAACTGCTGAAGGAGAAGGTGAATCGAGCCAGTTTGCAGAGGTGAAAGCCATCCAGCTGGCCTTGGACATTGCCGAACGAGAAAAATGGCCAGTACTTTATCTCTATACTGACTCATGGATGGTGGCAAATGCCCTGTGGGGGTGGTTGCAGCAATGGAAGCAGAACAACTGGCAGCGCAGAGGTAAACCCATCTGGGCTGCCGCATTGTGGCAAGATATTGCTGCCCGGGTAGAGAACCTGACTGTAAAAGTACGTCACGTAGATGCTCACGTACCCAAGAGTCGGGCTACTGAGGAACATCAAAATAACGAGCAGGTGGACCAGGCTGCAAAGATTGAAGTGGCTCAGGTGGATTTGGACTGGCAACATAAGGGTGAACTATTTATAGCTCGGTGGGCCCATGACGCGTCAGGCCATCAAGGAAGAGATGCAACATATAGATGGGCTCGTGATCGAGGGGTGGACTTGACCATGGACGCTATTGCACAGGTTATCCACGAATGTGAAACGTGCGCTGCAATCAAACAAGCCAAGCGAGTAAAGCCTCTTTGGTATGGGGGACGATGGTTGAAATATAAATATGGGGAGGCCTGGCAAATTGATTATATCACGCTCCCACAAACCCGACACGGTAAGCGCTATGTGCTCACCATGGTGGAAGCAACCACCGGATGGCTGGAAACATATCCTGTGCCCCATGCCACTGCCCGGAACACCATCCTGGGCCTTGAAAAGCAAGTCCTGTGGCGACATGGCACCCCAGAAAGAATTGAGTCAGACAACGGGACTCACTTCCGAAACGCCCTCATAGACACCTGGGCCAAAGAGCATGGCATTGAGTGGATCTATCACATCCCCTACCATGCACCAGCCTCCGGGAAAATCGAACGATACAATGGACTGCTAAAAACTACGCTGAGAGCAATGGGTGGTGGGACATTCAAACATTGGGACACACATTTAGCAAAGGCCACCTGGTTAGTCAATACCAGGGGATCTGCCAATCGAGCTGGCCCTGCCCAATCAAGACTCTTACGTACTGTAGATGGAGATAAAGTCCCTGTCGTGCATATGAGAAATATGCTGGGGAAGACAGTCTGGGTTACTCCTGCCTCTGGCAAGGGAAAACCCATCCGTGGGATTGCTTTTGCTCAAGGACCTGGGTACACTTGGTGGGTGATGCGAAAGGATGGGGAGGTCCGGTGTGTACCTCAAGGGGATTTGATTTTGGGTGAAAATAGCCAGTGAACTGAATTTTGATGTCAACTGTTACATGATATTGTATGTCATTATTTCTATGATATAGCAGTGGTATAGCAGTGAAAATCACGCAGATTAGTGAAGAATGAACTAACTCCAATGAAACCGAGCGAAGTGCAACGATGATAGAACTGGACGAGCGCAGCAGTACCGAAATGAGAACTGGCTTCAGGATGCAACGGCCCAACACCGCACACCATCTCTTCGGCCCTGAAAGACTGTTATAACAGATGGAGCCCAAAGTCATGGACTAAATGAACTCAGTGGACATTTTAGAGGGATAGTCCATAGACCGAGGGAATGATATCTGTGCGTGCATATATATATATGTGTGTATATATAAAGAAAGATAGTGGTGGTTAATTGAAATGTATTAAAAAAGATGTGAGACCTAAGCACGACGTAAATGGTATGGAATAAGGGGTGGATACTGTCCTGGTTTCGGCTGGGATAGGGTTAAATTTCTTCCTAGTCCTGTGTTTTGGATTTAGTACGAGGAGAATGTTGATAACACACTGATGTTTTCAGTTGTTGCTAAGTGCCCTCCTAGTCCAAGGACAGCTCCCGTGCCTACTGACTGAGCTAGGTACACAAGATGGGAGGGAACATAATCAGGACAGCCAGCCCAGCTGGCTAATGGGGTATTCCATACCATGTGACGTCATGCTCAGTATATGAAGGGTAGGCGTGATCCAGGAAGTACCGATCGCTACTTGGTTATCGGTCAGCGCGGGTGGTGAGCAATTGCATTGTGCATCACTAATTTTGAATATTTTATCATTATCATTACTATTTTCCTTTTTTTCCCTGTTCTATTAAACTGTCTTTATCTCAACCCACGAGTTTTTTCTCACTCTTACCCTTCCGATTCTCTCCCCGTCCCGCTGGGGGTGGGGGGAGTGAGTGAGCGGCTGCGTGGTATTTGGCTGCCTGCCAGGTTAAACCACGACAATTGCATATAGAGCCGACCAGTTTATGGTTTTGGGTATAGCCTTTTCCATTCCTCTCGAAATCCACTCCTGATACCCCTGTAGTTTTACCATTTCTGCAGATCTGTTCGCATCCCATTTTGGATCTTGTAGAGGGAAATATTCCTTAACATCCCCTCCTGTAGTCCTATAGTATTCATCAGCCAAACTCCCTGCTGTTTTTAAAATCAATTGCTTTTCTGTTTCAGTCATATAGTCTAATAATAATTGTATGTCCTTCCAATCAGGGTTATGTTGTTTCACAATAAACTGAAAATGTTTAGCTACACCGATCGGATCGCTCCTATAATCTTTTGCAACCCTTTTCCATTCCCCTAAATCAGTAGTGGAAAAAGGTACCTTGATTAGCATCGTCCCGCCATCAGGCGCCACCGCCTCTCGAAGAGGTGCCTGTAAGACTACTGGGGCAGTTTTCTTTCTGGTGCGGGAAGATACAGGGCTGTCCGGAGGGGTGGAAGTTTCGTCCGAGTCCGCATCCTGTTCCTGTGGTCGAGGGGGAGGCTTAAACAGGTCAGTTAGATCTGGTTCTGGCACCTGGTGAATTTTGTTTGCTTTCAAACACCTCTGTCCAATACTGCATGCCGAGCAACACTGCTTCAGTTTACCTTTAAATTCTTTATTTTCTCGCTCAAGTGCGAGTACCATAGGGTCCTGTGGTGGTGCCAGCCCACAGTCCCTTTGCCACTCCGGATGGTTTCGGAGGGTGAAAAACATATCTGCATATGAAACTTCATCCCACTTCCCTTCTCTCCTTAGAAATAGCATCAATTGTAGGAGAGTATTGTAGTCTATTGATCCATTAAGTGGCCATTTAGCCTCACTTTCCAATTTATACAGTGGCCACCATTGATTACAATATTTAATAAGAATTTTTCTATTTTCCGTCCCTCCGATCCCAACGATATCTCTCCAATGAGCAAGCACACAGCCCAAGGTGCTTTTCTTCAAGACTCCCTTTTGAGTGTTACCCATTTCGTATCTTCCCTTTATTGATCTTTTCTTTTAACCTTTAATAAGATGCCGGGACTGGTTTTCCTTCCCGCACTGTCTTAGTGACTTTATCGGAGGTTTTCTTATCATAGAACTTGCTAGATATACAATACTGCTTTTTCACAAAATTCTACAATGTTTTCGTACACAAAAGACAAAGGTTCGATCTTATCATTCACTTCGTTCGTCTCCGGCCACTCTCCTCGCAGAGATTACGAGCCGCGGATCAGGACTCCACACTCGCTTCGCAGCTGTGCTGCATCTCACTCATACAACACAGACACTCAGTCACACAATAAATTGTTGCAACAGATGATAATATTTATGGCCATGCCACATACAACTCCTCAGATTAGTTGTACTCCCACCCAGCAGCTGCAACCTTAAAGATGACCCAATCGCAATTGCAAGGAGGTCCGCTTACCCTTCTCCTGCTTCTTATATACCAGTCATTAGCAGGTCCGTCCTGGCTCCCAACACTGGGATACAGCAGAAACCTCGGATCCACTCGATCTACTCCCAAGATCGCTAGCGGCCGCTCTATCGGTCAGCGAATCCCCCCTATTACCGTGCAGGGTACCCTCCTACCATACGGGGACTATGCTGCACACCAGACGTCTCTGTGCGATTTACCAGCAGCCCCAGCCATGCGTACGACTTACAGGCCCCTCTCCTAAAACATACCTTTCCTTTCCGCGGATTCAGGAGGTTCTTGTCTACTCCCACAGTGAGCGGCTGGCAGCGGAGTCCCCTCCGAGGAAATGCTCGGGGCGCGCCCAGGGGCGTCCACTCCCCAGCCGATCCCGCGGTGAAGCAGAGAGTCTCCTGGCTGGCTCGCCAAAACTGACTTGCGGAAACCGGACTCCACAATCTATGAGATTGTAAAGTAGGTATGTTTATTCAGCGCTGGGCGGCACGGGGGAGTATCCCACCAAAATCGTGCGCGCCTCAGTGCGGCACTCACCATAAATATATACACTAAAATATTACATATTCATAAAGTTTTGTAATACGCCTATACATATGCATGACCTGTCCCCGCTTTGTATTAAAATGAGTTCTAAGAAGTCGTTTCCATAGACCCCTCCCATCTGCGCTTGCGCATTGCCTCCTAGTGGTGGTCGTCGGGGGTCGTGGGGATGAAGGCTGATAGTTCCTCTTCGTCACCGCTAGTAACCTTTTGTTCTTGCGCAGGCTCAGTTGTCTTCTTACTTTTGTCCATACTGCAGGGTCAGTTTTAGCTGGCTTCTTGAGACAAGTTTTTAGTCTTTATCAGGAGCTGTCCTTGTGAGGCGCCTCAGTTAATTTACACCATAGCTAAGTCGGCCTTATCAGGCTGAGCCGGCCTTGTGAGGAACAAAGTATCAAGCCCCTACCTACTGATTCAATCTTCTAACTACTATTAATCATTCAACTACTAAAATTCCTTAATCCCTTGTCTCAATATTGCTATGTCTCCTGAATGTGGTTCAGGTCTTGTTTAGGGTTAAACAACTATTCAGGAATACTGTCCAGAGATCAACCCCGGCAACGACACGGTGACTACTCAAACCCCCACAACAGGCACTGCGGCTACTTCAACCCCCGCGACAACCACTGTGGCTACTCAAACCCTGGCAACAGTCACTGCAGTTACTCCAACCCCCGCAACAGGCACTGCAGCTACCCAAACCCCAGCAACAGGTACCACAGCTTAACCAGAGGACCAACCCTTGCTGGTATCCGTTGCCCCGTACCAAAGAGGAAATCTTGGAAGCGAAAGTCAGGTCGTTTAGAAAGGGATGGTGGAAGAGCAGGGCCATTACGAGGAGGGGAGGAGGAAGAGGAAGAACTCATAAACGAGACGGAAACCACCCGATCCCTATCCCTGAGTGAGCTGCGAGATATGCGGAAAGATTTCAGCCGTCGTCCAGGCGAGCATATTGTTACCTGGCTGCTCCGATGCTGGGATAATGGGGCCAGTAGCCTGGAATTAGAGGGGAAGGAAGCCAAACAGCTGGGATCCCTTGCTAGGGAAGGGGGCATTGACAAAAGGTTTGGAAAAGGGGCACAGGCCCTCAGCCTCCGGAGGCGACTGCTGTCAGGCGTGAAGGAAAGGTATCCCTTCGAGGAAGATGTTATATATCGCCCAGGCAAATGGACCACTATGGAGAGAGGTATCCAGTACCTGAGAGAATTAGGCGTGCTGGAGGTGGTTTATAGTTGTCGTGGTTTAATCTGGCAGGCAGCCAAATACCACGCAGCCACTCGCTCACTCCCCCCGCCCCCCCAGTGGGACGGGGAGAGAATCGGAAGGGTAGGAGTGAGAAAAACTCGTGGGTTGAGATAAAGACAGTTTAATAGAACAGAAGAGCGAAAATAATGATAATAAATAATGATAGAATATACAAAATGAGTGATGCACAATGCAATTGCTCACCACCCGCGCTGACCGATAACCAAGTAGCGATCGGTACTTCCTGGATCACGCCTACCCTTCATATACTGAGCATGACGTCACATGGTATGGAATACCCCATTAGCCAGCTGGGCTGGCTGTCCTGATTATGTTCCCTCCCATCTTGTGTACCTAGCTCAGTCAGTAGGCACGGGAGCTGTCCTTGGACTAGGAGGGCACTAGGCAACAACTGAAAACATCAGTGTGTTATCAACATTCTCCTCGTACTAAATCCAAAACACAGCACTAGGAAGAAATTTAACCCTATCCCAGCCGAAACCAGGACAGTATCCACCCCTTATTCCATACCATTTACGTTATGCTTAGGTCTCACATTTTTCGATACCTTTCAATTAATCACCACTATCTTTTTATATATATACATATATAATACATATACATACATATATACATATAATACATATACATACATAAATATATACAAATATCCATTGAGTTCTTTTAGTCCACAACTTTGGGCTCCATCTGTCATAACAGTCTTTCAGGGCCAGAAGGATGGTGTGTGGTGTTGGGCTGTTGCATCCTGAAGCCAGTTCTCATTTCGGTACTGCTGCACTCGTCCAGTTCTATCATCGTTGCACTTTGCTCGGTTTCATCGGAGTTAGTTCATTCTTCATTAATCTGGGTGATTTTCACTGCTATACCATTGATAGCAACCATAGAAATAATGATATACAATATCATATAACAATTGACATCATACAATTCAGTTCATTGGCTATTTTCACAAAAAATCAAATCCCCTTGAGGTACACACCGGACTTGCCCATCCTTTCGCATCACCCACCAAGTGCACCCAGGTCCTTGAGCAAAAGCAATCCCACGGATGGGTTTTCCCTTGCCAGAGGCAGGAGTAACCCAGACTGTCTTCCCCAGCATATTTCTTATGTGCACGACAGGGACTTTATCTCCATCTACAGTACGTAAAAGTCTTGATTGGGCAGGGCCAGCTCAATTAACAGACCCCCTGGTGTTGACTAACCAGGTGGCTTTTGCTAAATGTGGTGGGGGGGGTGGTTGGAGCAATGGAAGCAGAAGATGGTTGAAGCAATGGAAGCAGAACAACTGGCAGCGCAGAGGTAAACCCGTCTGGGCTGCCGCATTGTGGCAAGATATTGCTGCCCGGGTAGAGAACCTGGTTGTAAGAGTACGTCACGTAGATGCTCACGTACCCAAGAGTCGGGCCACTGAAGAACACCAAAACAACCAGCAGGTGGACCAGGCTGCTAAGATTGAAGTGGCTCAGGTGGATCTGGACTGGCAACATAAGGGTGAATTATTTATAGCTCAGAGGGCCCATAACACCTCAGGACATCGAGGAAGAGATGCAACATATAGATGGGCTCGTGATCGAGGGGTGTATTTGACCATGGACATCATTGCACAAGTTATCCATGAATGTGAAACATGCGCTGCAATCAAGCAAGCCAAGCGAGTGAAGCCTCTCTGGTATGGAGGACGATGGTTGAAATATAAATATGGGGAGGCCTGGCAGATTGATTATATTACACTCCCACCAACCTGTCACGGCAAGCGCTATGTGCTCACCATGGTGTAAGCAATCACCGGGTGGCTGGAAACATATCCTGTGCCTCATGCCACTGCCCGGAACACCATCCTGGGCCTTGAAAAGCAAGTCTTATGACAACATGGCACCCCAGAAAGAATTGAGTCAGACAATGGGACTCATTTCCGAAACAACCTCATCGACACCTGGGCCAAAGATCATGGCATTGCGTGGGTCTATCACATCCCCTACCATGCACCAGCCTCTGCAAAAATCGAATGATACAATGAACTGCTAAAGACTACACTGAGGGCAATGGGTGGTGGGACATTCAAGCATTGGGATACACATTTAGCAAAAGCCACCTGGTTAGTCAACACTAGGGGATCTGTCAGTCATTTTACATACTGTAGAAGGGGATAAAGTCCCTGTAGTATACATAAAAAATATGCTAGGGAAGACAGTCTGGGTTATTCCTGCCTCAGGCAAAGGCAAACCCATTCATGGGATTGCTTTTGCTCAAGGACCTGGGTGCACTTGGTGGGTGATGCGAAAGGATGGGGAAGTCCGATGTGTACCTCAAGGGGATTTGATTTTTTGTGAAAATAGCCAATGAACTGAATTGTATGATGTCAATTGCTATATGATATTGTATATCATTATTTCTATGGTTGCTATCAATGGTATAGCAGTAAAAATCACCCAGATTAATGAAGAATGAACTAACTCCGATGAAACCGAGCAAAGTGCAACGATGATATTTGGCTGCCTACCAGGTTAAACCACGACAAGGTCCTTGAATGTGTCCAGAGGAGGGCAACAAAGCTGGTGCAAGGGCTGGAAGGAACGTCCTATGAGGAGCGGGTAAGGACTTTGGGCTTGTCTAGTTTGGAGAAAAGGAGGCTGAGGGGCGACCTCATTGCTCTCTACAGCTTCCTGAGGAGGGGAAGCGGAGAGGGAGGTTCTGATCTCTTCTCCCTGGTATCCAGTGACAGGACGCGTGGGAATGGTTCAAAGCTGCACCAGGGGAGGTTCAGATGACATTCGGAAGCATTTCTTTACCGAGAGGGTGGTCAAACACTGGAACAGGCTTCCTAGAGAGGTGGTCGATGCCCCAAGCCTGTCAGTGTTTAAGAGGCATTTGGACAATGCCCTTAACAACATGCTTTAACTTTTGGTCAGCCCTGAATTGGTCAGGCAGTTGGACTAGATGATCGTTGTAGGTCCCTTCCAACTGAAACAGTCTATTCTATTCTAAAAAGCCATGACGTACTCATGCGATCTCCCTGCAGATCATGGTAATATCCAGAGAGTAGTGGTCAACGGCTCAATGGCCAGATGGAGATCAGTGACAAGTGGTGTCCCTCAGGGGTCCGTATTGGGACCGGTACTGTTTAATATCTTCATCAATGACATAGTGGGATAGAGTGCACCCTCAGCAAATTTGCAGATGACACCAAGCTGAGTGGTGCGGTTGACACGCCTGAGGGATGGGATGCCATCCAGAGGGACCTGGACAAGCTTGAGAGGTGGGCCCATGTAAACCTCATGAGGTTCAACAAGGCCAAGTGCAAGGTCCTGCACCTGGGTTGGGCAACCCCTGGTATCAATACAGGCTGGGGGATAAAGGGATTGAGAGCAGCCCTGCCGAGAAGGACTTGGAGGTACTGGCAGCTGAAAAACTGGACATGAGCCAGCAATGTGCGCTCGCAGCCGAGAAAGCGAACTGTATCCTGAGCTGCATCAAAAGAAGCACGGCCAGCAGGTCGAGGGAGGTGATTCTGCCCCTCTACTCCGCTCTGGTGAGACCCCACCTGGAGTACTGCATCCAGCTCTGGAGCCCTCAGCGCAAGAAAGACATGGACCTGTTGTTGCGGGTCCAGAGGAGGGCCACAAAAATTATCATAGGGATAGAACACCTCTCCTCTGAAGAAAGGCTGAGAGAGTTGGGGTTTTTTAGCCTGGAGAAGAGAAGGCTCCGGGGACACCTTATTGCAGCCTTTCAATACTTAAAGGGGGCTTATAAGAAAGAGAGAGAGGTTTTAATAGGGCCTGTTGCAACAGGAGAAGGGGTGATAGTTTTAAACTAAAAGAGGGTAGATTCAGACTAGATATAAGGAAGAAATTTTTTACGATGAGGGTGGTAAAACACTGGAACAGGTTGCCCATCCCTGGAAACATTCAAGGTCAGGTTGGACGGGGCTCTGAGCAACCTGATCTAGTGAAAGATGTCCCTGCTCATGGCAGGGGGCTTGGACTAGATGACCTTTAAAGGTCCCTTCCAACCCAAACCATTCTATGATTCTATGATCCTATGATTCTATGATTCTGTGATCAGCCCCGGAACCCAGCCAGGAAGCTGGATAACCATCGCCTACAGCCATGCCTGTAAACCAACAGAACAGAGCAGCTCCTGTGAAATATTTCACAATACGTCTTCAGATCTGAACGGCAGTGAATGCAATTCAAACACAGGATTGCTCCATGGCACTCATCTTTCCCTTCCACTCAGGAGCATCGTGCAGTTACTGGGTGCCTGGACTATGCTGATCCAAAACGAACCACGCATGGAGCTGTCGAGAGAAAGGACTCCCTGGAGCTCACACCAGCTCTAAACTCAACTCCAACAAGCCCGCTGGCTTTGCAGCAGGCAGTAAAGCAGCACAGGGTTGGAGCGGCTGGCAAAGACAGCTTTGCAAGACGGAGCACCCAGGGGCACATCACTGAGCCCGACCCATTCCCTCTCTGCTCTTCTGCATGTCCAAGTGTCAGCCAAGAAAAGATTAAATTTCATATGAACAGAATATTAAAACCTAAATGCTCATTCATTCAAGTGACATACCTGTGGTATCACCCTGAGGCTCACGGACAAGATCAAGCCAAGAAGTTGGGTACCTGTCACCTATAGGCACAGCTGTAATCAAGCACGTTTCCATTACATGTTGTGATGTACTTCTTTCCAAGTGACCTGCAGTGACTGGAGGGGGGTCAGGTAATGACATGGGACCCAGATGTGGGTGGAGATTTCCAAAGCTGCAGAGGGGCCTGGGTGACCTGTTGGCTGGCACCTGGAAGCTCTCAAAATACTGTTTCCAGGCCATGTGCAACACCCCTCAAGGACTGGATGGACAAACATACAGCCCCTGGGGGATTTCTTACTAGGAGATCTCCACTGTACACAAAGGAAGCCCACATGAAAGCACAGGAGAAAAAAAAAGATCATTCACACGTGTCGTGGAGAACAGCCTGCTGGCCAGTGAGAGGCTGCGCTAGCGCCACCCCATCTGTTCCCCAGGGCTGCAGGCTGTGTGTTGGGGACCTGGGTTTGTCCAAGGAGAGCACTGCAGGGCTAGAGCAGAAATACTCCTGTTTTCCCTAACGGACATCTCCCGAGGATGGATGTCCCCGAGGCTGAAAGCTGCAGAGTGGCAGAGCCACGGCCCTGGGAACTGCTGTGACCAGCCTGGGGGAGAAGTGCTCCCATGACCCCTGCGGGGGCCGCTCTGGACCTGGCCCTGGCCCTGGCCCCAATGCACTTGTGGGGGAGGCTGCCCCGGGGCAGCGCAGCACAGGACTGAGTCCTAGTGACGGTTTCTCATCCTGCAATGCCACTCCCGGCCCCACCATTCACCCAGAAAACACCCCCAAGGTGGCCGCGGCCCCCTGCGTCTCCTGGTGGAGCTTCTACCTCCCGCTCGCCTGGCCGTGGCTCGCCTGGCCCAGCCCTGCCCCGCCCTGCTGCTTGCCTGGCCCCAGCCCCCCTAGGCCCCAGCCCCGCTGCCGCCTCACCCACCTACCTGCTCCCCATGCTTGCCACGGAACAGCCCAGGCGTCCCGGGCTCGCAGGGACACCAGGAGGTGGAGGCGGGTGGGGGCCACAGCCCCCAGCTGCTACGGCACAGCACATCAGGGCTCTGTAACCTCACAGCCTGGCCTCTCCACAGCAACCAACACTGTGGCCACGCCTCCAGGGTGTTGCCACGCCCCCAAGCACACCCCCGGGCATGCCCCACCCCCACGTGTCACCTCGGGAGTGTGGGGCGCTGCCCGCAGGGGAGCAAGACTGAGACCACCCCATCTTGCCCCCCTCGCACAGCGGAGGCGCCTTTCCCCCAGAGTCGTGTGCAGCTGAGAGCCCCTGCCCCTCACAGGGCCGTGTGCAGCAGAGGCCCCTCACCTCATGGGTCCTGTCAGGGTGTTGCAGCCAGCTCTCCTCAGCGCCGAGGCGGGCAGCTGGCCAGCATGGATGGGAGCAGGTCTCTGCAATGCTGGTTCTGTGTTTCCTGGTGCAGGCAGGTGCTGAGGGGCTGCGCTGAGGCTGGGGAATGCTGGTCCTGCACCCCAGGGCTTCTCTTTGGAGCTCCCCTGGTGCAGGAGTGCCATGGCGGTGCACTGCCCACGACTGACTTACACACGGGGTGTGAAGAGTGGCTGTGACACCCACCGAGTCAGAGTGCCGTGACTCCAGGGGCATGGGCGAGCAGAGCATGTGCGCCAGCAGCGCTCCCTCCATGGGGCCCTTGGGTCACGTGCTGCCCTCCACAGCTCACCCAGCTCTCCACGTGCTGTGCCATGTATGAGTCATTCGCTTCCCTGAAGTCCAGGCCATGAGATTTTTTTTACCTGTTCAGTTATTCCATATATGAAATAGAGATGATATTATGCAACCATCTCCTAAGAACACATTCAGAAACTTATAAAAAGGCTTTATGCTACCACCATGTCAGGAGTGTTAAAGTAGTATTTTAAATTACATAGTAGTGTCTTCAGCATATATGGAAATTCAGGTCTGTCTGTTAGTCACCTCTTCAGCTTGAGGCACGTCACTATTATCAGTGATTTCTCAGGACAACCTCTTGCTCAGAGAAGGTAGTTGCTACTTTGGTCTTCAGTGGTTTAAGGAAAACCTCAAGAGTGTAGACTTCTATTTTGAGGCAGTAGTTTCCTAATTCATAATTTCTCATTGTCTCTTCATATTTGGAAACCAAAATCAACAAGCCACACAAAGATGAATACTTTACAAGAGATCATGCAATAGTTCACTTTTCTGTGAATCACATTTTTAAGAGGGTCTTTCTGTGTCATCAAGTATTACAATATGCATGTGTCTCATACAAAATTTCTGAGAAGTATCTGTCTTCTGCACTGAGTTTTCACAGAAAGTATCCAGCTACCCATTCAGTGACTGGAGAAAAGAGGTAATGCTAACCTTAGCATGGGTGTTTTTATCTCTTCACCCCAAGTTGAATGCATCAAAATAATGGTGCAAAGCCCCTTCTTTAAAAAAGGGGTCAACAGTACTGCCACAATTGCCACCTTAGAGCTTCATTGATACAAGGTGGGAAAACCATGTGTTCCCAGTGAAATCCTGGTCACTAAATGACCTAAGGAAAAGTCCATAGGTGGGGTTTTGCAGTTATTACTCAGGCAGGAGTGCTTGCATGAATCAACAGAATATAAATGTTGAGAGAGTTGGGTTAGGGTTAGGGTTAGGGTTAGGGTTAGGGTTAGGCCACACCTGGAATACTGTGTTCAGTTTTGGTCCCTGCTATACAAAAAAGATGTGGACAGGCTGGAGAGGGTCCAGAGAAGGGCCACAAAGATGATCAAAGGACTGGGAAGCCTGCCATATGACGAAAGGCTGAGAGAACTGGGTTTGTTCAGCCTTGAGAAAAGAAGGCTTAGGGGGAAACCTTATCACCACGTTCCAGTATTTAAAGGGTGGCTACAAAGAAGATGGAGACTCCCTTTTTACAAGGAGTCACGTGGAAAAGACAAGGAGTAATGGGTACAAGTTACTCCTGGGGAGATTCCAATTGAACACAAGAGGAAATTTTTTCACAATGAGAACAATGAGCCATTGGAATAATCTCCCCAGGGAAGTGGTGGATTCCCCAACATTGGACACTTTTAAGATTCAGCTGGACAGGGTGCTGGGCCATCTTGTCTAGACCATGCTTTTGCCAAGAAAGGTTGGACCAGATGATCCTGAGGTCCCTTCCAACCTGGTATTCAATGATTCTATGATTAAGGTGCGTCAGCCTGTGGTGTTGGAGGGAAGATGAGTCTTGTGGCTATATGACTGCATAATGTTTTTTTGGTTTTTTGAAGGTGCGAAGCAATGAGCGAAGTGGGATATGGGCTCTGGAGCTGACTCAGGCAAGGTGAGCAATGACTAGTGGGCTGAAGTAGAAGTTATTTTTCAGGTGTTGTATTGTTGGTGAAGATATAAACATCGCCTGTTGTTTGGGTTTTACAGGTGGTATGCAAGCTTCAACGTGACAGCCCCAAATGATGGAGGCTGGATGTGCAAGTGGCCAAGGTAAAAAAGGTTAAAGCGAGCGGGTTACTCTTCAGGATGACGCTAGTGTGTGCTGGGCAGGGCAGCTCCAGCCTGTGTCTGTGTTGTTGTGTACTTTCCGTAGTCTCTCCGCTGTGTCTTAGCTTTCTCAGGTCTTGATGTCTCCATAGCTCTTTGTGATCAGCAGGCACCTTGGTAGCCCTCCCGAGGGTCTCAAATGCATTGCCTCATCAGCATAGCGCCTGTTGATCCCTTCTTATCTTGCCATTGTAGCTTAAAGCATGGAAATGTCTGGCAAGCGTTGCATCGTAGATGTTTCTGAGGGGTCATCTCTTGTGGTGGCAAGCCAGGTGGTGCCCGCAGCTCTGCTCTTGAGAGTTCTGTTTCCACAGTCGTCTTTAGGGGTTTCATCCCTGCATCCTTAATGGTCTTAGATCTTAAAGCCCGGCTTCTCACGCATGCATCGTTCTGTTCTTGATGGTAGTTTTCACTCATGGGCCGTGGCAGTCACCTCTCTTTCCCAGGGACGCTATAGAGCATCTGTGCCGTTGTGGCACCATAGGGCTTCTGTGCTGGAGGCATCTTCCCTATGGGAGTCATTCTTGCTTGAGGTCTTCTCGCGTCTCACGGTCACGTTGATTGTGGTGTCTGAATGCGGTCTCTCTCTGCGTGTCAGGGTCAGAGCTGCCCTGCCCAGGAGTGTAGCAATATTAAAGACAGGGGTAGCATAGCTTTATGGTGATATGTTTATATGTTGATCTGTCCAGATTCTTTAGGCAAAGACTGTACAGTCCATCTCTGGGCAAGTAGCTGTAGACAGCTGCCACAGTTATTTTCATTGCGTTTTGTGGATGCTAGAGGTTGGACTCTGGCCTTTTGGGAGCAGCAGCTTGCACAGTAGTTGAGCAGGTTGAATCTTGAATTTGCCTTATGTATATGTGGGGCTCAATATCTGGGGTTTGTTTTTTTCCAGCTGTAGTTAGAAGGCATATGCAAAAACAAGACAGACCTTTGGTCTTGTCAAGCTATTGGTCAGCATCCAGGTGACTTGCTTTACATGGTTTGATTAGCATAGCCTGTTTGGGTGGAGGTTGTCTGGGCTGTTTTTTTGTATAGCCAGTAGGTATTGGCAAGCAGGGTGTAGAGTCTCTTTTGTTGTGTTTTGCAGGTGCCCCAGGGTGATTTGGATCCCCAGAGAAAATCCTCAAGCGAGTCTTGCCAGTGCGTACAAATCAAAGTGAAGAAGGAGCAAGACCGGCGAATGTAGCGAAGCATCTTCCTTGGCTTGCTGTTAAGAAGGCTGAAACTTTGGAATCGTATGGAGCAGCGATGTTGTTTTGAGGTGCATGGTGAGACAGTTCCAGGGATGGTTCTAGAACTGGGGCGACATGCCATCGTTACAGGTGGGTGGTGAAACAATTGTGTTTTGAGCAAGGGGTGGAGTGAGTGGTTGTTGAAGAAGTGTTAGTTTCTGAATGTGCCTAAACTTGTATCTGTGAAGTATTTTATTGCAGGTTGTATTTAAAGCTGAGAGGTTTGGGTTTTTTTAAATTATAATAAAAAAAACCCAGCTGGGGGATTTTTTTTTTCCCCTCTGGCTGGGTTTTTTTTCCCCGGTCCTGGCCGCTCTGCAAGGTGACATTCATTGCCAATGCTTGCATGGAGGTCAGGCTTGGGCCAGGGTTTTCACAGGCAGGGCGATTTTTGAGGCCCCTGGGAATGCCATTCCTGGGGAGCGCTGCAGACATGGGGCGATGGCCCGTTGTGGCACGCTGGTGGCAGAATGGATCAGGGGAGAATGAGGGGTGATTTGTGTGGTAGCTGAATGAGTGGCGTGTTTTGAATGTATCTAACCTTGTATGATTGTGTGGTGTTTTTTTATGTTTCTTTGCAGGTTGTGTGTGGAGTTGAGATTTTTTCTCTTCAGACATTTAGAAAAAAATTATAATAAAAAAACCCCAGCTGGGGGATTTTTTTCCCCCGGATGGGTGGTTTTTTTTCCCTGGTCCCGGCCGCTCTGCGAGGAGATGTTCATCGCCAATTGTGGTTTAACCTGGCAGGCAGCCAAATACCACGCAGCCACTCGCTCACTCCCCCCCACACCCAGTGGGACAGGGAGAGATTAGGAAGGGTAAGAGTGAGAAAAACTCATGGGTTGCGATAAAGACAGTTTAATAGAACAGAAAAGGGAAAATAATAATAATAATAATAATAATAATAATAATAACGATAATGATAGAATATACAAAATGAGTGATGCACAATACAATTGCTCACCACCCGCACCTACCGATAACCAAGAAGCGATCGCTACTTCCTGGATCACGCCTACCATTCATATACTGAGCATGACGTCACACAGTATGGAATACCACGTTGGCCAGCTGGGCCAGCTGTCCCGGCTATGCTCCCTCCCATCTTCTTGTGCACCTGGCAGAGCATGGGAGCTGTCCTTGACTAGCAGGGTACTTAGCAACAACTGAAAACATCAGTGTGTTATCAACATTCTTCTCATACTAAAACCAAAACACAGCACTAGGAAGAAATTTAACCCTATCCCAGCCAAAACCAGGACAGTATCCACCCCTTATTCTATACCATCTACGTCATGCCTAGGTCTCACATTTTCCAATACATTCCAATTAATCACCACCACCTTTTTTGTCTTTTTATAAAAATATATATATACACACACACAGAGATATCATTCCCTTAGTCTATGGGCCATCGCTCTAAAATGTCCATTGAGTTCATTTAGTCCATGACTTTGGGCTCCATCTGTCATAACAGTCTTTCAGGGCAGGAGAGATGGTGTGTGGTGTTGGAATGTTGCATCCTGAAGACAGTTCTGATTTCCAGTATTGCTGCGCTCGTCGGGTTCTATCATCGTTGCGATTTGCTTGGTTTCATCGGAGTTAGTTCATTCTTCATTAATCTGGGTGATTTTTACTGTTATACGATTGATTTTCCCAGAGGTTGGTACATGATAGGGGATGTGATATACCCACTCAATGCCATGCTCTTTGGCCCAGGTGTCTATGAGGGTGTTTCGGAAGTGAGTCCCGTTGTCTGACTCAATTCTTTCTGGGGTGCCATGTCGCCATAAGACTTGCTTTTCAAGGCCCAGGATGATGTTCCGGGGGTGGCATGGGGCAGAGGATATGTTTCTAGCCATCGTGGTGGTTGCTTCCACCATGGTGAGCACATAGCGCTGGCCTTGGCGGGCTTGTGGGAGTGTGATATAATCAATCTGCCAGGCCTCCCCATATTTATATTTCAACCATCGTTCTCCATACCAAAGAGGCTTTATTTGCTTGGCTTGCATGATTGCAGCGCATGTTTCACATTCATGGATAACTTGGCGTATAGGACTCCATACAGCAGCCTTCCATCTCCGATGCTTTCCCACAAGGCGACAGGACCCATCAGTGAACAGGGCATATTGCTTCTCATTTTCTGGGAGTTTGTTATACAGTGGGGCCTCTTCAGCACGCGTCACCTCCTCCTCTGGGGATATTCCAAAATCTTTGCCTTCTGGCCAGTTCGTGATCACCTCCAAGATTCCTGGGCGACTGGGGTTTCCTATTCGGGCCCATTGTGGGATCAGTGCGACCCACTTACTCCACGTAGCATCGGTTGCATGATGTGTAGAGGGAACCCTCCCTTTGAACACCCAGCCCAGCACCAGCAGTCGGGGTGCCAGGAGGAGCTGTGCTTCAGTACCAACCACTTCCGAAGCAGCTCGAACCCCTTCATATGCTGCTGTCCTGGTTTCAGCTGGGATGGAGTTGATTTTCTTCCTATTAACTGGTATAGTGCTGTGTTTTGGATGTAGTCTGAGAATAATGTTGATAACACACTGATGTTTTAGTTGTTGCTAAGTAATGTTTATGCTAGTCAAGGACTTTTCATCTTCCCGTGCCCTGCCAGGTGCATGGGGGGCTGGGAGGGAGCGTGGCCAGGACGGCTGGCCCAGCTGGCCAAAGGGACATTCTATACCATATGACGTCATGCTCAGCATATAAGGATGGGCGAAGAAGAAGAAGGGGTGGGACATTCGGAGTGATGGCGTTTGTCTTCCCAAGTAACCGTTACGCGTGATGGAGCCCTGCTTTCCTGGAGATGGCTGAACACCTGCCTGCCGATGGGCAGTAGTGAATGAATTCCTTGTTTTGCTTTGCTTGTGAGCGCGGCTTTTGCTTTCCCTATAAAACTGTCTTTATCTCAACCCACGACTTTTCCCTCTTTTACCCTTCTGATTCTCTCCCCCATACCATTGTGGGGGGAGTGAGCGAGCAGCTGCGTGGTGCTCAGTGGCCGGCTGGGGTTAAACCACGACAGATGCCAATATCTCTTTCTCAGTTGGAGTATAGGGGGCCTTCGATCCTCTGTATCCCCGACTTCAAAAACCCAGGGGTCGACCTCGAGTCTCCCCTGGGGCTTTCTGCCAGAGGCTCCAGGTAGGGCCATTCTCCCCGGCTGCGGCGTAGAGCACATTCTTTACATCTTGTCCTGCCCGGACTGACCCAAGGGCTACTGCCTGAACTATCTCCTGTTTAATTTGTTCAAAGGCTTGTTGTTGCTCAGGGCCCCATTTGAAATTGTTCTTCTTCTGGGTCACTTGATAGAGGGGGCTTACAATCAGGCTGTAATTTGGGATATGCGTTCTCCAAAAGCCCACAACGCCCAAGAAAGCTTGTGTTCCTTTTTGCTAGTTGGTGGGGACATGGCTGTTATTTTGTTGATCACATCCATTGGGATCTGACGATGTCCATCTTGCCATTTTATTCCTGAAAACTGGATCTCCTGTGCAGGTCCCTTGACCTTACTTCGTTTTATGGGAAAACCGGCCTTCAGAAGGATTTGGACTATTTTCTTCCCTTTCTCAAAACCTTCTTCTGCTGTGTTGCCCCACACGATGATGTCATCAATGTACTGCAGGTGTTCTGGAGCCTCACCCTGTTCCAGTGCAGTGTGGATCAGTCCATGGCAAATGGTAGGGCTGTGTTTCCACCCCTGGGGCAGTCGGTTCCAGGTGTACTGGACACCCCTCCAAGTGAAAGCAAACTGTGGCCTGCACTCTGCCGCCAAAGGGATTGAGAAGAACGCCTTAGCGATATCAATGGTGGCATACCACTTGGCTGCCTTTGACTCCAGTTCGTATTGGAGTTCTAGCATGTCCGGCACGGCAGCACTCAGTGGCGGCGTGACTTCGTTCAGGCCATGGTAGTCCACTGTTAGCCTCCACTCTCCATTAGACTTTCGCACTGGCCATATGGGACTGTTAAAGGGTGAGCGAGTCTTGCTGATCACTCCTTGGCACTGCAGTCGATGAATCAGCTTATGGATGGGAATTAGGGAGTCTCGGTTGGTGTGATATTGCCGCCGGTGCACCGTTGTGGTAGCTATTGGTACCTGCTGTTCTGCGACCCTCAGCAACCCCACAACAGAAGGGTCCTCCGAGAGACCGGGCAAGGTGGACAGCTGTTTAATTTCCTCCGTCTCCAGGGCAGCTTTACCAAAAGCCCACCGGTACCCTTTTGGGTCCTTGAAATACCCTCTCCTGAGGTAGTCTATGCCAAGGATGCACGGAGCCTCTGGGCCAGTCACAATGGGCTGCTTCTGCCACTCGTTCCCGGTTAGGCTCACTTCGGCCTCCAATACAGTTAACTCTTGGGATCCCCCTGTCACTCCAGAAATACAAATGGGTTCTGCCCCTTTACACTGTGCACCGGTGTCTACGAGAGCCTTATACTCCTGTGGCTCTGATGTGCCAGGCCATCGAATCCACACAGTCCAGTAAACCCGGTTGTCCCTTTCCTCCACCTGGCTGGAGGCAGGGCCCCTCTAGTTCTGGTCATAGTATCCGCTTCTCACTTCTTGCAAACGTGAGTCAAGAATTCCTTCATTGCAATTACAATCCAAAGTAAGTGTGGCCCAGTTGGATTTGGACTGGCAACATAAGGGTGAATTATTTATAGCTCGGTGGGCCCACGACGCGTCAGGCCATCAAGGAAGAGATGCAACATATAGATGGGCTCGTGATCGAGGGGTGGACTTAACCATGGACGCTATTGCACAGGTTATCCACGAATGTGAAACATGCGCTGCAATCAATCAAGCCAAGCGAGTAAAGCGTCTTTGGTATGGAGGACGATGGTTGAAATACAAATATGGGGAGGCCTGGCAGATTGATTATATCACACTCCCACAAACCTGGCACGGTAAGTGCTATGTGCTCACCATGGTGGAAGCAACCACCGAATGGCTGGAAACATACCCTGTGCCCCATGCCACTGCCCGGAACACCATCCTGGGCCTTGAAAAGCAAGTCCTGTGGCGACATGGCACCCCAGAAAGAATTGAGTCAGACAACGGGACTCACTTCCGAAACGCCCTCATAGACACCTGGGCCAAAGAGCACGGCATTGAGTGGGTCTATCACATCCCCTACCACGCACCAGCCTCCGGGAAAATCGAACGATACAATGGACTGCTAAAGACTGCTGAGAGCAATGGGTGGTGGGACATTCAAACATTGGGACACACATTTAGCAAAGGCCACCTGGTTAGTCAACACCAGGGGATCTGCCAATCGAGCTGGCCCTGCCCAATCAAGACTCTTACGTACTGTAGATGGAGATAAAGTCCCTGTCGTGCATATAAGAAATATGCTGGGGAAGACAGTCTGGGTTACTCCTGCCTCTGGCAAGGGAAAACCCATCCGTGGGATTGCTTTTGCTCAGGACCTGGGTGCACTTGGTGGGTGATGCGAAAGGATGGGGAGGTCTGGTGTGTACCTCAAGGGGATTTGATTTTGGGTGAAAATAGCCAATGAACTGAATTTTGATGTCAACTGTTACATGATATTGTATATCATTATTTCTATGATATAGCAGTGGTATAGCAGTGAAAATCACCCAGATTAGTGAAGAATGAACTAACTCCGATGAAACCGAGCGAAGTGCAACGATGATAGAACTGGACGAGCGCAGCAGTACCGAAATGAGAACTGGCTTCAGGATGCAACGGCCCAGCACCGCACACCATCTCTTCGGCCCTGAAAGACTGTTATAACAGATGGAGCCCAAAGTCATGGACTAAATGAACTCAAAGGACATTTTAGAGGGATAGTCCATAGACCAAGGGAATGATATCTGTGCGTGCATATATATATATGTGTGTACATATAAAGAAAGATAGTGGTGGTTAATTGAAATGTATTAAAAAAAAGTTGTGAGACCTAAGCACAACGTAAATGGTATGGAATAAGGGGTGGATACTGTCCTGGTTTCAGCAGGGATAGGGTTAAATTTCTTCCTAGTGCTGTGTTTTGGATTTAGTACGAGGAGAATGTTGATAACACACTGATGTTTTCAGTTGTTGCTAAGTGCCCTCCTAGTCCAAGGACAGCTCCCGTGCCTACTGACTGAGCTAGGTACACAAGATGGGAGGGAACATAATCAGGACAGCCAGCCCAGCTGGCTAATGGGGTATTCCATACCATGTGACGTCATGCTCAGTATATGAAGGGTAGGCGTGATGCAGGAAGTGCCGATCGCTACTTGGTTATCGGTCAGCGCGGGTGGTGAGCAATTGCATTGTGCATCACTCATTTTGTATATTCTATCATTATCATTATTATTTTCCCTTTTTTTTTCCCTGTTCTATTAAACTGTCTTTATCTCAACCCACGAGTTTTTCTCACTCTTACCCTTCCGATTCTCTCCCCGTCCCGCTGGGAGTGGGGGGAGTGAGTGAGCGGCTGCGTGGTATTTGGCTGCCTGCCAGGTTAAACCACGACACCAGGTCACTATAAACCACCTCCAGCATCCCTAATTCCCTCAGGTACTGGATACCTTTCTCCATGGTGGTCCATTTGCCTGGGCGATATATAACATCTTCCTCGAAGGGATACCTTTCCTTCACACCTGACAGCAGTGGCCTCCAGAGGCTGAGGACCTGTGCCCCTTTTCCAGTTGCTTTGTCAATACCCCCTTCCCTAGCAAGGGATCCCAGCTGTTTGGCTTCTTTCCCCTCTAATTCCAGGCTACTGGCCCCATTATCCCAGCATCGGTGCAGCCAGGTGACAATGTGCTCGCCTGGACGACGGCTGAAATCTTTCCACATATCTCGCAGCTCACTCAGGGATAGGGATCGGGTGGTTTCCGTCTCGTTTATGAGTTCTTCCTCTTCCTCCTCCCCTCCTCGTGATGGCCCTGCTTTTCCATCATCCCTTTCTGAACGACCTGACTTTCACTTCCAAGATTTCCTCTTCTGTACGGGGCGACGGATACCAGCAAGGGTTGGTCCTCTAGTTCAGCCACAGTTCTCGTCGCAGGGGTTGGAGTATCCACAGTGCCCGTAGTTTTGTGATCAGATCCGGAGACCTTCTCTCCCCCTTGAGGGTTCTGAATAATGTTGAACAGGGCTCGGTAGGCATGGGCCAGGGCCTAGCACATTGCAGTAATCTGGGTCTCTCTGGAATTGCCAGGGTGACAGAATGCTTTCTCCTAATATTTTACTAGTTTTTCAGGATTCTGCACTTGTTCAGGGGTGAAGCTCCAAAGCATTGGAGGTGACCACTGTCCTAGGCACTTGCCCATACTATCCCACACACCCTGCCACTCATAACTCTCCAGCCTCGGGGCAGATCTCTGGGTGGTGTTCTTAAGTAGTTGTTTAACCTTAAACAAGGCCTGAGACACATTCAGGAGACATAGCAATAGGAACATGCTGGTTTGAACATCCCAAGGATATTCAAAATCCTCAAGAGCTATTGTAATCAGCCTGGAGGAGAAAGGGAAGGTGAAGGAAGCTGTCCCCCCCGTAAATTGGCTCTCTGAGGAGAAGGGGTAAAAAGTGTAATTATTAATAGTTTCCAAAAGATTATAGCTTCCAAAACACAGGAATGATGGCAGTGCTGAGTACAGTCTCCTGATCAATAATTTTATCATAACATAAGCCAGTGTCACACAGTATAGCAAAGCGATGACCTTAATCCATTTCCCAGAGATGATAAACCCCATATAAATGCTGATAATCAGCAGTATATACAGCCAGTAAGGTGCTACATACCAAAACTCCAAGAACAGATCCAACAACTCTGAGAGCAAATAAACCAACATTGTGACCAGCGACTACTAAACTGATATAATGAATGCCTGTTTGCCTTTTGTTTATCTTTACTAATTGGTTAGAATGGATGGTGTTAATTTCCAACAAGTATGTTTCTTAGAGAAACCAGGACAAGGAGCCACCTCTCGAGGCTGTGGATTGTCACCTCTCTTCCAATTTCTTTCTCAGTTCCCCAGTCCCTAGCTAGAGATTCTGGCTGCCAGTCTTCCTTACCCTCTAATTCCCAACTGTCAGCCCCAGTATCCCAACATCGGAACAACCAGGCACCAATTTGCTCACCTGGCTGGTGGTCATAATCTTTCCACACAACTCAAAGTTCACTCAGGATTAGGAACCAGGTGGTTTCCATGTCTTGGGTGACTTCTGTCACGTCCTCCTCCTGTTTCCTTGCCAAAGGACCAGCTTCCTGATCAGACCCTTCCTCCTCCTTCTCCCTTACTGATCGATGGTATGGACCCATCAACCTCTGCTTCCAGTGTTTCTTTTTGACTACTGGGGCGATTACTGTAGTTGGGGTTTGTGTCCCTGTCTTAACTACAATGTCCTCAGATGTAAAGGCCCTCCTTCCCCTGCTCCTCTGATGGTGCTGAACAGAAGCTCAATAGAATCATAGAATCATAGAATCATTTAGGTTGGAAAAGACATTTAAAGATCATCAAGTCCAACTGCAAACCTAACACTGCCAAGTCCACCACTAAACCATGTCCCTAAGCACCACATCTACACGTCTTTTAAATACCTCCAGGGATGGTGACTCAACCACTTCCCTGGGCAGCCTGTTCCAAGGCTTGATAACCCTTTCAGTGAAGAAATTTTTCCTAATATCCAATCTAAACCTCCCCTGGTGCGACTTGAATCCATTTCCTCTCGTCCTATTGCTAGTTACTTGGGAGAAGGGACCAACACCCACCTTGCTACAACCTCCTTTCAGGTAGTTGCAGAGAGTGATGAGGTCTCCCCTCAGCCTCCTCTTCTCCAGACTTAACAACCCCAGTTCCCTCAGCCGCTCCTCATAAGGCTTGTGCTCTAGACCCTTCACCAGCTTCATTGCTCTTCATTGCACGCGCTCCAGCACCTCAAAGTCCTTCTTGTAGTGAGGGGCCCAGAACGGAACACAGTATTCGAGGTGCGGCCTCACCAGTGCCGAGTACAGGGGGACAATCACTTCCCTAGTCCTGCTGGCCACACTATTTCTGATACAGGCCAGGATGCCGTTGGCCTTCTTGGCCACCTGGGCACACTGCCGGCTCATGTTCAGCTGGCTGTCAACCAGCACCACCAGGTCCTTTCCCTCTAGGCAGCTTTCCAGCCACTCTTCCCCAAGCCTGTAGAATTGCATGGGGTTGTTGTGACCCAAGTGCAGGACCCGGCACTTGGCCTTGTTGAACCTCATACAGTTGGCCTCGGCCCATCAATCCAGCCTCTCCAGGTCCCTCTGCAGAGCCTTCCTACCCTCGAGCAGATCAACACTCCTCTCATCTAGATCATTGTCCTGGTTTCAGCTGGGATAGAGTTAATTTTCTTCCTAGTAGCTGGTATAATGCTGTGTTTTGGATCCAGTATGAGAAGAATGTTGATAACACACTGATGTTTTAGCTGTTGCTAAGTAGTGTTTACTCTAGTCAAGGACTTTTCAGATTCCCATGCTTGGCCAGGTGCACAAGAAACTGGGAGGGAGCATAGTCAGGACAGCTAACCCAAACTGGCCAATGGGGTATTCCGTACCATATGACGTTGCGACGAGCGAGGGAAGGCAGGCAGTCGACTCAATGTGAGTGATAAGGCCAGCTTCAACTTTATTGTAAAACCCTACACATATTTATACTCTAAGTTCTACCTTATGCATACTTGTCTCACAATCATTGGCTTAGCTCTAAAAATTACATTATCATATTCCTCCTACTTTCGGTTACTGCTACGTGGTCCGGGTTCCATCCTGTTTTTCTTAGAATCATAGAATCATAGAATCATACAGGTTGGAAAAGACCTCTAAGATCATCGTGTCCAACCATCAACCCAACACACCATGCCCACTACACCATGTCCCTAAGGGCCTCATCTACACGTCTTTTAAATACCTCCAGGGATGGTGACTCCACCACTTCCCTGGGCAGCCTGTTCCAAGGCTTGACCACTCTTTCAGTAAAGAAATTTCTCCTAATGTTCAATCTAAACCTCCCTTGGCGCAACTTGAGGCCATTTCCTCTTGTCCTATCGCTAGTTACTTGGCAGAAGAGACCAACACCCACCTCGCTACAACCTCCTTTCAGGTAGTTGTAGAGAGCGATGAGGTCTCCCCTCAGCCTCCTCTTCTCCAGGCTAAACAGTCCCAGTTCCCTCAGCCGCTCCTCATAAGGCTTGTGCTCCAGGCCCTTCACCAGCTTCGTTGCCCTCCTCTGGACACGCTCCAGCACCTCCATGTCCTTCTTGGAGTGAGGGGCCCAGAACTGAACACAGTATTCGAGGTGCGGCCTCACCAGTGCCGAGTACAGGGGCACGATCACCTCCCTGCTCCTGCTGGCCACACTATTTCTGATACAGGCCAGGATGCCGTTGGCCTTCTTGGCCACCTGGGCACACTGCCGGCTCATGTTCAGCCGGCTGTCAATCAGCACCCCCAGGTCCTTTTCCTCTGGGCAGCTTTCCAGCCACTCTTCCCCAAGCCTGTAGCGTTGCCTGGGGTTGTTGTGGCCGAAGTGCAGGACCCAGCACTTGGCCTTGTTGAATCTCATGCAGTTGGCCTCGGCCCATCGATCCAGCCTGTCCAGGTCCCTCTGCAGAGCCTTCCTACCCTCGAGCAGATCAACACTCCCGCCCAACTTGGTGTCGTCTGCAAACTTACTGAGGGAGCACTCGATCCCCTCGTCCAGATCATTGATAAAGATATTGAACAAGACCGGCCCCAGTACTGAGCCCTGGGGAACACCGCTCGTGACCGGCCGCCAACTGGATTTAACTCCGTTGACCACAACTCTCTGGGCTTGGCCGTACAGCCAGTTTTTTACCCAGCGAAGAGTGTACCTGTCTAGGCCGTGAGCCGCCAGCTTCTCTGGGAGAATGCTGTGGGAGACAGTGTCAAAGGCCTTACTGAAGTCCAAGTAGACCACATCCACTGCCTTTCCCTCATCCACTAGGCGGGTCACCTGGTCTTATACTGTACTTTCTCAAAGTTGCTTATCTGCACAGAGCAAGGTCAGCATGACTTTCTTTTCTCCCTTCTCAGCATGACTCAGAATTTTCCCACCACGGCCTAGTCTGGCTAACTTTCTCCAACAATTCCCCCTTTTTCTTTTTGGACCACCAATACATTGTGGTTCATTTTTACAACATTATTTAAAATACAGTGATATGCTATTTTTACTATAACTATAATTGTTAATAAAATACCAAGCCAGCGCTTGCGCAGTGCCTATGTTAGGCACTAGGGAAGCAAATACATTGGCTGTGGTTGACCATAATTCTATATTGTCGTTACAATCTGCTTGCAATTGATGTATAGACCTTTTGTGTCGATTTGTCGCTACTGTAGTTATATTGAGCCAACTTTGTCGGCTAACTGTGAGCAGAGTTAATTTACCTACATAACAAGGCCCTCCAAAGGCGTTCTTTGGAATGCCAGGCCATGCTCGATCCCCACAGATCAAAAAATATCCGGGGGGAAGAGCTTTGGCCGTATCATTGGTTATTGGTTCCCTTCATACTCCGTCCATAGGCACTGAGTGTTTTGGAAGCGTTATAATTCCCACAATATTGGCCTATTTCGAATCCTTTCGTAAAAGGTGAAACAACAGTCCAACCGGTGGTATTAACAAAAGGGTTGTTATCATCAGTGCGGCTGCTTATGCCGATCAATGACTGAAAGGTCTGGGCCTGTGCGGCAAAGCGGCTAAAGCTGCCAAACACAAAACATGTCTGAGTAGTAACATTATCAGTTGCATTTCCAATTTTTTCTGACCCCAAAAGGTCAATTTCTTGGGGGTCCCAAGGGAGAGTGTGATTTAGGGCTCTTATTAGTTGTACCGAGCAATTTGCTACAGTAACATTTATACAATTAACTGTTACAGACGTCCAATTATCAAAATCTCTGGCAATAATTTCAGGAAAGCCTATCAGACATGTTTTAAAGGGCTCAGTTGCCGTAGCTGAACTCAGGCAAAAATCTGTCGTCCCAGTTTTATTCGCCCACGCCACCCATAAGTTCGCACGGCTGGGCAACGGCATCGCTGGGACCAGTACGGGCAGAGCTACATTGATCATCATCAGCAACAGCAGCTTTGGTCCAGCGGCTTGGAATCCACTTCGGCCCTGTGGGAGTAAGTACACACATATAACCTCTACCCATATACTTCACTTCTGCTGGACCTTTCCACAGTCCGGTTGCTGGATCTCTATACATAACGAAAACTGGCTTGTCATCCTTATTTTCTTTAGGATAACCATGCACCCATGCTGGTGGCTCTTTCTGATCTGCAAAAATACATAAATGATTTAGCACAAAAAGAGTCTTAACAAGTCTTTCTTGTACATCTGAGATTTCCCTAAATTTTTGCAAATATTGTTTCAGCGTTTGATGCGCCCTTTCAATGATAGCTTGTCCCGTGGGTGAGTGCGGAATACCAGTAGTATGTCGCACTCCCCATGTTTGGAAAAAACGTTTCACTTTGGCGCTTGTGTATGCAGGGCCATTGTCAGTTTTTATCGTTTGTGGCACTCCCGTGACTGCAAAACAACTAGTCAAATGTCGCATTACGTGGAGTGCTCGTTCTCCTGTTTGTGCCGTGGCCCATATAAATTTGCTATAGGTGTCAATTGTAACATGTATATATTTCAGTCTGCCAAAGTCAGCAACGTGAGTCACATCCACTTGCCACAATTCTCTGGCCTCGAGTCCCCTGGGATTCACGCCGATTCCGAGACCAGGCCCATGGTGGCTACACGTAGGACAGGCCCGCACAATCCCCTGTAAAATGTCCATAAAATATCCATAAATGTACACAAAATGTGCACTGCGTTCATTTAGTCCATGACTTTGGGCTCCATCTGTTATGGTGGTCACTCAGGTCAGCAGAGGTGGTGCGTTGCGTGGAGTTACTGGGCACCAAAGCCGGCTCAGGTCGGGTCACTGCTGCACTTGCGCTGCTTCTTGTAAAGTTTGTCCTCCGTTGGTTCAGGTGGTTCCTGCTGCTTGGGCATGGGCTTATCCACAGTCACAGACGCCTCGGGGCGTCCTGTCCCGCATGGACTCAGCCACAGGTCACAGTCCCTTTGATTCGAGTTCACGCTGCAGTTCCAGCCTGTCCAGCACAGCAGCACAGAAGCAGCAGCGATGCCCTGGCCATCTGCCGGCCCAGGCGCATCCCCATTGCTGTTATCAGAATGTTCCCAGGCACAGCACAGTAAGACGATCAGCAGTGCAGCAGTACAGCAAGCAGCCAGAGCAAAAAAGCAGCCACTAACGAGCACAAGACTCTAATACACATTAAGGCAAGCAAGCCCCATGGCAAGCACAAGAGCCTGCGAATTAATAGCTAAACAGCAGTAACAGCTATAAATTCAATCATCTAGCACATTCCAATCAAACGTGTCGTTATCTTGAATTGTAGTCTTTGGTTGCATTCCGGTAAATATCCATTCTAATACTCTCACAGTCTCCCCCTTTTTCTTTTTGCACTGCGTGAGTGCACCAATAAAATGTGTGGGGCCGTGCAAAACGGTTAAGTCCACAGGTAAGTCAGGGTCAATACGATCCACTGCTCGGTCAACGATGTGGGTACTGAGTTTTTGAATCACAATCGATAAGTCCTGGTAATATAAAAGCCCTTGGAGACCACTGGATGATCGCCCCAACAACAACGCTCCATGAGATTGTCCATTGATAACTATGGGCCCTTTAATTCCTGTAGCAATTTTTCGCGGCCGGTCGTCAATTAGCGTGACATCTACTGCTGTTGCCAGATCCAGTCCGAGGCTCCCCCTGGTTGCTGGTCGAAGCTGGGTTGCTGGTCGAAGCTGGGCAATGGCGTCTGGTATCTCTGCACTGTCGTTTGGTTGGGGGCTGCCGTTGGCCTGAAGGTGACCGGAGCCGCGATTGGTGTCGGCGCGCTGCGGCTCTTGGCGCTCGGTTTCCTGTTTCCCGAATGCCGGCAGACCGTAGTATTATGATTATTCATTTGACAGTTCTGGCACCCGACATTGTCGACGCAGATGTCCTGGGTAGCCACATCGGAAGCACTTATACTCTCGTCGGCCAGTCGTCTTACTTTGGCGGGCATCCGGAGGCTTCAGTGGGGCAAGAGCTGCAAATGCCTGTCCCTGCGCCTTGACTAATTTTTCCCCTAGTTCTCTGATTGTTTCAACTAACATGGCTTGAGCTCCTACAGGAACTCTACTCATTCGCTCTAACATGACTTCTATGGTGGCGTCTAAGGGTAAGGTGACAAGGATGCCCTTCGTATAAGTATTACAATTCTCTAATACACACTGTCTCAGCAAAGGTCCTTTCATAAAATCTGCCATATCTGCACGGTCAATAGCGTCTGTGACTCTATCTACAAAAGATGCAAAAGGCTCCTCTCTTCCTTGTTTAATTGACATATATGAGGGAGGAGCTGGTGTAGTTTTAACTTTCTGCAAGGCTTCTCGTGCTAATTTCATAGATTCTAACAACACGTCTGGGCCAGTTTGCATCTGCATTTCTACAGAGGCAAAAGGACCTATACCCATTAGTTGTTCTACAGTTACTCCAGCTAAACGATCATTTGGGGCTCGGGGCGAGTGCGCAGATATTTCACAAAGTCTTTGCCAGTGAGCTTGCCAGAGTAATTGTTGTGATTGCTTCAAAATAAGCCTCATTATGTTCTTAATATCTTCTGGACATAGCATTCCGCTACCCCAGATATAGTTTAGCATTTGCCTTGCAGGCTCGCTATGCACTCCCGACTCATTAACTGTGTTTCGCAATTGATTTAATATTTTCCAATCTAGGGCCTGATGCACCCCAGTCATAGCCCCCGCGTTATCTACCTGGTAGATTACCGGGAAGGCTTGAGGGCTAATTTGATCTAATAAATCAAAATCTTTTTGTTCAACAGCTTCTCGTGCTATTTTGTCCCAACTAACCCGCACTAAACGCGGCTGTTGATGAGCTTGGGACGGGGGGTTGGGGGTGGTGGGGGTGGGGTGTGTGAGGGGTGGGGCCTTTAGAAGACTTTCAGCTTGAGCAGTCTCCTGTCCGCTACTGTCTACCCTCTCATTTTCACTTGGACCTTCCCTCTCCCCTCCCTTTCCCCCGGCGGTGCGGAGGGACAAGCCCTTTCTGTCGGTGGATCAGGAGGGGGACGAGAGGGTCGGCGAACGACGGGAACAGGAATTCCCGAAGGCGGAGGTGAAAAGTAGTCACCCCCTGCTGTGAGACGTCCAGCGGCAGGATCGGACTGCTCAAGCCGATCGGAGGCAGCTGTAGCTATTCGCCTTTCAGTTTTATATCTTTTTATGCAATTAATAACATCTCTCCAGGATTTCATTAATTTTCTTGCTGATTTATCATCATCAATTACTAGATCCCACAAGCAATCTCCATAAGAATGCCACTCGTCTACTTCAAACATACTTTCAGGGTCTTTAAAAAACCCTTTCGCTTTCCCTAACGCAATTAACCCAGCCAGGTCTTTTAATTGGCTTACTCCCCGCTCTTCTAAAAAGCATTTTAAAATATCGAAGGCTACCTCTACTTCCATTGCGCGCTTCTCTTGACCCTCTTAATTATCCGGTCGTTTGCAGCCTTTTCCCACGGGTAGCCTTCTATCGGACGGCGAACCCCTTTTAATCATCCTGGGTTCAAGCACGGATCAGGCACGCCGCGACAGCGTCTACTGATCTTCTGCTCCCTGGTCGCTGCTACCAGTGCTTCTCCGATCTCGCTGTCCGGTGAAAAACAGGGATGGGGGGTCCCTGTTCGGGCGCCACTTGCGACGAGCGAGGGAAGGCAGGCAGTCGACTCAATGTGAGTGATAAGGCCAGCTTCAACTTTATTGTAAAACCCTACACATATTTATACACTAAGTTCTACCTTATGCATACTTGTCTCACAATCATTGGCTTAGCTCTAAAAATTACATTATCATATTCCTCCTACTTTCGGTTACTGCTACGTGGTCCGGGTTCCATCCTGTTTTTCTTATACTGTACTTTCTCAAAGTTGCTTATCTGCACAGAGCAAGGTCAGCATGACTTTCTTTTCTCCCTTCTCAGCATGACTCAGAATTTCCCACCGCGGCCTAGTCTGGCTAACTTTCTCCAACAGGATGCTGGTTTGGGGGGATGATAAATAAACCAACCCTCTCCAAACTTGTCCATACCTTCTTGTTGTTTCACTGCTGCACATAAACAGGCTCAAACTACTCTTATATCACAAAGCATTAATGTTCCCAAAGAAGAGGCTGTATTGGAAATGTGTCCATCCTGATCTGAAGCCATGGAGATGGGTGATGAATTCTCCCCTCTTCAGTGTCAGGCTTTCTGTTGCTCTGATTTCCCCTGCAGAAAAATAGCGTCTGGTCTTTTCCACCCCTTCTTCTGTTGTTGAGCTTCATGCACGGTGTCCCAGTCCATTACATCTGAAACTCTGCCACCTTTTACTCGTAAAAGTCATTGACTATAGACAGCTTGCTGGTACCTTCCCCCCAGAGTAGGCTGTCTAATCTGCTTTTGCTGCTGTAACCAAATGAAGGTTTCTTCAGTAGAGCCAGAAAAATATTTTCCTTTCCTTAGGAGGAGAAAAGGGGGCATATTTTCACAAAAACACTTCACTGAAAAATCCTGTGCTAATATTTTTATTGTTCTGTTTGGGGTTTTTCTTGTTTGTTTTTTCTCAAATAGCCTTTATCCTGTAAGTGACTCTCTTGTTAGTCTGGATCGAGTATAATTTAATTGATAGTAATTTTGCCCTGTTGAGTTTAAGTGGCTTGCATTCTGTGTGATAAAATTCATCACAGATCTCTTTCTTCCTCAGATTAGATTCTGCCTTGTTCTATAAGCAGACCTTTTGGATATAAAGAACCAGCATGAGAAGGATAGCTGAGCCTGGCCTGCTCTTATTTAAAATTTATTTTTCTTACTAGGTTTTTGGCTTGCATCTGAAGGAATAGCTAAAATGATTTACTATTTTGTTTCCTTTTTTTTGTCTGTCTTTTGATCAGTCTGGATCGCCATATGCAGACTCATCATGGACACCATAAGCCATTCCGTTGCAAGCTCTGTCCATTCAAGTCCTCTTACAATAGCCGCTTGAAAACCCATATACTCAAAGCTCATGCTGGTAAGTCAATCAGTTCCTTGCTCGCGCTCTCCCTTGTCCTCTCTCGATCTCTTTCTCTTGCTGTCAGGCACACATACTTGCTCTTGTGTGCTCCCTCTTGCTCAACCTCACACACAGTCTCTCTCTCTCCCTTGTGGGCAGTCACATGTTCTCTCCACACTCTCTTGCGTGGTCACAAGCTGCTCTTGTGCGGTTGTGCACTCTCCCTCTCTCACGTGTGGTCACGTGCTCCCTCTCACTCTTGTGTGTCCCCTCTCAACCAACCTTGTGCGTGGTTGCACTCGGTCTCCTGCTTTCCCTCTCTCCCTCACATGCAGTCACGCTCACTCTCCCTCTCTATCTAGGTTGTGATCTCCCTCTCTCACATGTGGTCACATGTGGTCTCTGTCTGTCATGTGTTATCCTTCTCTCTTGCTTGCTCACTCTCTCATGATTGTGCTTGCTCTCCCTCTTCATGTGCGGCTGTGCTCTCATGAGCTGCTTCTTGTATGCTTCCTCTCACTCTCACAGTCATGTGCTCCCTGTTGCTCAACCTTGTGCGTGGTCATGCTCACTCTTCCTCTCTAGCTTGTGCATGCTGTTCCTCTCTTTGGGTGTGATGGCACATGCTCTCCCTCACTCGGTCACAAATTCAAATTCTTTATGTCTGTGGCTCCCTTTCTCACAGATGCGTGCTCTCTCTCACAGACCATTGCATGCTCTCCCTCGCACACAGTCATGTTTGCTCTCCCTCTCTGGGTCATGTTCTCCCTGTATCTCATGTGTGGCTGTGTATACGCCGTTCCTCTCTCCGTGATGCATTCTCCCTCTCTCTCTGTCGCACTCTCTCGGGGGACATGCTTGTTCTCCCTCTCTCTTGCTCCCTCCTGCACTCCCTTGCGCCTGGTCACCTGCTCTACATTTCTCTCCAAGTCGGGCTAGGTTTCTCTTGCTTGTGGTTTCTCCCTCTCACGTGCTCCCTCTAGCGGTCATGTGTTTGCTGTTGCTAGCTTTCCCTTCGTCTCCTGGTCAAGGTCTTGCCCTCTCTTTCTTGGTCATGCACTCTGTTCCTTGCAGTCACATGCTCTCTATCAGTCACATCTTCCTCTCTCTGTCTCTGGCATGGTCATGCACTCTTTCTCTCTTTCGAACACAGTGTCTCAGTCTGTGTTGGTCTTTCTTCCTGTTGCTCTCAGTCTGGGACTCTGTCATGTGCACTGGCTCATTCTGTCTTGTCTGCACTGGGTCGTGCTTTCTGGGTCACGCTCTCATGATTGCCCACTCTGGGTCACATGCACTCTGCTCTTTCTTTGGGTTGTGCACTCTTGCATGCACGCACTCTCCCTCTCAGTGAGTTGCATCCTTGCTCCCTTTCTCTCTCCCCCCGCCCCGCCCTGGGGCACATGTGTGTGCATGTGCTCTCTCCCCCTGGGATGTGCACACATGCGTGCTCTCTCCCTGCATTGCATGCTCCTCTCTCGCTGCATTTTGCACTCCCCGGGTTGCACACTCACGCTCTCTCTGGGTCTTGCATTCTCTCTCTGAGTTGTGCTCTCTTGGTAATTCATGCTCTCTCTGGATTGCACATTTGCTCTGTGGGTTGCATGCTCTCACACACTCTCTGGGTCTTGTGCTCTCTCTACCTTGTGTGATCCTCTCTCGATCTGTGTCACACATGCTCTCTCTGGGGTGTACGCGCTCTCTGTATCTTGGTACACTCTTGGTTGTGCACTCTCTCTGCATTGTGCGCTCCTTTAGGCCCTGCTCCCTTTGGGCATGCACTCTGTCTCCTGGGGTTGTGTGTGCACTCTTGCGTGATATCTCTGGGTTATGTGCTTGTTCTGTGGGCCATGTGAGTTCTCTGGGATGTGCACATGCACTTGCTTTTGGTTGTGCATGTGCATTCTCACTCTGGGTCACGTGCTCTCTCTCTCCCCTGGTCACACACACACGCTCTTGCACGCTCTTGGTCTAGGCTGCGATCTCTCTCTTGCTCTGGGTTGTGCGCGCTCATGCTCGCTCTCTCTGGGTGGCGGGTGCCTGCTTGGTCTATCTGGATCATGTGCGCACTTACTCATTTTGTCATGCATGCTTTTCTCAGGGTCACACTCTGGGGCACGTGTCCTCTTTCGCTTTCTGGAGCATGCATTCTGTCTTTCTCTGAGTCACATATAATCATAGAATAGTTTGGGTTGGAAAGGACCTTTAAAGGTCATCTAGTCCAAGCCCCCTGCCATGAGCAGGGACATCTTTCACTAGATCAGGTTGCTCAGAGCCCCGTCCAACCTGACCTTGAATGTTTCCAGGGATGGGGCATCTACCGCCTCTCTGGGCAACCTGTGCCAGTGTTTCACCACCCTCATCGTAAAACATTTCTTCCTTATATCTAGTCTAAATCTACCCTCTTTCAGTTTAAAACCATTCCCCCTTGTCCTGTCGCAACAGGCCCTGCTAAAAAGTTTGTCCCCATCTTTCTTAGAAGCCCCCTTTAAGTACTGAAAGGCTGCAATAAGGTCTCCCCGGAGCCTTCTCTTCTCCAGGCTGAACAACCCCAACTCTCTCAGCCTTTCTTCATAGGAGAGGCGTTCCATGCCCCTGATCATTTTTGTGGCCTTCCTCTGGACCCGCTCCAACAGGTCCATGTCTTTCCTGTGCTGAGGGCTCCAGAGCTGGACGCAGTACTGCAGGTGGGGTCTCACCAGAGTGGAATAGAGGGGCAGAATCACCTCCCTCGACCTGCTGGCCATGCTTCTTTTGATGCAGCCCAGGATACGGTTGGCCTTCTGGGCTGCGAGCACACATTGCCGGCTCATGTCCAGCTTTTCCTCCAGCAGTACCCCCAAGTCCTTCTCGGCAGGGCTGCTCTCAATCCCTTCATCCCCCAGCCTGTATTGATACCGGGGGTTGCCCCGACCCAGGTGCAGGACCTTGCCCTTGGCCTTGTTGAACCTCAGGAGGTTCACACGGGCCCACTTCTCGAGCTTGTCCAGGTCCAGGAGGATCTGTTCCATGATCTTCCCAGGCACAGAGGTGAGGCTGACAGGTCGGTAGTTCCCAGGGTCCTCCTTTCTACCCTTTTTAAGAATGGGTGCAATGTTTCCCTTTTTCCAGTCACCAGGGACTTCACCTCACTGCCATGACTTTTCAAATATCATGGAGAGTGGCTTGGCAACTACATCAGCCAATTCCCTCAGGACTCTGGGATGCATCTCGTCAGGTCCCATAGACTTATGTATGTTCAGGTTCCTCAGGTGGTCACGAACCTGATCTTCTCTTACAGTGGGAGCGACTTTGCTCCCCCAGTCCCTGCCTTGAGGTCCATCCACTCGAGAGGTGTGGGAAGAGAGGTTGCCAGTGAAGACTGAGGCAAAAAAATTGTTGAGTACCTCAGCCTTCTCCTCGTCCGTTGTTATCAATTTGCCAGTCGTGTTCATCAGGGGGGCACACTTTCTTTGACCTTCCTTTTCTGGCTGACATACCTGTAGAAGCCCTTATTGTTCTTTGCGTCCCTTGCCAAGTTCAGCTCCAGCTGCACCTTGGCCTTCCTCACCCCATCCATACACAACCGGGCAATGTCCCCATACTCTTCCCAAGATACTTGTCCCTGCTTCCACTGCCTGTGCATTTCCTTCTTGCCCTTTAGTTTGACCAGCAGGTCTCAACTCATCCATGCCGGTCTCTTGCCTTCCTTTCCTGATTTCTTACACCTGGGGATCGAGAGCTCTTGCGCTCTATGGAAAGTGTCCTTAAAGGTCTGCCGCTCCCTTGTCCCTGAGGGCAGTTTCCCAGGGGGTCCCATTGACTAACTCCTTGAACAGCTGGAAGTTTGCTTTCCTAAAATTCAGGGTCCTGACTTTACTCTTTGCCTGTCCCATATCCCTCAGGACTGTGAACTCCACCAGTGCATGATCACTGCAGCCCAGGCTGCCTCCAATCCTGATGTCACTGATTAGCTCACTTGCATTGATGACCATCAGGTCCAGTATCGCATCCCCTCTCATAGGGCTGTCTATTACCTGGCTTAAGAAGTTATCCTCGATGCACTCCAGGAGTCTCCTGGATTGCCTGCAGCTCGCCGTGCTACTTTTCCAGCAGATGTCGGGGTGGTTGAAGTCCCCCAACAGGACGAGAGCCTGCGAGCACGATGCCTCCTGTAGCTGGAGTAAGAAGGCTTCGTCAATAGGCTCCCCTTGATCGGGCAGCCTGTAGTAGACACCAACCACAAGGTTCCCTTTGTTGCCTCTGTCTCTAATTCTTACCCATAAGCTTTCAACCTGCTCATGGCTATTCTTCAGAGACAGCTCTTCACAATCTATCCATTTCTTGATGTAGAGGGCAACCCCTCTGCCCCTCCTTCCTCGCCTGTCCCTTCTGAACAGCCTGTAGCCATCGATAGCTGCACTCCAGTCATGGGATTCGTCCCACCAAGTTTCAGTAATGGCAGTTAGGTTGTAGCTTTGTAGCAGCACGGTGGCTTCCAACTCCTCCTGTTTGTTGCCCATGCTACGTGCATTGATGTAGAGGCACTTCAGCTGGGCTGTCGGCCATGTCACCTTTTTAGAGGAACACCCCTTAATTCCTTTGAGGTATTTCCCCGGTGTTTCCCTGTTGTCTTCTATTACCTCAGGAGCCCCTGGCTCATCTCCGTAAGACTTCAGGTGTGCTCCAGTGTAGCCAGCACGTCTCAGAGCAACAGGCTGAGGGCCCTCGCTAGCACCCCGTCCCTCTAACCTTGGTGTGTCATCCCACAGCTTGTCATGGGCAAGCTTAATATTATAATTATATATTATTATGCTCGAGCTCTCCCTCGAGAGAGAGTGCACTCTTGCTCTCTGGGTCAAATGCTCTTTCTCTCTGGGTCATAAGCTTTGGTTGCATGCACACACTCTGGGTCACATTCTTTGGGACCTGTGTGATCTCTTGCTCTTTGGGTCATGTGCACTCTCTCTGTTTCTGGGTCACACATGTGTGCTCTCTCTATCTCTCTGGGTTATGCTCTTTTGCTGGGTTATGCGGTCTATTTGTATCTCTGGTTCAAGTGTGCTCTCTCTCGTCCTTCCTCCCTCTCCCTCTCCCTCTCCCTCTCCCTCTCCCTCTCCCTCTCCGAGTTGTGTTCTCTCTCTCTCTCTGGGTCATGCGCTCTCCCTATGGGTCAGTGTCTCTGTCTCCCTCTGCCCCCCGGGTTGCCCCCCCCGTCTCTCTCTCCCTCCCTGCCTCCCCTCCCCCGGTCATTCTCTCTCTCAGAGCTACACGCTCCCTCTCATTTTCTCTTTCTGGGTCACACCCACACCCACACACCCCGGTCACCCTCTTTCGCTTTCTGGGTCTCTTTCCCTCTCTGGGTTGCGCTCGCCCCCCCCTTGGGGTCACACTCTCTCTTTTTCTGGGTCGCATGACCTGTCTTTTTTTCTCCTTGGGATGACTTTTATCTGTATTTCTCTCTTTGTTGCTCCCCCATCCCTCTCTCTCTCAGGGTATATATGTATATCTCTCCCCCTCGTTGGGTTGTCCTACCTTTCTCTGTAATTCTTGGCCAGTCTCTCCCTCTCCCTCTCTCCCTCTCCCTCCCTCTCCCCGCCCCTTCTTCCCATTTTTGGCACTCTCGCTCTCTCCCCCCTCCCCTGGCCCGCGCTGTCTCTCTTTCCTTTTCTGGGTCATGGGTCACACTCGTTCATTCCCTCTGTGAGTCGCCCTCTATGGGTTGCTGCCACCTCCTTTGGGCTGTCCTCTCACTCGCTTTCTCCGGGCCAACCTCTCTCGCTTTCTCTGGGCTGGCCTCTCTCTTTCTCTCTCACTGCCCCCCGCCCCCCACCCCGCTGGTCATGCTCTCTCTGTCTTTGGTCAAACTATCTGTTTCTCTGTGTCCCTCCCTCTCGCCGGGTTACGTGCACTCTGTCTCTCTCTCTGGGTTCACACCCCTTCCCATGCCCTCGCTCTCTCTCTGGGCCGTGTGTGTTATCCCCCCCCCGTCTCTTTTTCTCCTTGGGTCAACCTTTATCTGTATATCCCTCTTGGTTGCCCCCCCCCATCTCTCTCTCTCTCTCTGGGTTGACTTCTATCGCGCCCACTCTCTCTCCCTCTGGGTTGCCAGCTCTCCCCCCCTTTGGTTCCCCACCCCCTTTTTGGCTCACCTTCTCCCCCCCATCATTCTGTCTGTCTGTCTCTCATATTCTTGGCCGACCTCTCTCTTGCTCTTGATTCATCTCTCTTTCTCTCCCTCTCTGTGGGTTGCCCTCTCTCTATGGGTTGCCACTCCCCCGTCTTCCTCTTGCTCGCTCCCTCTGGGCCGCCCTCTTCCCCGTCTCTCTTTTCTCTGGGTTGATGTCTCTCACACACAGTTTGGGTGTCCCTCTCTACTGACACCCCCCCCTGGGGCACCACGCTCTCTCTCTGGGTCGCCTTCTCTCGCGCCCGCACTCTCTCTTTCTCTCTCTCTGGATCCATACCGCCCCCTCCCCCACTGCCCCCCCCCGACCTCATCCTCTCTTACTCACTCCCCCCTCCCCTTCTCTCCCCATCTCTCTTTCTGTCTCTCTGCCACCGGCGCTCTCCCTCTCTCTGCCTCCTCCTGGGTTGCGCTCGCTCACTCTCTCTCTGTGAGCCGCCCTCTCTCTTTGCATCGCTGCCACCTCCTTTGGGTTGCCCTCTCACTCTTTCTCTCTGGGTCAACCTCTCTCGGATTCTCTGGGTTCGCCCCCCCCTCAATCACACCTGCTCTCTCAGTGGGTTATGCTCAGTATCTCTCTCTCTGGGCCACGCTCTCTGGGTCAGGCTTTCTCTCTCTGGGTCATGTAATCTCTCTCTTTCTCTGTGGATTATGTGCTCTCTGTCTTTGGGTTGCTGCGTCCCCTTTGGGTCGCCCTCTTGCTCACTCCCTATGGGTCACCCACCCTCTCTGTAGGTAACCCTCTCCCTCCCTCCCTCAGTTCCCCCCCCTTCTCTCTCTGGCTGTGTTGTCTGTCCCCCCCCTCCGGTTGACCTCTCTCTTTCTTTTTCTCTCTGGGCTGACCTCTATCTGTCTTTCTCTCTTGGTTGCCTGCCTTTCTCTCTATCTCTGGGTTGCCCTCTCCCTCTTTCTGGGCCGCCCTCTTTCTCTCATTCTGGATCATCCTCTCTGCCCCCCCCTCTCTCTTTGGGTTAATCTCTCTCTGTTTCTTTTTCTCCTCGGGTCGACCTTTATCTGTATTTACCTATTGGTTGCCCCACCAACCCTCTTCCTCCCCCCCTCCCCTCTGGGTATCTCTCTCTTTCTGGGTTGACTTCTATCATGGCCACTCTCTCTCCCTCTGGGTCGCCACCTCTCTCTCCCTTTGGTTCCCCACACCCTTTTTGGCTTGCCTTCTCTCTCCCCCCATCCCCCATCCCCCATGCCCCCCCACCACCGCTTGGCCGACCTCTCTTGTTCTCGCTTTCTCTCTCTTTCTCTTGCTCTCTGTGGGTTACCCATTCTCTATGGGTTGCCATACCCCTCCTTTAGGTCATCCTCCTTTGGGTCATCCTCTCGCTCTTTCTCTCTGGTGTGCTCTTTGTGTCTCTCCCTCTCTTGGATACCCTCTTTCTCTCTCTGGGTCTCATACTGGGTCCACCCGCCCCTCTCTTTTTCTCTCTGGGTTGACCTCTGTCTGTCTCTCTTGGTTGCCCCCCCTTCTGGGCTGACATATCTCTCTCTCCTCACCTCCTCTTCCCTCTCTCTCCTCCCCTCTCCCTTTCTCTCCCCCACCCTGTCTCTCTGTGGGCTCTTGCTTCCTCTCTCTCTGGGTCACTACACCACCACCCCTGTGTCGTGTGCGCTCTCCCTCCCTTTGGTCCATGCCCCCCCCCCCCGGGCCTCTCTCTTTTTTATTCTTGGCCGACCTCTCTCCCTCTCTCTCTGTCCCACAAGCTCCCTCTGGACCCCCCCCCCCCGTGGGTCTCTCTCTCTCTTTTCCTGGGTTGAGCTGTCCCTCTGTCTCTCTTTCCGGGTCTCACACACTCATTCTCTCTTTGAGTTGCCCCCTATGTATGGGTGGTCGCCTGCCTCAGGCAGCAGTCTTTTTTTCTCTCTTGCTCTGGATCACTTTCTCTCTCTGGGCTACATGTGCTCTCTCACTGGGTCATCCTCGCCATCTCTCCCTCTCAGGGTCAAGCGCTCTTTCTCTCTGAGTCATGTGCATTCTCCCTCTCTGGTTCACACTGTCTCCCTCTCTGTGGGCCGTGCTCTCTCTCGGGCACACTAGCGGTCTCTGAGTCACCCCCCCCCCCCCGCTCTTTCTCTGTGGGCTATTCTCTCTCTCTGTTGGTCACACATACTCTCTCTCTGGGTCATGCCCCCCCCGCTTGCTGGGTCATGCTGTCTCCCCTCCTCTAGGTCACACTCCCCCCCCCCGACATGTTCTCTGTCTCAGTCTCTGTGGGTGACGCACTCGGTCACATTCTCTGTCTCTGGGTCACTTTCTCTCTGGGTCATGCTCTATGTCTTTCTGGGTCACACACTGTCTCTTTCTCTCAGTCGCACTCTCTCTCTGGGTGTCTCTCTGTCTCAGACTCTCTCTGTGTCTGTCTCTGGGTCACACTTGCTTTATATCTTCCTCTATCATCCGGTTCATGCTCTCTCTCTCTCTGGGCCATGCGTACGCTCTCTCTGGGTCACACTCGCTCTCTGTCTCTCTTGGTCACACTCACTTTCTCTGTCTGTGTCATGCTCTCTCTCTCGGGGTCACACACTGTCTCTTTGGGTCACATGCTTTCTCTGCCTCTGGATCATGTGCTCTTTCTTTCTCCCTCTCTGGGTGTCTCTCTCTCTGGCTTGTGCATGCTCTCTTTCTCTGGGTCGCATGTGGTCTCTCTCTCTGGGTCGGTCACATGCTCTTTTGCAGTTTCTTTGTGGTGCACACTCAGAGCATGTGCTCTCTATCTGTGTCACACGTACACTCTGCATTGGGCTCATGCTGTGTTGGTCAGATGCTTGCTCGCTCTCTGAGTTCAGAACACTCTCCCTCTTTGTAGCGTGCTCTCTTTCTCTGGGTGTCTCTTCTTCCTGTTTTGTTTCCAGTAAGTTTTTAGCAATATATCCTATTGAATAATAACCTTGTGGATCTTTTTCACCAGTCTTCCAGTAATACAGTTTCTGTGACTTTCATTTGTTAAAAGTTTTTTTTTCTCTCTCTCTTGTAGATATTCTGTTATTTTATTTATTCTTAGAGATGTGCAGCATGCCCATACATTTGTTTAAAGTGCCTTGGCGGTTGTAAAAATCCAGGTGTCTTTCACTCAGTCTCCTCATGTCCATTATCTTTTGGGGAGTGGTCAAACTCCATTTATTATAAAATGCGTTCTTGCATAATAGCTAGAACTGTTAAGGGATGTTAGGAGCAGCTGCCTCCTCCAGCTGTTCCAGCCCAGGACTTCCTCCTGCCCAGCCACTGGGACCAGTGGCTAGTCCAGCTTGAAGTTTGCTAGTGAATACACACACCCCCACCCCCCCGCACACTCAGTTTGGGGAAGCCTGGCACCAGGCACATGGGCTGTGACCCACAGTCCCGCTCCAGCCACTGGCGCAGAGCCCCTCACTCGCCTCACTCATACCAGTCCCTCCCAGTAGCTGGTTGTCGAGACACACACCGTTCCCGCCCCAGTGGCTGGAGGTTAAAGACCCCCGCTTGCACCAGTATATGACACCACAGGCCAGGGGCACCTACACCCCCAGTCTGACTCCAGTAGCTGGCACCAGATTCCACTCACACAGGTCTCACCAGTAGCTGGCACTTAGTCCTTGCAGCACACATGTGCACAGGATAGAGTGAGATTATGCAGAGAAATAGTTAAGAAAAGATTTAATAAGAAGATATAAGAAGACAGGACAGACTGTGGTGATCAGGCGCAGGGCTCAGTCAGGCAAGCATACCGACTGGCCCCGTTTTACATGCGACTGGTCCCTTTTATACCCCTTTCTGTCTACCACCCTTTTTGTTCCTCCCTGCTCCCCCTTCCCCCTGTACGTCACCTCATGAGTTTGTATAGTTCTATGGATTCCTGCACCCCTCCCAGTCCAGTATCCAGGATCCCCCCCCGGTTTGCAATCTTATCAGTTGCAAAGTCCAGGTTGATCTTCCTGGAAGTGGAGCCTGTGGTTTCTTGGTAGCCCATCAATTAGTGTGACTGGTGAGGTTTGTTTCTTGTCATTGTCTCCATGTTTGTTCTGTCAGGTCTGTTTCTGTATATTTTTGTTTCTGGTTTCCCCCTTTTTCCCTTGGTTTCCGAATTGACAAGGTCCCTGATCAGATAACCTTGCTGGAATAAACATTCTCACACTCTTACATGTCCTCATCAATTAGTGTGACTGACCAGGTGTGGTTCTCATCACTGACTCCCTTATCATTTGTCAGCCACGTTTGTGTCCCTGGATGTTCTTGTTTATGGCTTTCTCCTTTTCTTATTATCCTTTTTTGTGTTGAAGAAGGCCCTTGACCTTATGGACTTATCCACAGCCACAGATGCTTCGAGGTGTACCTTCTCCAGTGTGGATTTATCCTTAGGCCACAATCCCTTCAGAGGTATACCTGCTGCGGCACGGACATAATCACGGCCACAGACGCTTGGGGGTGTCCTGCTCCCGCGTGGACTCATCCACAGGTCACAGTCCCTTCGACTCAAGTTCACACTGGGGTTCCAGCCTGTCCAGTACAGCAGCACAGAAACAGCAGCGATGCCCTGGCCATCTGCCAGCCCAGACGCATCCCCGTTGCTGTTATCAGAATGTTCCCAGGCACAGCACAGTAAGATGATCAGCAGTACAGCAAGCAGCGAAAGCAAAAAGCAGCCACTAACGAGCACTAGACTCTAATGTACAGTAAGGCAAGCAAGCGCCATGGCAAGTACAGGAGCCTGCTGATTAATAGCTAAACTGCAATAACAGCTATAAATTCGATCTAGCACGTTCCAATCAAACCTGTCGTTATCTCAAACTCTTCGTGCCCCACGTTGTGCGCCAAAAAGGACTGTTGTGGTTTAACCCCAGCCAGCAATGAAACACCACACAGCCGCTCGCTCACTCCCCCCACAATGGGATGGGGGAGAGAATCGGAAGGGTAAAAGTGAGAAAACTCGTGGGTTGAGATAAAGACAGTTTAATAGGGAAAGCAAAAGCCGCGCACACAAGCAAAGCAAAACAAGGAATTCATTCACTACTTCCCATCGGCAGGCAGGTGTTCAGCCATCTCCAGGAAAGCAGGCCTCCATCACGCATAACGGTTACTTGGGAAGACAAATGCCATAACTCTGAACGTCCCCCTTCCTTCTTCTTCCCCCAGCTTTATATGCTGAGCATGACATCATGTTGGAGAAAGTTAGCCAGACTAGGCCGCAGTGGGAAAATTCTGAGTCATGCTGAGAAGGGAGAAAAGAAAGTCATGCTGACCTTGCTCTGTGCAGATAAGCAACTTTGAGAAAGTACAGTATAAGAAAAACAGGATGGAACCCGGACCACGTAGCAGTAACCGAAAGTAGGAGGAATATGATAATGTAATTTTTAGAGCTAAGCCAATGATTGTGAGACAAGTATGCATAAGGTAGAACTTAGTGTATAAATATGTGTAGGGTTTTACAATAAAGTTGAAGCTGGCCTTATCACTCACATTGAGTCGACTGCCTGCCTTCCCTCGCTCGTCGCAAGTGGCGCCCGAACAGGGACCCCCCATCCCTGTTTTTCACCGGACAGCGAGATCGGAGAAGCACTGGTAGCAGCGACCAGGGAGCAGAAGATCAGTAGACGCTGTCGCGGCGTGCCTGATCCGTGCTTGAACCCAGGATGATTAAAAGGGGTTCGCCGTCCGATAGAAGGCTACCCGTGGGAAAAGGCTGCAAACGACCGGATAATTAAGAGGGTCAAGAGAAGCGCGCAATGGAAGTAGAGGTAGCCTTCGATATTTTAAAATGCTTTTTAGAAGAGCGGGGAGTAAGCCAATTAAAAGACCTGGCTGGGTTAATTGCGTTAGGGAAAGCGAAAGGGTTTTTTAAAGACCCTGAAAGTATGTTTGAAGTAGACGAGTGGCATTCTTATGGAGATTGCTTGTGGGATCTAGTAATTGATGATGATAAATCAGCAAGAAAATTAATGAAATCCTGGAGAGATGTTATTAATTGCATAAAAAGATATAAAACTGAAAGGCGAATAGCTACAGCTGCCTCCGATCGGCTTGAGCAGTCCGATCCTGCCGCTGGACGTCTCACAGCAGGGGGTGACTACTTTTCACCTCCGCCTTCGGGAATTCCTGTTCCCGTCGTTCGCCGACCCTCTCGTCCCCCTCCTGATCCACCGACAGAAAGGGCTTGTCCCTCCGCACCGCCGGGGGAAAGGGAGGGGAGAGGGAAGGTCCAAGTGAAAATGAGAGGGTAGACAGTAGCGGACAGGAGACTGCTCAAGCTGAAAGTCTTCTAAAGGCCCCACCCCTCACACACCCCACCCCCACCACCCCCAACCCCCCGTCCCAAGCTCATCAACAGCCGCGTTTAGTGCGGGTTAGTTGGGACAAAATAGCACGAGAAGCTGTTGAACAAAAAGATTTTGATTTATTAGATCAAATTAGCCCTCAAGCCTTCCCGGTAATCTACCAGGTAGATAACGCGGGGGCTATGACTGGGGTGCATCAGGCCCTAGATTGGAAAATATTAAATCAATTGCGAAACACAGTTAATGAGTCGGGAGTGCATAGCGAGCCTGCAAGGCAAATGCTAAACTATATCTGGGGTAGCGGAATGCTATGTCCAGAAGATATTAAGAACATAATGAGGCTTATTTTGAAGCAATCACAACAATTACTCTGGCAAGCTCACTGGCAAAGACTTTGTGAAATATCTGCGCACTCGCCCCGAGCCCCAAATGATCGTTTAGCTGGAGTAACTGTAGAACAACTAATGGGTATAGGTCCTTTTGCCTCTGTAGAAATGCAGATGCAAACTGGCCCAGACGTGTTGTTAGAATCTATGAAATTAGCACGAGAAGCCTTGCAGAAAGTTAAAACTACACCAGCTCCTCCCTCATATATGTCAATTAAACAAGGAAGAGAGGAGCCTTTTGCATCTTTTGTAGATAGAGTCACAGACGCTATTGACCGTGCAGATATGGCAGATTTTATGAAAGGACCTTTGCTGAGACAGTGTGTATTAGAGAATTGTAATACTTATACGAAGGGCATCCTTGTCACCTTACCCTTAGACGCCACCATAGAAGTCATGTTAGAGCGAATGAGTAGAGTTCCTGTAGGAGCTCAAGCCATGTTAGTTGAAACAATCAGAGAACTAGGGGAAAAATTAGTCAAGGCGCAGGGACAGGCATTTGCAGCTCTTGCCCCACTGAAGCCTCCGGATGCCCGCCAAAGTAAGACGACTGGCCGACGAGAGTATAAGTGCTTCCGATGTGGCTACCCAGGACATCTGCGTCGACAATGTCGGGTGCCAGAACTGTCAAATGAATAATCATAATACTACGGTCTGCCGGCATTCGGGAAACAGGAAACCGAGCGCCAAGAGCCGCAGCGCGCCGACACCAATCGCGGCTCCGGTCACCTTCAGGCCAACGGCAGCCCCCAACCAAACGACAGTGCAGAGATACCAGACGCCATTGCCCAGCTTCGACCAGCAACCCAGCTTCGACCAGCAACCAGGGGGAGCCTCGGACTGGATCTGGCAACAGCAGTAGATGTCACGCTAATTGACGACCGGCCGCGAAAAATTGCTACAGGAATTAAAGGGCCCATAGTTATCAATGGACAATCTCATGGAGCGTTGTTGTTGGGGCGATCATCCAGTGGTCTCCAAGGGCTTTTATATTACCAGGACTTATCGATTGTGATTCAAAAACTCAGTACCCACATCGTTGACCGAGCAGTGGATCGTATTGACCCTGACTTACCTGTGGACTTAACCGTTTTGCACGGCCCCACACATTTTATTGGTGCACTCACGCAGTGCAAAAAGAAAAAGGGGGAGACTGTGAGAGTATTAGAATGGATATTTACCGGAATGCAACCAAAGACTACAATTCAAGATAACGACACGTTTGATTGGAATGTGCTAGATGATTGAATTTATAGCTGTTACTGCTGTTTAGCTATTAATTCGCAGGCTCTTGTGCTTGCCATGGGGCTTGCTTGCCTTAATGTGTATTAGAGTCTTGTGCTCGTTAGTGGCTGCTTTTTTGCTCTCGCTGCTTGCTGTACTGCTGCACTGCTGATCGTCTTACTGTGCTGTGCCTGGGAACATTCTGATAACAGCAATGGGGATGCGCCTGGGCCGGCAGATGGCCAGGGCATCGCTGCTGCTTCTGTGCTGCTGTGCTGGACAGGCTGGAACTGCAGCGTGAACTCGAATCAAAGGGACTGTGACCTGTGGCTGAGTCCATGCGGGACAGGACGCCCCGAGGCGTCTGTGACTGTGGATAAGCCCATGCCCAAGCAGCAGGAACCACCTGAACCAACGGAGGACAAACTTTACAAGAAGCAGCGCAAGTGCAGCAGTGACCCGACCTGAGCCGGCTTTGGTGCCCAGTAACTCCACGCAACGCACCACCTCTGCTGACCTGAGTGACCACCATAACAGATGGAGCCCAAAGTCATGGACTAAATGAACGCAGTGCACATTTTGTGTACATTTATGGATATTTTATGGACATTTTACAGGGGATTGTGCGGGCCTGTCCTACGTGTAGCCACCATGGGCCTGGTCTCGGAATCGGCGTGAATCCCAGGGGACTCGAGGCCAGAGAATTGTGGCAAGTGGATGTGACTCACGTTGCTGACTTTGGCAGACTGAAATATATACATGTTACAATTGACACCTATAGCAAATTTATATGGGCCACGGCACAAACAGGAGAACGAGCACTCCACGTAATGCGACATTTGACTAGTTGTTTTGCAGTCACGGGAGTGCCACAAACGATAAAAACTGACAATGGCCCTGCATACACAAGCGCCAAAGTGAAACGTTTTTTCCAAACATGGGGAGTGCGACATACTACTGGTATTCCGCACTCACCCACGGGACAAGCTATCATTGAAAGGGCGCATCAAACGCTGAAACAATATTTGCAAAAATTTAGGGAAATCTCAGATGTACAAGAAAGACTTGTTAAGACTCTTTTTGTGCTAAATCATTTATGTATTTTTGCAGATCAGAAAGAGCCACCAGCATGGGTGCATGGTTATCCTAAAGAAAATAAGGATGACAAGCCAGTTTTCGTTATGTATAGAGATCCAGCAACCGGACTGTGGAAAGGTCCAGCAGAAGTGAAGTATATGGGTAGAGGTTATATGTGTGTACTTACTCCCACAGGGCCGAAGTGGATTCCAAGCCGCTGGACCAAAGCTGCTGTTGCTGATGATGATCAATGTAGCTCTGCCCGTACTGGTCCCAGCGATGCCGTTGCCCAGCCGTGCGAACTTATGGGTGGCGTGGGCGAATAAAACTGGGACGACAGATTTTTGCCTGAGTTCAGCTACGGCAACTGAGCCCTTTAAAACATGTCTGATAGGCTTTCCTGAAATTATTGCCAGAGATTTTGATAATTGGACGTCTGTAACAGTTAATTGTATAAATGTTACTGTAGCAAATTGCTCGGTACAACTAATAAGAGCCCTAAATCACACTCTCCCTTGGGACCCCCAAGAAATTGACCTTTTGGGGTCAGAAAAAATTGGAAATGCAACTGATAATGTTACTACTCAGACATGTTTTGTGTTTGGCAGCTTTAGCCGCTTTGCCGCACAGGCCCAGACCTTTCAGTCATTGATCGGCATAAGCAGCCGCACTGATGATAACAACCCTTTTGTTAATACCACCGGTTGGACTGTTGTTTCACCTTTTACGAAAGGATTCGAAATAGGCCAATATTGTGGGAATTATAACGCTTCCAAAACACTCAGTGCCTATGGACGGAGTATGAAGGGAACCAATAACCAATGATACGGCCAAAGCTCTTCCCCCCGGATATTTTTTGATCTGTGGGGATCGAGCATGGCCTGGCATTCCAAAGAACGCCTTTGGAGGGCCTTGTTATGTAGGTAAATTAACTCTGCTCACAGTTAGCCGACAAAGTTGGCTCAATATAACTACAGTAGCGACAAATCGACACAAAAGGTCTATACATCAATTGCAAGCAGATTGTAACGACAATATAGAATTATGGTCAACCACAGCCAATGTATTTGCTTCCCTAGTGCCTAACATAGGCACTGCGCAAGCGCTGGCTTGGTATTTTATTAACAATTATAGTTATAGTAAAAATAGCATATCACTGTATTTTAAATAATGTTGTAAAAATGAACCACAATGTATTGGTGGTCCAAAAAGAAAAAGGGGGAATTGTTGGAGAAAGTTAGCCAGACTAGGCCGTGGTGGGAAAATTCTGAGTCATGCTGAGAAGGGAGAAAAGAAAGTCATGCTGACCTTGCTCTGTGCAGATAAGCAACTTTGAGAAAGTACAGTATAAGAAAAACAGGATGGAACCCGGACCACGTAGCAGTAACCGAAAGTAGGAGGAATATGATAATGTAATTTTTAGAGCTAAGCCAATGATTGTGAGACAAGTATGCATAAGGTAGAACTTAGTGTATAAATATGTGTAGGGTTTTACAATAAAGTTGAAGCTGGCCTTATCACTCACTTTGAGTCGACTGCCTGCCTTCCCTTGCTCGTCGCAGCATCCTAATAGTCCCAGGCATACTTTGGCTTTATTTCCTATTAATTGATCTAAATTGTCCTGTTTTTTTTAACTGAATATCAAGATCTATATCAAATGGAGTCTACTCCAGCCCCTCACACTACAGAGCGTCTCACAGGATCTTTAGTCTCACACTGACAGAGCCTGAGCCAAGAAAATCCCTGTTTACCAGAGCTAACACCAAAGTCTGTGTATTCAAAGATCTAATGATAGCAAAACCAAAAACCAGACCATATATCCAATTTCAGGGCTACTTCATAGAAACATATTATTATCATAAATCTAACAGGGAGTTTGTGGTAAGATTATTTTTTCCCCATTTCTCTGGAGTGCCAGTATGTCTCCTAAATAAGAGAGGCTGAACATTTGTAGTCATTATTTCATTTAAAAACCCCACATTTTAAATAGATGATAGAAAATGAGCTAGTATAAAACTAAAACAGATTACCAAAGATGTATACAATGCATATCTCAAGCACAGTACTGACTGGAACAACTACCCCTGGCACATCAGAAGCTTGTACTCAAAGAGCTCCTGAGGAAGGATGCAGCTTTCCATGTTACAAGCAAGTTACTGCACGGAGCTGTAAGAGGAACCCCTCCTTACCCTCTCAGCTATCTTTACAGAATAGGCATGAGGCTCCGGGTATGGTAGACGAAAGACATAATGAGATAGAAGAGGAGAAATCTGTGCAAGTACTCTCATCAAGGTCAGATCAACCAGCCCCTCACATCAAGACCTGCATTAAGACCAGTGCCGAGAAGAAACAACGACGAGTTATGGTCATCAGTGACTCTCTCCTGAGCGGAATGGATGCACCCATTTGCTGACTGGATCCTCTTTTCAGGGAAATTTGCTGCCTCCCTGGGGCCCGAATCAGGGATGTAACCAGACGACTGATGAGCTTGGTACAGCCTTCAGACTATTACCTACTCCTGCTCTTTCATGTGGGTACTAATGACATCGCAAAAAGAAGGCCAAGGTCAATCAAAAGAGATTTCAGGGCCCTGGGAAGAATGCTGAAAGATTCAGGAGTGCAGGTAGTGTTTTCCTCAATCCTCCCAGTAATGGGGAGAGTCAATGGAAGAAACAGGCATGCCCAAGACATCAATACCTGGCTCCAGGACTGGTGCCTCCACCAGAACTTTGGTTTTTATAAGCATGGAAGAGTCTGCGAGACACAAGGTACGCTGGGGCCTGATGGGATCCACCTGTCCTGATGGGGGAAATGCTTCTTTGCTTGTAAGCTGGCAGGACCAATTGAGGGGGCTTTAAACTAGAATCGATGGGGGGAAGGGGATACCATCAGGAGAGCTGAAGTAAGCCAAGGGTTGGCATGGCATTACCTGAGGGTGGCAATGCTAATGGGAACATATACGCTGCTCCAGGGAGCACTGAGGGTTTAGGAGCACATCTGAAATGCTTGTACACCAATGCATGCAGTATGAGAAACAAACAGGATGAACTGGAAGCGTTGGTCTGTTCCCAGGCCTATGTCATTGATATTAGTGAGACTTGGTGGAATGAGTTCCATGACTGGAGTGCTGGGATGGAGGGCTACAGGCTGTTCAGGAGGGATAGGCAGGGCAGACGAGGTGGAGGTGTCGCAGTGTATGTAAGGGAGAGTTTTGACTGTACAGACCTTACAGTTAGGGATGATGTGGTTGAGAGCCTCTGGGTGAGGATTAGGGGGATGGAAAACAAAGCAGATGTTGTAGTGGGTGCCTACTACTGATCGCCCAGCCAGGATGTTAGCACTGATGAGTTATTCTATAGGCAATTAGGAGAAATCTCTGGATCAGTAGTGCTTGTCCTTATGGGAGATTTCAACTTCCCGGACATCAACTGGGAATACCATACTGCTGTGACGAGCAAGTCTGGGAAATTCCTGAAGTTTGTGGAAGATGATAACTTCTTGTCACAAGTACTCAGGGAGCCAACTAGGAAATGTGCCCTCTTTCTGAATAGAGAAGGACTCGTCAGAGATGTGATGGTAGGTGGCTGTCTTGGCCACAGTGATCACAAAATGGTTGAGTTTAAAATTTTCAGTGTAATGAGAAAAAAGGTCAGCAGAGTTGCTACCCTGGACTTCAGGAGAGCAGACTTTAAGCTACTCAGGGAGCTAGTTAGCAGTGTCCCCTGGGGATTTGCTTTTGAGGGCTTAAGAGTCCATGAGAGCAGTCAGTTTTTAAGAACCACCTTTTAGAAGCACAGGAGCAGGCAATCCCACTGTGTCAAAAGTCAAGCAAGCGGGGCAGAAGACCAGCTTGGCTGAACAGGGAACTTCTTGTGGAGCTCAAAAGGAAAAAGAAATTGTATGATCTCTGGAAGCAAGGTCAGGCTTCACAGGAAGATTACAGAGCCGTGGTTCGTATATGCAGGGAGAAGACACGAAAGGCCAAAGCTCAGAGTTGAAACTGGCCAGTGTTGTGTCAGACAACAAGAAAGGCTTTTTTAAGTACATTAATAGCAAGAGGAGGTCCAAGGAAATCATTGGACCGATACTTGTTGAAGATGGTCACCTGACTAATAGGGATGAAGAAAAAGCGGAGGCGTTTAATGCATTTTTTGCCTCAGTCTTTAATAATACTGATAGACCTTGGTCTGCCTGGTCCCCTGAGTCGGAGGACTACGAGTGTGGGAACAGTGACTTTCCATTTGTGGACACTGAAATTGTAAGGGATCAGCTGTATCAGTTGAATGTTCATAAGTCCATGGGGCCTGATGGGATTCATCCCAGAGTACTGAAGGAGCTAGTGGATGTTACAGCAGGACCCCTCTCGATCATCTACCAAAGGTCTTGGGAGTCTGGGGAGGTCCCCGCTGACTGGAAGCTAGCCAATGTTATTCCAACTTACAAGAAGGGCATGAGGGAAGACCCAGGGAACTACAGACCTGTTAGTCTAACCTCAGTTCCTGGGAAAATTATGGAGAAGATCATACTGAGTACTATTAAAAGGCATTTAAAGGACAATGCAATCATCAGGCACAGTCAACATGGGTTCACAAAGGGAAAGTCCTCCTTAACTAATTTGTTATCCTTCTATGATAAGGTCACCCGCCTAGTGGATGAAGGGAAGGCGGTGGATGGAGTTTTTCTGGATTTTAGTAAGGCTTTTGATACTGTCCCTCACAGCATCCTTCTGGACAGGTTGTCCAACTGTGGGATGAGCAGGTACACGGTGAGCTGGGTGAAGAACTGGCTGAACGGCAGGGCTCAAAGGGTTGTAGTGAATGGGGCTACATCTGGCTGGTGACCGGTCACCAGCAGTGTTCCTCAGGGTTCAATTCTAGGGCCAGTTCTGTTCAATATTCTTGTCAATGATCTGGATGCAGGAGTTGAAAGCACCATTAGCAAGTTTGCTGATGATACCAAACTGGGAGGTGCTGTTGACTCTCTGGAGGGACAAGAGGCCTTGCAGAGGGATCTAGATAGATTGGAGCATTGGGCAATGATTAATGGGATGAGATTTAACAAGTCCAAATGCCGGATTCTGCACCTGGGACGGAATAACGCTGGGCACAAGTATAGACTGGGAGAGGAGTGGCTGGAGAGCAGCCCTGCAGAAAGGGATCTGGGGGTGCTTGTCGACAGCAGGCTCAGTAGGAGTCAGCAGTGTGCCCTGGCAGCCAAGAGGGCAAACCGCATCCTGGGGTGCATCAAACACAGCATAACCAGCCGGTCAAAAGAGGTGATGATCCCGCTGTATTCAGTGCTGGTGCGGCCTCACCTTGAGTACTGTGTGCAGTTCTGGGCCCCACAATTTAAGAAGGATGTTAAGGTCCTTGAATGCGTCCAGAGGAGGGCAACAGAGCTGGTGAAAGGGCTGGAAGGAACGTCCTATGAGGAACGGCTGAGGACTCTGGGTTTGTCTAGTTTGGAGAAAAGGAGGCTGAGGGGCGACCTCATTGCTCTCTAACAGCTTCCTGAGGAGGGGAAGTGGAGGGGGAGGTGATGATCTCTTCTCCCTGGTATCCAGTGATAGGACGCGTGGGAATGGTTCAAAGCTGCACCAGGGGAGGTTCAGACTTGACATTCGGAAGCATTTCTTTACCGAGAGGGTGGTCAGACACTGGAACAGGCTTCCTAGAGAGGTGGTCGATGCCCCATGCCTGTCAGTTTTTAAAAGGCATTTGGACAATGCCCTTAACAACATGCTTTAACTTTTGGTCAGCCCTGAATTGGTCAGGCAGTTGGACTAGATGATCGTTGTAGGTCCCTTCCAACTGAACTATTCTATTCTATTCTATTCTATTCTATTCTATTCTATTCTATGTCTGGGGCTACAGGGAATGTCTGAGGCTTCTCACTGAGGATGGGGCAGAGGAAAACTGTCTCCTTGCTTACAGGAGAGAGATGTGTGCTGGTTGAGGAGCTGTGTTACCAGGTTAAAGGAGCTGCAGGAGGTCAGACAACTGCACAGCCTCAGAGATAATGAGAAAAAGATTAACAGGATCTTCTCAGAGATCCTGCAGAGACAAGAGCCCAAACTCCCAATTGTACTGAAGGAGGGGCAGCCAGTGTCTGTGTGTATCAGGTTGGGAAATGGAGACTACCAAGATGGCAAAGGCTGGAAGCTTGTGATATCTGGCACTGGCAGGACAGCTCCTGCTTCACCAGCAGCTCTGCAACTATAGAATAGGTTCTATAGTTCTGCATCTGTTTGCAGATGAGGGGCTGGGAGCTCTGTCCAATGAAGCATCAGAGCTGGCTGCACCTGAACCACGCAACAACACCAGGGGGAAGTGGTGAGTGACAGTAGTGGGAGACTCCCTTCTGCAGGGGAAATGCCGACCTGACCTGCTGTACAGGGCGGTTTGCTGCTTGCCAGGAGCTCAGATCCAGGATGTTAATGAGAGACTGCCAAGGCCTGCCCAGCCCTTGGACTATTATCCCCTGCTGCTCATCCACATAGGAACCATGCTGTGATACTGACAGAAATGCTGCTTTTCTAACACAAGGGTTTATAAGTATTTCTTATATCATGCTTTCTTTCCCACATGCTTTTAATTGCAGAACAGTGACAACTTCACCCAATTTAAGGGTGTCACTGCTATCAGTGCCTATGTTAAACAAGCAGCTGGATCTCTCTTCTTTGGGGGGAAGGGGGGATGGACACAGGATGGGGGGACAGGACAGTTCTCCCCCCCAGAAGCTACAGAAAACATGTACATGCATGTACATGTCTAGGATGCCAGTAAAAAAAAATCTCCAATAAACCTCATTTCTTTGTGGCAATCCATGAATAAATATGATTAAAAGAATTCTAAAGCTTCCTAGCTGTAGGCAAAGAAATAGGTCATAGATTCATAGAATAGTTTGGATTGGAAGGTACTTTTAAAGGTCATCTAGTCCAACCCCCCTGCCATGATCAGGGACATCTTCAACTAGATCAGGGTGCTCAGAGCCCCGTCCAACCTGACCTTGAATGTTTCCAGGGATGGGGCATCTACCACCTCTCTGGGCAACCTGTGCCAGTGTTTCACCACCCTCATCGTAAAACATTTCTTCCTTATATCTAGTCTAAATCTACCCTCTTTCAGTTTAAAACCATTCCCCCTTGTCCTGTCGCAACAGGCCCTGCTAAAAAGTTTGTCCCCATCTTTCTTAGAAGCCCCCTTTAAGTACTGAAAGGCTGCAATAAGGTCTCCCCGGAGCCTTCTCTTCTCCAGGCTGAACAACCCCAACTCTCTCAGCCTTTCTTCATAGGAGAGGCGTTCCATGCCCCTGATCATTTTTGTGGCCTTCCTCTGGACCCGCTCCAACAGGTCCATGTCTTTCCTGTGCTGAGGGCTCCAGAGCTGGACGCAGTACTGCAGGTGGGGTCTCACCAGAGTGGAATAGAGGGGCAGAATCACCTCCCTCGACCTGCTGGCCATGCTTCTTTTGATGCAGCCCAGGATACGGTTGGCCTTCTGGGCTGCGAGCACACATTGCCGGCTCATGTCCAGCTTTTCCTCCAGCAGTACCCCCAAGTCCTTCTCGGCAGGGCTGCTCTCAATCCCTTCATCCCCCAGCCTGTATTGATACCGGGGGTTGCCCCGACCCAGGTGCAGGACCTTGCCCTTGGCCTTGTTGAACCTCAGGAGGTTCACACGGGCCCACTTCTCGAGCTTGTCCAGGTCCCTCTGGATGGCATCCCATCCCTCAGGCGTGTCAACCGCACCACTCAGCTTGGTGTCATCTGCAAACTTGCTGAGGGTGCACTCAATCCCACTGTCTGTGTCATTGATGAAGATATTAAACAATACCGGTCCCAATACGGACCCCTGAGGGACACCACTTGTCACTGATCTCCATCTGGACATTGACCCGTTGACCACTACCCTCTGGATGCGACCATCCAACCAATTCCTCATCCACCGGACAGTCCACCCATCAAATCCATACCTCTCCAGTTTAGAGAGAAGGACGTTGTGGGAGACCGTGTCAAAGGCCTTACAGAGGTCCAGATAGATGACATCTGCAGCCCTTCCCATGTCCACTGATGTAGTCACTCCATCATAGAAGGCCACTAGGTTGGTCAGGCAGGACTTGCCCTTGGTGAAGCCATGCTGGCTGTCTCGAATCACCTCCCTGTCCTCCATGTGCCTTAGCATAGCTTCCAGGAGGATCTGTTCCATGATCTTCCCAGGCACAGAGGTGAGACTGACTGGCCTGTAGCTCCCCGGGTCTTGAGGAACTTGATTATTTATGACGACCATGCATTTTTCATGGGTCACATCAGATAAGGGGTGATTTCCTCAACCCTTTTCAAGTATACCACACTGATGTGAAGACCATGTTCATAGACTGAAGTTGCATAACACAAATAAGAAAAAAATCTAACTTTAAGATTGGATTGTGATAACTGTTCAACACAGGAAATGAAATCTCTCTCAATCAATTAAGAGTCACAGTACTATTTAAAAATAAGGTAGTTACATGGAAGGCTAGTGAAAAATACTTTTTCCTCTTTATGGCTTTTTTAATTTCATGCATTTGACAGGACTGCATAAGTGGTGGGCATCTTTTGCTTGGTTTGCATTTCCCCTACACACAACAAAAAGAGAACTTGAATTCAAGAAGATATAAAAATGGGACTTTTTATAGTCACGGGCAATGGCAAAAAGTTTGGGGGCATAGAAAATACCTAAATCCCAAGAAAGAGAAAAACGTGGCTTGAAATCAAATTGAGTGTGCTGTCCTTCAATGTCAACCAACATAAAAAACAGTCATGCTAGTCTGTGCTTCTGTTGAAAACAAACCATAACTTACTTGTGCCTGAAAGCAGAGACAAAGGAGCAATACTGGCAGCTGTACTTGTCTTCCCGGGTAAACATGGCCAGAGCCAAGTGACTCCTCTCATGAGATCGCAGACCCTGCATAGACATCAAAACCCGGTCACACTGGCTGCAGTGGTAGCCCCCAGGCCTGGTTTCATCTTCCAAGGATGCTCCAGATTCAGCTTCTGTAAATTCCACAGTGCCAGGGTCTTTGGCTCCCTCAAAACCCTCCAAAGTTGTGCTTGAAGAATCTTCAGCTTCCTGCTAAAAAACACATACCCCCCCCAAAGCCATCAATTCTCTCTCCCTTCTGCCCCTCAGTCTCTCCTATGTATTAATTTTAATATCTAGGTTTCCCACTGCATTCACTTTCTAAAGGTATCCCTACCATACTACACTAATGACTTTCTGTATAAAGAGAGCCTAGTCTTTAATTATATATATATATGTATATACATTAAAAAGCAAACAACCCATCTCTTGGTCTCTTTCCTAAGTGTTAAGTAGCATAGCACGCATTTTGCAGTAACATTAAAACTGAAAAGTATATTTATATCATGTTTTTTGGGTCTTGGATTTTAGTTTTTGTTCCCTGCTGTTTAGTATCTACTTACTCAAAAGATGGTATTGACCCCATGTAAACTTTACTTGAGAAGCAGGGAAAGAGCAGGAATCATTTGATAGAAGGTAAGCATCCCATTCTGTCAGTAGTATTGGATAAGCTAAAGGAAGGTCAGTGGAAGGACGATGAAAGCTCTTAGGTAGAACCGTTTAGACTCTGAAGGACTCAGCTACTTTACACAGCGCACAGTTTATGTCATGAAATAGGCACGCTTTAGGTCACATTCTGAGGACTGCAGAATGAGATTTTGCTGAGTACTCACTGCAGCAAGAAAAGGAAGAGAACTGCATAACCAGTTCCTGCAACCTTACCGCACCTGAATTCCCCCTGCTGATATCCTGTAAAGCTGGCTGTGGAGCACAGCCTGTCCTCGGAGACATTCTAGGTGGTCTCCACTTGCACAGGGAAGAAACAGCAGCACATTTACAATTAACCACTTGAATTGGACCCCTGGCTCAGCTGGCTATTTGAATATGTGTTTGCAGCACTATAGTTTCACTTTTGCATATGGGTCGGAGAAAAAAAAAAGAAAACCAAAAAAACTCCACACTTTAAGGGTCTAAGAAAGCAGAAAAGTAGCCCAGAACAGCTGAGGGAGAAGCTCCTGCTCATAAATCAAGCCTTTCAGTCATCCGTGATATCAATTCCTTTGTGGCAAATAAGAAATGAGAATTAAATAGTTTTTGTGTCCCAGATGAAGAGCAGAAGAAAGTCAAAACATCTTAAAGTAAACAAAATGTGCTGCAGAAACCTGAAGAATTAGATTAGAATGTCATGCTTAACTGTTCAGAATATCCAATCTAAACCCCATTTGACTCCATGGAAGCCCTCTACAGGCTTTCATTTAGGCCTTAATATCAAACAAAAAATGCTGTCAGTTCACAGAATTCTCACCTTTACTGTAGCTGACACAGAAGAAACATTCCCATACTGGATATGCTTACGGAGATGATTACAGATGGCTCGAAGCGTTGGATGAACTTCCACACAAAATTTACATTTGTAGCCAACTACTTTCCTCTCCTTAAGTTTTGAAGCATCTTCCAAGTGTCCAAAAGCCTATTGAAGTACATGAGTATTAATCAGTTATACTAATGTAATACTGAAACATGCTTCTGATATCTCACTTTTAGGAATATACCCAGACCAGATTTTGCACCTTAAGGGAAATTGCATTTAGTGTACACATGTGTATTGGGTCTGGCTGAGATGGAGTTAATTTTCCCCATAGCAGCCCTCATAGTGCTGTGCTTTGTATTGGTAGCTAGAAAGGTGTTGATAACACAGCAGTGTTTTGGCTACTGCTGAGCACACGTACTGAAGCCCTACTTCCCGGGAAGTGGCTGGACATCACCTGCTGATGGGAAGTAGAGAATAAATCTTTTGTTTTCCTTTGCTTCCGCACGCGGCCTTTGCTTTTGCTTTATTAAACTGCCTTTATCTTGACCCACGAGTTCTTTTCCATCTTATTTTCTTCCCCCCCCCCGTCCTGCTGAGGAGGGGGAGTGATAGAGCGGCTTGGTGGGCACCTGGCGTCCAGCCAAGGTCAACCCACTACAACATGCTATTGTGCAAAACTTCAACCTCAATTTGCGCTGACTTCTATTAAAGCCCTTAAAATAGGTGGACAGGACATTTGCACAGGAAAAATCTCGAGTATCTGCATAATAGTAGTCCCCTATAACCGTTCAGTTTTAACTTACAAGACCAAACCATGCTGTTTCACAGTTCCCCCCTGCCCAATTGTATGCTTTTCTACAGCAAGTAGAGTTACTCCAGATGAGGAGAAGGGTACAGAAAAGAGAAGCAGAATTTGGTCTTCTCTTCACAGGAACACTTGCCCAAAGCTTGAAGTTATTGGATAGATGCACATAAACATCAGGTTCTTTATCAGAAAATGTACTGAAATAGATAAGCTTGAGAAGGAAATTGGTGTGTTATTTCAAGGTATATTGATGAGCAGTAGAATGGGACATTTGCTAAAGAATCTATGAGAAAGCAAACAGCAGCCTTGCAATAGAATAAAAAAACTGTCAGATACAGATAGCCATCCATAAGGGTGGGAGGAAGGAAGAAAGATAGGGAAAATCCTGAAGGAAACAGTTGGAAGGAGCAGAGCTTCCCATGGAGCCTAGGAATAGGTGAAGAATGAAGGAAATTAAAGCAGAATATATAACCGACTTATAGAGGCCCATCGACACGCTGAGTCACTCATTAACCTGCATTCATTTGGCTGTCAAAGAGAACATGCAAGTGGGTATTAGTAATAAGGAGCCTCTTGGGGTATAGAAGAACAGCTTTTGGTTTGTTTTTCTCCCTGGGGAGAGGAAGCAGAGAAGGAGACCAGACACACAGATCCTTACCCTCTCCTGTTTGAAATCTGTAAAAGCACCATCTGCATATTTCTGCTTGCTCAAAAGCTGTTTCCTCCTCTCCTGACGTTTGGCACGCTTCTGGAATTCCTCATTGTGACTATTCAAGTGTGAGGTCAGCTCTGCCGTGCTATGCAATTTAGTATCACAATGCTTGCACTGGTAGACAGCATTATGAGAGCGGGTGCCACTTCCCAGTATGGTAAAGTCTCTCTTCAAATCCTTGCTGTGGTGGTCAGTGTAATGCATGCACAGCAGCTCTGCTGTGCTGAAGGATAGCTTGAAACATTTTATGCATCTGAAGGGAAGCCACTCAGTTTCCTGAGCCTCGCTCTCCACCTCAGGCTTTTCAAAGTCATTCCTTTCCTCAGCTGGAGTTGACTTTTCATGTTCATCAGCATACACAGCAGTGAAGTAACCCCCCAGCTTGCTCGCATGCTGCTTCTTAGGGAAAACACCAGGGTGACGCTTCATGTAGTGGGACACAATACCTTTTTTGCTAAAAGATTGAAAGGAACAAAGCGAGCATTTCTTCTTTTCCACAGCCCTCCTCAGCTCCTCACTTAACTGAGGAGTGTCATCTTTGGGAGGAGATGGAATGATCACTTTATTGGGTTTGTCGCTTACTGTCCTGGAGGCTGCTAAACAATGAGTGTAGTAAGCATCAATGTCATGCCTTTTCTGGTAGTGTGCTGCAAGCCCTTTGCGGATAGGGTTGGTGTAGGAACACAAAGCACACTTGAAGAGATTGTTCTTGCCTTCTGGTTGTGCCCGAACGTTATTATGTTTGATGCGGTAGTGCCTGGCTATCCCCTTCCGGGTAGAACAGAAGTATTTGCAGAGCTGACACCGGAACACTGTGTGAGACACTAAGTGAGAAGTGGAGAAATGAGGTGCTGAGATAGAGACTTCTCCAACACCATCAGCAGCAATTTCTGGGGAGGCCTTGATTTCAGTTACTATGTCTGGCTCCACTGAGGCAGACACCTTTGGCGGTGACTGAGCAAAAACATCAAATTCAGGCTGATTATGGTATTTCTCATAGTGAATTTTGAGCTTCTCCAGTGTGCCATGGGTGTAAGGGCATAGTTTGCACCGGTATGCACCATAGCCTTGTTTGAAAATCCTACTGGTCTCTTCTATGTCATTCTGGGCGATGTCATTCGACTGTTCCACATCATGCATAAAGTCTTCAGCAGTGACCTTTACTGATGGGTGCCGTTTCTGGTAATGTGTGAGGACACCATGAATGCGTGTGTTAATGTATGGGCAATGTCTGCACTTGTACACAGCCCCTGGGTTAATGTCTATGTCCTGTGCAAAGTCAGCAGCTTTCACTTTCATGCCAGGATGCTTTTTGCCATAATGTGTCAGGAGGCCATGCAAGTTATTGTACTCAGACTGGCAAACTGTACACTGATATGGAGCGGAGGAGATGGCAGGGTTTGCAGAAGCCAGCTGAATAGTTTTTTCCTGGGAAAGGCTGGGGTCCTCCACATCCTGGTCCATCTGTGATGTTACCTGGTTTTCAGAATTAATCCTGGCCCTAACTTCATCAAGCTGTGTGCCAATTTTCTCAGCAGCATCTTTCTCCTTAATGATATCTAACAATACAGATTCATCCCCATTCATAGCCCAAGGGTGAAAAGCCTGGTAGTGATTAGTAATATCCCAAATGGAAGATGCTTCAAAAATGCAGTCTCTGCATTTATAGGTCTTTGCCTCTGTTGGCATCACTAGGGTAGGAGGGGAAGGATCCGGACCTGCCCAGAGTTTAGTTGCCATATATGTATAGTCAACATAATGTTCAGGATGTCTCCTTTGGTAATGCACAAGCAAACCACTTGGTTCTGTATGTGAATAAATGCACCATTCACAGTGATAACCAGATTCTATCAAGCCATCTGTCCTGGTTTCGGCTGGGATAGGGTTAAATTTCTTCCTAGTGCTGTGTTTTGGATTTAGTATGAGAAGAATGTTGATAACACACTGATGTTTTCAGTTGTTGCTAAGTGCCCTCCTAGTCCAAGGACAGCTCCCGTGCCTACTGACTGAGCTAGGTACACAAGATGGGAGGGAACATAATCAGGACAGCCAGCCCAGCTGGCTAATGGGGTATTCCATACCATGTGACGTCATGCTCAGTATATGAAGGGTAGGCGTGATCCAGGAAGTTCCGATCGCTACTTGGTTATCGGTCAGCGCGGGTGGTGAGCAATTGCATTGTGCATCACTCATTTTGTATATTTTATCATTATCATTTTCATTATTATTTTCCCTTCTTTTTCCCTGTTCTATTAAACTGTCTTTATCTCAGCCCACGAGTTTTTCTCACTCTTACCCTTCCGATTCTCTCCCCGTCCCGCTGGGGGTGGGGGGAGTGAGTGAGCGGCTGCGTGGTATTTGGCTGCCTGCCAGGTTAAACCACGACACCATCCAAAAATGCCCATCTCAAAATGGACGTGACCGTGGCCTTCAGATTTGGGTGGTCTTTCTTAATATGCTTCCTCAACGCATAGAAGTAAGGTGATGTGTAGCTACACTGCCTGCATTTGAGGGCTCTCAGCTTTGTCTTGTCCTGTTCAGTGCTGGAGGTGTGAGCAGGCATGCTGCCAGATGATTTCTTCTGGTTACGATCACAAAGGCTTCTAATGGTGGCTGTATGCTGCCTAATCACATCTGCGTTGGCTTTGAAATCACGATGCTTCTTTTGATAATGAATGAGCACACCTTTCACGGTCCGGTTTCCATAATCGCAGTGCTGGCAGAAGAACATTTCGTTCTCAAGGGGATTCGCAGAGCTCTCAGAACTGCCCCGGCTCAACTGCTGCACTGACACTGGCAGTTTCTGAATCCCAGGTGGCAGCTCACCAGCCTTCATCATTGCCGCAGTAGGGGGTGCCTGCCTGATGTACTTGGCAGTGACCTTTATTTCCGGATGCCTTTTCTGGTAGTGAACAAGCACTCCCACAACTGAACGGTTGCTGTATGAACAGTGTTTGCAATAGTAGAGTTCAGGAACAAGGTCTGGGGGCAGTGGTGGGGGAGGTGGAGGTTGAGAAGCCAAGTTGGACAGTTTTGAGGAGACAGACACCCCCATCTCAAAAGACATTTGAGCCAGGGCAGAGCCCCTGTCAACAGAAGCTATATGCATGGTCTTCTGAATTCTGAAATATGATGCTTTTTCTTCAGGGTGTTTTTTCTGGTAATGCACCAGAACTGAATGCATGTTAGGGCTTGCAAATGAGCACACATCACAGTCATAAACAACCACAGAATTGACCGAAGGTGCCTTCTGATTTTCACATTCAGGACTAAAACTCTTTGTGGCACTTTTGTTAAAACTTGCTGGCACAGTAGTCCCATGAGTCACGGGGGTGGAGGTTGCCATAGTTTTTGGAGCAGAATTCAAGATCTCTCTCAGTGTCTGAGACTCTGTGTTTAGCTCCTCTTGCTGCTCAACAACATAGCTTGAAAATATCATTGCATTGTTAATTTTCACTGTTGGATGCATTCTTTGGTAATGCGGCATCAGGCTTCTAACATTTGGGCTAGTGTAAGAACAGAAGCGACAGCGGTAGATCAGATCAGAGTGATCGAAGTTCAATACATTCATAGCTTCAGGGTGATGCTCTCCATAGTGTTGCTGCAGGTCTTCAAAGTTCGTATAGTCAATATAACACTCAAGGCATCTGTATACTGCACTGTGATCATTGGGATCCAAGATATACCTAAAGCTGAATTTTATGTAGGGGTGCATCCGTTGGTAGTGGGTGCTAACGCTCCTGGCAGATTTGTTGCTAAAATCACAGTGTTTACAATAGTAAAGCCTGCCAGAGTCGTTAATCTCCACATTTTCGTTGTTCTGATCAGGGCCATACATATTTGGCTGGCTTCCCAGAACAGAGGCATTAAGGCTCTGTTGGTCTTTCATGTTAATGGAAGAAAAATAATCTTCCTCATCTTCAGATAAAGTGAGCTCAATCTCTGCTCCATTGGTGGAATTATAATCATGATGCATGTTTCTGAAGTTTGCATCCTTCTGGGAATCATTAGTCTCTCTCCCCCACATTTGCTGGGGTGCATAAGAACTAGAAACCTCCACCATTGGTTCTGTTTGTTCTTCTTCTCTGTCTAATTCCACTTCTATCTCCACCTCGTTGTCTTCCTCCTCTTCCTCATCATCCTCTACATTAATCACAGCATCTTCTTGCTGTTTGTTTTGGTTTATTTTGCTCTGCAGGTTGCTTGCTATTTCATCAATTCTAGTTCTTTTCTTCACTGGTGAGAGATCCAAAGGGCAGTCATTTGACACCTTCCGAGCGACCTTAGCAACAAAGTTATTTTTAGACGAGAGACCAAGAATTGAGGTCTGGCTTTTCTTCACTGTGCTGACAGAGGTGAGAGCATCTGCCTCGCTCTCTTGTGGCATGTTGGATGGCAGTCCATCATATTTTGGTAAGTTGTCACAAAATGAGTGCTTGTGCTGCTGATGAACTCTGAGGCCTTTCAAAGTAGTGGTAGAATAGTTACACATTGTACACTTATAAGGATGCTGTGAATGGGGTTGAGGCAACTGCTGCTGTTGCTGCTGCACTGTTTCTGTCATCCCAGCTGACTTCCTTCCGTTTATATTTCCACTTTCATAAGAAACCATGTTGTCATTCAAAGAGGAGACAATGTTTTCACTCTGAGAATGCACAGTGTCCCAGTCTGATGTTTTACCTGCATGACATTGCCTATGAGCTCCAAGCTTTAACGAACTCTTACAGGTGAAAGGGCATTCATCGCATTTGTATACAGTTGTCTTCCCAGACAGGTGGATATTCTCAATGTGACGGGAGATGCTTCGGCGGTGCATTGTGAGGAAAGGGCAAAAAGGACATTGGAACCTGTTCATGTATCTTCTAAAGGGAATCCCTTTTGTTTCCAACAGCTTGTTGCCATCAGATCCCATCAGTTGCTCTGCAGATATTCCTGAAGTCTGGTGGTCCATGGAGTTCAAGCCATTCTCGCTGTCCACTTCATTTAGCTCTTCGTCTGAGCTGGAGTCATTTAGCACACTGTTTGCTTCCAAGTCAGCAGAAGATTTTGTCATGTCAGCAACTCCATAGTGGGATCTGTCAGACAAATTAACTATGCCCGAGTTGTGAGGTAACTTAGACTTCATTTGAGGATAAGACACAGAAGAAAACGTAGAGGATATAGAAGAGTTGGGCCTGATAAGGGAATTGCCCGTAGAGCTTCTGAAGTTTGAGACATCAGCATTCAACATATCACATCCTGTCATATTCATAGAGATATAATTAGAGTTTGGGGAGGCATTCTGGGCACTCTTACTCTGCACATCAGGCGCACTGGTTCTGTCTTGTTCCTGCCTCAAACTTGACAGTATTTTTACCATGCTGCGGTGCTTCTTCATCATATGGTCACACCAGCGCTCCCTTCGAGGTGTCTGGTAACTGCACCATTCACAGCAAAAGTTGCCTCTGGACTTTGTTAGAGGCTTGACCATGGACTCCAAAATGCTCCGTTCTACCACCTCTGCAGGCAATTCCTTGCAGGGTTCCTGCACTGGCGCAGAGGCAGATGTCAATTCAGATACAGCAGAGGTAGCAGTAGGAGTTAAACTCTCCTTCAGATTGTTTTTGTGATACATTTTCTGGTGTTTAATAATCCTTGCACGCCTTGGTGATTTGTAGGTGCAGAACTGGCAAGAGAAAACTTTGCCAAACCCCTCGTGCATCATGATGTTGTAATTTAAGGATCCAGCAGTGTGTGACCCTACTGAGCTCCCCCCAACTTGTGCTCCATGAACCTTGCGAGCGTGCTCTATGAGGAGGTTTTTAGATCGGAAGTAACGCACACAGAATTTGCACTGGAAAAACTTGTTGGTTGGTTTAGGATTTGGAGCCATATGTTGACCATAAAAACTTTGGCTCTGGCTACAATAACTTCCAGTCCCCATCTGAGTTGTATTTTGCCCTAAAATAAGAATTAAAAAGTAAATATGTAAATAAGTAAAATTAGACAGTTTCCCCCCCATCTACCCTGTATGCATATGAATACACACATATCCTGAACATGTTAATCACACCAGGATTCCCTCACTTATTTATGATTAGACCTGTGCATACAAGAATGGTCAGAAAACTAACAGATGGTACATAATTTGGGATAGACAATTTCCAAAATAAGCTTCTTGAAATAAAAAGGTACACTAATAAAGTTCAAAACTCTTCTAGAGCTCATGGTGGTGTAAAGCAAGGAAAAGAAGCAAAATGAAGCAGCATGTGAAAAATAGCAAGACGACAAATCCACACATGTTTGCATTTACAGAAAAAATATGGCTGTAACTAAACATCATTCACTTCACTACCATAGTGATAAAGATAACAGTTTTTAAAAATCACACTGAAACATACCAATTAAAATGCACTGAAATAAGTCACATGTGAGATAGGGGCTTAGGGTTGAGGTTTACCTGCTATTTCATCTGCAATTGTAAATTCATCCTTTACAGAAGAAAATTCGGTCTCAGTCTGGTTGCTAGCATTCATGGAGCCAGACCTTGGCTGGCTAGGGTTTTCCTCAGAGACATCTGTTGGCTGCAGAAAAGCAGTATGAACATCCTGAATGTGAGCTTTTAGGTCTTCATTGGATGGAGCTCGGAAATCACAGCCATCACACTGCAGCACCTCCATGGTTCAGGAATGATCTTTTGCATTAGAAAATTCTGCAAGAAAAACAAGGAAAGGAGAAGGAAAGAGGCAGGGGTTTGGTTTGGTTTGTTTTTCTCTGTTTGGTTGGTTTTGGGAGTTTTTTTGTTTTGTTTTTACAGAAATGCCATTCAGTGAATTCTGAACATATATATACACAAAGGTTCCTATCACATGACTTAATGATTTCCAGAAATTCCATAATTACTGCAGCCTAAAACTCAACATTTAAGAGGCATCAAGGCAATTTTGATTCAAAGAAAGCCCTGTCTATCTAGGTAACTTGCAGGTTGCTGTTATCAATGCTACAGTCAACCTTCTGACAAATGACTACTGTTTCAATGGACTTTGTCCTCTAGGCTTTTCCATTACTCAGGAGAGAGCTGTTGTTAGGAAGTTTGTCTCATTCAGAGACTAGCAGCTATATGCCAGAAGAACAACCACATTACTCCCAAACATTCATGCACTGAAACTTACAAACAGATGACAGTGGTTTCTGCTTCTATAAGACCCACTCTAACCTTCTTGGAAGCTGAGAAAGTCCTGCCAGTTTCATTACCAGCGATTAAAAAACCCCTTAAAATGGAAACACTTGTCTTTCTTTTCAAAATCCTAGAATTCCTGACTTCAGTGGAAAACATAAGCATAATTGCAAAGTGAGATCTAAATATGTGTATTCAGAATAGAATGCTGTGCATTGGAATTAATTCCACCAAACACCAAGAAAATCTCCACTCTTTGTTATAACTCTTACAGAGTTCCATTATGGTCTGTCATTGGGGACATATCTTTGGTGGGATAGGAGTTTGAGGAAGCGATGGGCAGTAAGAAGAATAGGAATACTGCAAAAGTACAATGGAAACATAAGTAACAGTCATCTTCCCTAAACACTTCATGACTTCATTGATTAATCTCAAACCTCTGTATACTGTAATGTACAAAGTAACAAAATTTGGTAAGATCGAGTTCAGTATGTGACCAATTAATCCTGCATCACAGAACACTGGGGAGGAATTTATCACTAGACTCTTAGCTTATGTACTGCCATAAACAAGAGGACACACAAAATACAAGAAATGCAAAAGGCTGAGACCCTCCTGCCCTGTACAGCAATTGGGCACAAAAGCAACCTATTATTTTAAAGTAATAACTCATTTATTAAGTTTCCCACACATTGGACTGACTGGGCCAAGATAACCTAGGAGTTCCAGAGGTCCAAGACGCAATAGCAGACAAAAACATTTTACTGTGAAAATTCCATGTATTTACTGTAGAATGTAAAACTACTTCTATAGCAAGATGAAAACCTGCCGCAGGCAAAACAGTCTCGACTCAGGGAATTTTACTTCATTTAGTTTATTGTCAACTAACATGAACTTTTAATTACTGATTTGGATATTGAGAAAGAAAGAAAACAGTGAAACAAACAATTAGGGAAACACCTTTCCTCCCCCTTCCCCAGGGTCAACTATAAGCCAGACACTTATCATCCACCACCCCCTTAGTCTCAACTCCCCTTGTTTTTGCCGCACATTTCACCCAATCAGTTCCAATTCCTTCAGTGAGGTGACAGGCAGCACAGGAGGTTGGGGTCAGGACATAATGGTTTCTTTCCACCCCTCCTTATTTCTTACTCATCTTCCTCCACTGCTCCTTGCTTCTTACTGCTCTGCTCCCGTGTGGGTTCCACCATGGGCCGCAGTCCCTTTTGAGGGTGTCACCGCTCCCGTGTGGAGCACCTCCTTCCAAGAGTGCGCCTCCTACCCCTACTGGCAACCGCCCTTTCTTAAATATGCTTGAGCAGAGGCACCATATGCTCCTCTGATTCTTTGAAAGTTTGGCTCGCAATGGGTTCTTTCCATTTGTTTCAGAACTGGCTGGAACTGGCTGTTCATGGCCTCCTCCCACACTGCAGCCCCTTGCTACCAAAACCCAGCCATTTATGCCCAATATAAAACCCAAAAACACTAGGGCACAAAGAGAGGACACTGCATAAAATAATGCTTTGTCTTATAGCCTGCTAAAATAAACTTCTGGCAAGTCTATTTCTGGACAGCGAGCACACAGACACTCCACATGTTTAATCTACACTACTGTGCTCACTGCAATATGTGTCCCCCACCACGTCCAACAACAAAAAAAAAACCCAACCAAAAAAAGTACAAACGGTGCACCGGCTTCTTTTCAGCTAGCAAAGCTGCAATGATTAAGATACTAGAGCTTTTATTTGCAAGCACCAGATCAAACACTGTGGAAGAGGTTACTATCTGTTCTGGGATGAAATTACAGTAGTGAGTGAAGCCCCACTCCATGTCTCCTTTAGCACAGTCCATTAGACCTGAAAACATTTTTTTTTCCATGGAGCAAATGACTCCTGCATTTAGAGCACTTCACAGAAAAGCAGGTCATCCATTTTTCACTATCTGTTCCCCAAGCTTAGTCTTCTCATCTCAACCAAACAAGACACAGCTCTGCTGAATGTGTTTATCGCACTTTCAAGAGGTATGAGCCCCTGCGCCACTGAAGCTTTAAGACTCACTAAGCTGCCCTACTCCTCTGAGCTTTGGGAGCAGCCATTTTAGCTCAGACAACTGCACTCAGTGGCTCATAGCTTCTTGCCTGTGCACAACATGGCCTCATTTATCTCTCAGATTCATCTCAGGTATACAAGATTTTTTTTCCCTTGGATGATACAAAAAACCAAGCCCAAACAAAACAAAACCACCATCATCTAAGAACAGGACTCTCCCTCTTTTGTATGTTTTACCTCCCCCCCGACACACACAAATAGTATCTGTTCTCATGTGCTGTCAAAACAGCACCTTTTCTTCCTGAACAATCATTTGCAAAGATCTCCAAAAGTTCTTTTAACTCATGAATGATAAATGTGTTTATTAATTCCAGCAACACAGTCTTACATAGTTCTATGGACTTAATCAAAACACAGTAACCTCCCAGCAGGAGGACGGGGAAGCAGAAAGGAGGACCCCCTCCAGACTGCCCTGTCCTCCGTCCCTTGGGAGTCTGTCTTTCTTCACACAGAAGACACCCCACTCCCCTGCCAGATTCCAAAGTCTAATGACCTTTGTTAATCACCAGCCAGCCTGTCTGCATCAGCAAACCCCGGCAGCAGATACACCTTTCAACACAAAGGCTGTAACCATGCCTTTTAAAAGAGGTTCCCTGAAAGCTCCATTACGTAGAAGAGGGGGGGAATCTCTCCTCTTTAAACTTCAGCCCCTTTAGAAACAACACAAAAACCTTTCTGTGTGTCTTTAGGGAAACTTTAAGCCAGTTTACAAAATAAGAACCAGGAGGAGGGAGGAAAAAAAAGAAATTGAGATTTTTAAACATAACCGCTTCAGCCTGGTAAAAAACAACCACCATCACTAGTGTATGCTGTTAACATTCTTTAATATTCTGACACTGTCAAGACAACAGCCAGCAACCTCGAGGATAACTTCAGAAAAATCTCTAACCCTTCTGCTACAAAGTAAAATAAAGAGTCGAGAGATCAGTAATAGCTGCTGATTATAAAAAAGAACCTTTCTAATGAGTTCTAGCTTTAATGTCACAACAATCTCTCCCACAAAAGCAGCGCAGAATCATAGAAGAGGTTAATCTTACAGCAGCTAAGAGCAACAAATATTAGGTACAGCTGAATAGCCTTCAATTTCATGTTTTTACCAAGCACCACGTTGAAGTCAGGATGAAGCATTTTGTAAGGAATTCTACTTTAATATTTGCACACTTTTCTGTAACATTTAGATATTGCTCAAAGGAGGAACAAACACAGAAACTGTTAGTTCAAGCTACGCTATCAAAAGAAACTGAAACACGTGTGCCTTCCTCTCTCTTTTTTTTCTCTCCTCCTTTTTGTCCATGTGGCATATAGAACTGAGAATGGTGGCATATTTTCAGATAAGATGTTAATATCTGACCTATCATCTAGAGAGGTTTGCTGCCTGCCAGGGGGGCCCGGATCCGGGATATTGTGGAGAGACTGCCAAAGCTCATCCAGCCCTCTGACTACTACCCACTCCTGTTCTTCCCTGTGGGCACCAATGATACTGCTAGGGGCAACCTGGAGAGTATCAGAAGTGACTACAGAGCTCTGGGGGCAGTAGTTAAGGGCATGGGGGCACTGGTGTTCTCCACAATCCTGATTGCTGGTGAGGGGCAAGGGTGTGAGGAGGGGGGCACTGATAATGCATGTCAATAACTGGCTGCAGAACTGGTGTTGGCAACAGGGTTTTGGGTTCTATGTCCATGGGACCCTGTTTGCAGATCAATGTCTGCTTGGGAGAGATGGGATCTACCTCAATAAGCAGGGCAAAGCTATTTTTGTCAAAGAAAAAGGCTGACCTCATAAGGAGGACTTTTTTAAACTAAGAATGACAGAAGAAGGAGAGAGTAACCAGCAGCCCTGTGAGGGAGTGATGGACAAGGTCCACAAGCAAAGGGCCTGGGGTGATGTGACAGGAATGGAACACAAAATCAACAAAATGGGGCTTAAGTGGGATTACCTCCAGCAATTGCATGTAAGCGAGGAAGTGCCTACAAGGCACCATTATAGAGAAGTCCCCCAAACCCTTTCTAGGAAGTCAACATGCCTCTCTGAAGTGCCTGTACACTAATGCATGCAGTATGTGGGATAAACATGATGAGTTAGAGATCTGTGTGCAGTTGCAGGGCTATGATCTTGTTGGGATTATGGAGATGTGGTGGGATGGTTCCCATGACTGGAGTGTTGCAATGGAGGGATACAGGCTCTTTAGGAAGGACAGGCTGGGAAGACGAGGAGGGGGAGTTGCCCTTTATGTGAGAGCAGCTGGAGTGCATGGAGCTCTGCCTGGGGATGGATGAGGAGCCAACTGAGAGTTTATGGGTAAGGATTAAAGAGAAGACAGGTAAGGGCGACGTTATAGAATCATAGAATCATTTAGGTTGGAAAAGACCCTTAAGATCATCAAGTCCAACCGCAAACCTAACACTGCCAAGTCCACCACTAAACCATGTCCCTAAGCGCCACTTCTACACATCTTTTAAATACCTCCAGGGATGGTGACTCAACCACTTCCCTGGGCAGCCTGTTCCAACGCTTGATAACCCTTTCAGTGAAGAAATTTTTCCTAATATCCAATCTAAACCTCCCCTGGTGCAAACTGAGGCCATTTCCTCTCGCCCTATCACTTGTTACCTGGGAAAAGAGACTGACACCCACCTCGCTACAACCTCCTTTCAGGTCGTTGTAGAGAGCGATAAGGTCTCCCCTTGGCCTCCTTTTCTCCAGACTAAACAACCCCAGTTCCCTCAGCCACTCCTCATAAGACTTGTTCTCTAGACCCTTCACCACCTTCGTTGCTCTTCGTTGGATGCGCTCCAGCACCTCAATGTCTTTCTTGTAGCGAGGGGCACAGAACGGAACACAGTATTCGAGGTGCGGCCTCGCCAGTGCCGAGTACAGGGGGACAATCACTTCCCTAGTCCTGCTGGCCACACGATTTCTGATAGAAGCCAGGATGCTATTGGCCTCCTTGGCCACCTGGGCACACTGCTGGCTCATATTCAGCTGGCTGTCGAGCAACACCCCCAGGTCCTTTCCCTCTAGGCAGATTTCCAGCCACTCTTCCCCAAGCCTGTAGCGTTGCATGGGGTTGTTATGACACAAGTGCGTAAATGGTATGGAATAAGGGGTGGATACTGTCCTGGTTTTGGCTGGGATAGAGTTAATTTTCTTCCTAGTAGCTGGTATAGTGCTGTGTTTTGGATTTAGTATGAGAAGAATGTTGATAGCAACAACTAAAACATCAGTGTGTTAAGTAGTGCTTACGATAGTCAAGGACTTTTCAGCTTCCCATGCTCAGCCAGGTGCACAAGAAGCTGGGAGGGAGCATAGTCAGGACAGCTAACCCAACTGGCCAATGGGGTATTCCATACCATATGACGTCATGCTCAGCATATAAAGCTGGGGGAAGAAGAAGGAAGGGGGGATGTTCAGAGTGATGGCGTCTGTCTTCCCAAGTAACCGCTACGCGTGATGGAGCTCTGCCTTCCTGGAGATGGCTGAACACCTGCCTGCCGATGGGAAGTAGTGAATGAATTCCTTGTTTTGCTTTGCTTGCGTGCGTGGCTTTTGCTTTCCCTATTAAACTGTCTTTATCTCAACCCACGAGTTTTCTCACTTTTACCCTCCCGATTCTCTCCCCCATCCCACCGGGGGGGGGAGTGAGCGAGCAGCTGTGTGGTGCTTAGTTGCTGGCTGGGGTTAAACCACGACAAGATATTGAACAGAACTGGCCCCAACACTGTGCCCTGGGGAACACCACTTGTGACCGGCTGCCAGCTGGATCTAACTCCATTCACCACCATCGGCCATCCAGCCAGTTTTTTACCCAGCGAAGAATACGCCCGTCCAAGCCATGGGCAGCCAGTTTCTCCAGGAGAATGCTGTGGGAAACGGTGACAAAGGCTTTACTACAGTCCAGGTAAACGACATCCACAGCCTTTCCCTCATCCACGAGGCGGGTCACCTGGTCATAGAAGGAGATCAGGTTAGTCAAGCAGGACCTGCCTTTCATAAACCCTTGCTGACTGGGCCTGATCACCTGGGTGTCCTGTACGTGCCGTGTGATGGCACTCAAGATGAGCTGCTCCATAGCCTTCCCTGGCACCGAGGTCAGACTGACAGGCCTGTAGTTCCCCGGATCCTCCTTCCGGCCCTTCTTGTAGATGGGCATCACATTTGCTAACCTCCAGTCAACTGGGACCTCCCCGGTTAGCCAGGACTGCTGATAAATGATTGAAAGGGGCTTGGTGAGCACTTCCGCCAGCTCCCTCAGTACCCGTGGGTGGATCCCATCTGGCCCCATAGACTTGTGTGTGTCTAAGTGGTGTAGCAGGTCGCTAACCATTTCCCCTTGGATTATGGGGGCTTCGTTCTGCTCCCCATCCCTGTCTTCCAGCTCGGGGGGCTGGGTACCCCGAGAACAACTGGTCTTACTACTAAAGACTGAGGCAAAGAAGGCATTAAGTACCTCAGCCTTTTCTGGGATAGGGATAGGGATCGGGTGGTTTCCGTCTCGTTTATGAGTTCTTCCTCTTCCTCCTCCCCTCCTTGTGATGGCCCTGCTCTTTCATCATCTCTTTCTAAACGACCTGATCTCCGCTTCCAAGATTTCCTCTTCTGTACAGGGGCAACGGATACCAGCAAGGGTTGGTCCTCTGGTTCAGCTGTAGTGCCTGTTGCTGGGGTTTGGGTAGCTGCAATGCTTGTCATGGGGGTTGGAGTAACTGTAGTGCCTGTTGCCGGAGCTTGAGTGGCTGCAGTGCTTGTCGCAGGGGTTGGAGAAGCTACGGTGACTGTTGCCGGGGTTTGAGTAGCCACAGGGGTTGTCATGGGGGTTGGAGTAGCCGCAGTGCCTGTCGTGGGGTTTGGAGTAGCCTCCGTGTCTGTAGCCGCCCCCGAGACTCGCCGCTCCGCCCGCCCCGATGAGGCACCGCTGCTTGCCCTCCCTCTTTTCTTGTTCCTGAGGGTTGATCTCTGGACAGTATTCCTGAATAGTTGTTTAACCCTAAACAAGGCCTGAACCACATTCAGGAGACATAGCAATATGAACATGCTTGTTTGAGCATCCCAAGGATATTCAAAATTCTCAGGGAATATTGTGGACATCTTTGTGAAGAGGATAGAAGAAAAAGGAGTTTCTGACGATATGGAAGGGAAGATGAACAAGTGGGAGAGAGTGTCCCATCCCGTCTCCCCCTTAAATTCATTCTCCGAGGAGAAACAAGTGCAATTACCAATAATCTCTAAGAGGTGGTTCCCGAGGTACAGAAATGACGGCAGTGCCGAGTACAGATACCAGATTAGACTTACGACCAATGATTTTATCACCTCATAAAACAGCAACAAAATGATAATCTTGGCCCAGTTCCGAATAATGATAAACAGCACAAAAGGGAACATATACTGCAAGCAAGGTATTACATGACCCAACATTGAGAGCCAGCCCCACAACTTTGACAGCCAATACATCAACATTGTGACCAATCAATATAATGGATGCTTATAACAATTTTGCCTTAACACACTTTGGTCAGATCTATCGTTATCTCAACCCTTCGGGCCCCACGTTGGGCGCCAAAAAGGACTGTCGTGGTTTAACCTGGCAGGCAGCCAAATACCACGCAGCCGCTCACTCACTCCCCCCGCCCCCCAATGGGACGGGGAGAGAATCGGAAGGGTAAGAGTGAGAAAAACTCGTGGGTTGAGATAAAGACAGTTTAATAGAACAGAAAAGGGAGAATAATGATAATAAATAATGATAGAATATACAAAATGAGTGATGCACAATGCAATTGCTCACCACCCGCGCTGACCGATAACCAAGTAGCGATCGGTACTTCCTGGATCACGCCTACCGTTCATATACTGAGCATGACGTCACATGGTATGGAATACCCCATTGGCCAGCTGGGCTGGCTGTCCTGATTATGTTCCCTCCCATCTTGTGTACCTAGCTCAGTCAGTAGGCACGGGAGCTGTCCTTGGACTAGGAGGGCACTTAGCAACAACTGAAAACATCAGTGTGTTATCAACATTCTCCTCATACTAAATCCAAAACACAGCACTAGGAAGAAATTTAACCCTATCCCAGCCGAAACCAGGACACTCATCCTTTGTCACTATGTTTCCCCCGCATCCAATAAAGGATGGAGATTCTCCTTAGCCCTCCTTTTGTTGCTAATGTATTTATAGAAACATTTTTTTATTGTCTTTTACGACAGTAGCCAGATTAAGTTCTAGTTGGGCTTTGGTCCTTCTAATTTTCTCCCTGCATAGCCTCACGACATCCTTGTAGTCCTCCTGAGTTGCCTGCCCCTTCTTCCAAAGGTCATAAACTCTGTTTTTTTTCCCTGAGTTCCAGCCAAAGCTCTCTGTTCAGCCAGGCCGGTCTTCTTCCCCGCCGGCTCATCTTTTGGCGCATGGGGACGGCCTGCTCCTGCGCCTTTAGGATTTCCTTCTTGAAGAATGTCCAGCCTTCCTGGACCCCTTTGCCCTTCAGGACTGCCTCCCAAGGGACTCTGTCAACCAGGCTCCTAAACAGGCCAAAATCTGCCCTCCAGAAGTCCAAGGTAGCAGTTCTGCTAACCCCCCTCCTTACTTCTCCAAGAATCAAAAACTCTATCATTTCATGATCGCTATGCCTAAGACAGCCTCCAACCATCACATCACCCACAGGACCTTCTCTGTTCGCAAACAACAGGTCCAGCGGGGCGCCTTCCCTAGTTGGCTCACTCACCAGCTGTGTCAGGAAGTTATCTTCCACACACTCCAGGAACCTCCTAGACTGTTTCCTCTCCGCTGTATTGTATTTCCAGCAGACATCTGGTAAGTTCAAGTCCCCCATGAGAACAAGGGCTAGCGATTGAGACTTCTCCCAGCTGCTTATAGAATATTTTGTCTGCCTCTTCATCCTGGTTGGGTGGTCTATAACAGACTTCCACCATGATATCTGCCTTGTTGGCCTTTCCCCTGATTCTTACACATAGACACTTGACCCTTTCATCACCATCGTCAAGCTCTAGACAGTCAAAACACAGTGCTACCCCACCACCTCTCCTTCTTTGCCCATCCCTTCTGAAGAGTTTATAGCCATCCATTGCAGCACTCCAGTTGTGCAAGTCATCCCACCGTGTTTCCGTGACTGCAACTATATCATAGTTTTCCTGTCGCACAATGGCTTCCAACTCCTCCTGTTTGTTGCCCATGCTGCGTGCATTGGTGTAGATGCACTTCATTTGGGCTATTGATCCCGCCACCTTTTTAGGGGGAGAAGCCCTAATTCCTATGTGACTGTTCTCAGGCGCTTCCGTGGTTTCTAACACATCAATGACCCTTGTCTCTTTGCTGCCACATGGATCTCCATCCCCTACCTCCACTGAGATGGCAGACCAAAGGACCTCGCTTAGCACATAGTGGGGGTCTGCTACAGGTCGCCTGACCAGGAAGAACAAGTGGATGAGGCCTTCTATAGACAGCTAGAAGCAGCCTCGCATTCACAGGCCCTGGTCCTCATGGGGGACTTCAACCACCCCAATATCTGCTGGAGGGATAACACAGCAGGGCATAAGCAATCCAGGAGGTTCCTGGAGTGCATTGATGATAACTGCCTCCTCCAAGTGACAGGAGCCAATGAGGAGAGGTGCTCTGCTGGACCTCATACTCACCAACAAGGAGGGGCTTGTTGGGGATGTGAAGGTCAAAGGCAGCTTTGGCTGCAGTGACCATGAGATGGTGGAGTTCAGGATCCTGAGGGCAGGGAGGAGGGTGAAAAGCAAGCTCACAGACCTGGACTTGAGGAGAGCAGACTTAGGCCTCTTCAGGGATCTGCTTGGAAGAGTCCCATGGGATAGGGCCCTGGAGTGAAGGGGGGTCCAAGAAAGCTGGTTAATATTCAAGGATCACCTCCTTCAAGCTCAAGAGAGCTCCATCCCAAGGAGTAGGAAGTCAGGCAAAAATGCCAGGAAGCCTGCGTGGATGAACAAGGAGCTCCTGGCCAAACTCAAACACAATAAGGAAGCATACAGAGGGTGGAAGCAATAATGGGTAACCAGGGAGGAATACAGAAACACTATCCGAGCATCCAGGGACGAAGTTAGGAAAGCTAAAATTCAAATCTAATTGAATCTGGCCAGGGATGTCAACGACAAGAAGAAGGGCTTCTCTAAGATGACAAAGGTGACAAAAAGAAGGCTAGGGAAAATGTAGGCCCCTTACTGAATGAGACAGGGGACCTGGTGACACAGGACATGGAAAAAAGCTGAGGTACTGAATGCCGCCTTTGCCTCAGGCTTTATTAGCAAGACCAACCTTCAGGAATCCAGGTCCCAGAGACCAGGGGGAAAATGTGGAGAAAGATGTACACTTGGTGGAAGAGAATCAGGTCAGAGAATACTTAAGCAAACCGGACATGCATAAGTCCATGGGCCCTGATGGGATGCACTCGTGAGTGCTGAGGGGGCTGACTGATGTCATTGCAAGGCCACTCTCGATAGTATTTGATCGATCATGGCGACTGGGAGAAGTGCCCGAAGACTGGAGGAAAGCAAATGTTACTCCTGTCTTCAAGAAGGGCAAGAAGGAGGATCCAAGGAACTACAGGACGGTCAGCCTCACCTTGATCCCTGGGAAGGTGATGGAGCAGCTAATCCTGGAAACCATTTCCAGGCACATCAAGGGCAAGAAGGTTGATCAGGAGTAGCCAGCGTGGATTCACCAAGGGGAAGTTATGCTTGACCAACTTGATAACCTTCTACAATGAAGGGACTGGCCTGGTAGATGAACGTCCCCGCCTTCCTTCTTCTTCCCTGGCATAGTCAGCAGTGGATATTGTCTACCTGGACTTCAGGAAGGCCTTTGACACTGTCTCCCATAAGATCCTCATAGAGAAGCTGAAGAAGTATGGGCTGGATGAGCAGACAGTGAAGGGGACTGAAAACTGACTGAATGGCCAGGCCCAGAGGGTGGTGATCAGTGGCACGAAGTCTAGTTGGAGGCCAGTCACTAGCAATGTACTCCAGGGGTCAATACTGGGTCTGATCCTGTTTAACAGCTTCATTAATGATCTGGATGATGGGGCAGAGCATACCCTCAGCAAGCTTGCAGATGACACAAAACCGGGACGAGTGGCTGATACAACAGAGGGTTGTGCTGCCATCCAGAGGGACCTCGACAGGCTGGACAAATGGGCTGACAGCAACCTCATGTAGTTCAACAAGGGGAAGTGCCAAGTCCTGCACCTGGGGAGGATCAGCCCCACGCACCAATATATGCAGGGGGCCACCCAGCTGGAAAACAGCTTTGCAGAAAAGGCCCTGGGGGTCCTGGTGGACACCAAGTTGAACATGAGCCAGCAATGTGCCCTTACCGCAAAGAGGGCTAATGATATCCTGGGCTGCATCAGGAGGAGTGTTGCCAGCAGGTCAAGGGAGGTGATCCTCCCCCTCTACTCAGCACTGGTGAGGCCACACATGAAGTACTGTGTCCAGTTCTGGGCTCCCCAGTACAAGAAAGAGATGGAACTACTGGAGACAGTCCAGCGAAGGGCCACAAAGATGATTAAGGGACTGGAGCATCTCTCCTATGAGGAAAGGCTGAGAGAGCTGGGACTGTTCAACCTAGAGAAGAGAAGGCTCAGGGAGGATCTTATCAATGTATATAAATACCTGAAGGGAGGGTGCAAAGAAGGGGGAGCCAGGCTCTTTTCAGTGGTGCCTAGTGACAGGACCAGAGGCAATGGGCACAAATGAAAACACAGGAGGTTCCATCTGAACTTAAGGAAACTCTTTTTTAACTATGAGGGTGACTGAGCACTGGAACAGGTTGCCCAGAGAAGTTGTCGAGTTTTCCTCCTTGGAGATATTCAAAAGCCATTTGGACATAGTCCTGGGCGACTGGCTCTAGGTGGCTCCACTTGAGCAGGGGGTTTGGACCAGATGACCTCCAGAGGTCCCTTCCACCCTCAACCATTCTGTGATTCTGTGCCAAGACACAGCAAATAAAGGAGAGAAAGAGCAAGATTTGCACATTTGTGCACCGAGATGTGCTAAGGTCATGCTGTCTGTCCATTTCAGTTACTGTTCGTGACACGCGGTTGGCAGTCGGTGAGCGGTTGCGTTGTGCATTGCCTGCTTTGTGTATTCTGTTATTGTTGTTGTTCTCATTGTTATTATTACTGTTCTACTTAGTTTTAATTCAATTATTAAACTGTTTTTATCTCAACCCGGGAGCTTTCCTACTTGTGCCCTCCCGATTCTCTCCCCCATCCCACCGGAGGTGGGGGGTGATCGAGCGGCTGCGTGGAGTTTATTTTTGCTGGCTGGGGTTAAACCACGACAGTCCTTTTTTGGCGCCCAACGTGGGGCACTGTCCTAGTTTTGGCTGGGATAGGGTTAAATTTCTTCCTAGTGCTCTGTTTTGGATTTAGTATGAGGAGAATGTTGATAACACACTGATGTTTTCAGTTGTTGCTAAGTGCCCTCCTAGTCCAAGGACAGCTCCCGTGCCTACTGACTGAGCTAGGTAGACAAGATGGGAGGGAACATAATCAGGACAGCCAGCCCAGCTGGCTAATGGGGTATTCCATACCATGTGATGTCATGCTCAGTATATGAACGGTAGGCGTGATCCAGGAAGTGCCGATCGCTACTTGGTTATCGGTCAGCACGGGTGGTGAGCAATTGCATTGTGCATCACTCATTTTGTATATTCTATAATTATTTATTATCATTATTTTCCTTTTTCTGTTCTATTAAACTGTCTTTATCTCAACCCATGAGTTTTTCTCACTCTTACCCTTCCGATTCTCTCCCCGTCCCACTGGGGGGGCGAGGGGAGTGAGCGAGCGGCTGCGTGGTATTTGGCTGCCTGCCAGGTTAAACCACGACAGTCACGAAGGATTGAGATAACGACAGATTATTTAGAGCATATTAAGGAATTTATATCTGGTAACATATTAATTTGTTCTGCACCATGCTCTTGTTTTTACTGTACCTGTTAAAAATTGGAGTTGGGTTTTGTAGTCTGTTGTGATCTGCCGTGATTAATGATGTTTTCCCTGGGAGATTTGTTACTAAAACGCTGGCATTGGGGGTTATTTGGTATTTGGGATTCGTAATGAAGCCGTTTCTGCATTTCGGGTACGCCACCATTGATATCGCTAATGCATTCTTCTCCATCCCTTTGGCGGCAGAGTGCAGGCCACAGTTTGCTTTCACTTGGAGGGGTGTCCAATACACCTGGAACCGACTGCCCCAGGGGTGGAAACACAGCCCTACCATTTGCCATGGCCTGATCCACACCGCACTGGAACAGGGTGAGGCTCCAGAACACCTGCAATACATTGATGACATCATCGTGTGGGGCAACACAGCAGAGGAAGTTTCCGAGAAAGGGGAGAGAATAGTCCAAATCCTTCTGAAGGCCGGCTTTGCAATAAAACGAAGTAAGGTCAAGGGACCTGCACAGGAGATCCAGTTTTTAGGAATAAAATGGCAAGATGGACGTCGTCAGATCCCAACGGATGTGATCAATAAAATAACAGCCATGTCCCCACCAACCAGCAAAAGGGAAACACAAGCTTTCTTAGGCGTTGTGGGCTTTTGGAGAATGCATATTCCAAATTACAGTCAGATCGTAAGCCCTCTCTATCACGTGACCAGGAAGAAGAACGATTTCAAATGGGGCCCTGAGCAACAACAAGCCTTTGAACAAATGAAACGGGAGATAGTTCAGGCAGTAGCCCTTGGGCCAGTCCGGGCAGGACAAGATATAAAGAATGAGCTCTACACCGCAGCCGGGGAGAATGGTCCTACCTGGAGCCTCTGGCAGAAAGCCCCAGGGGAGACTCGAGGTCGACCCTTAGGGTTCTGGAGTCGGGGATACAGAGGATCCGAGGCCCGCTACATTCCAACTGAGAAGGAGATATTGGCAGCATATGAATGGGTTCAAGCTGCTTCGGAAGTGGTTGGTACTGAAGCACAGCTCCTCCTGGCACCCCGACTGCCGGTGCTGGGCTGGATGTTCAAAGGGAGGGTCCCCTCTACACATCATGCAACCGATGCTATGTGGAGTAAGTTGGTCGCACTGATCACACAACGGGCCCGAATAGGAAACCCCAGTCGCCCAGGAATCTTGGAGGTGATCACGAACTGGCCAGAAGGCAAAGATTTTGGAATATCCCCAGAGGAGGAGGTGACGCGTGCTGAAGAGGCCCCACCATATAACAAACTACCAGAAAACGAGAAGCAATATGCCCTGTTCACTGATGGGTCCTGTCGCCTTGTGGGAAAACATCGGAGATGGAAGGCTGCGGTATGGAGTCCCATACGCCAAGTTGCAGAAACTGCTGAAGGAGAAGGTGAATCGAGTCAGTTTGCAGAGGTGAAAGCCATCCAGCTGGCCTTGGACATTGCCGAACGAGAAAAATGGCCAGTACTTTATCTCTATACTGACTCATGGATGGTGGCAAATGCCCTGTGGGGGTGGTTGCAGCAGTGGAAGCAGAACAACTGGCAGCGCAGAGGTAAACCCATCTGGGCTGCCGCGTTGTGGCAAGATATTGCTGCCCGGGTAGAGAACCTGACTGTAAAAGTACGTCACGTAGATTCTCACGTACCCAAGAATCGGGCCAGTGAAGAGCACCAAAACAACCAGCAGGTGGATCAGGCTGCCAAGGTCGAAGTACCTCAGGTAGATCTGGACTGGCAACATAAAGGTGAATTATTTATAGCTCGGTGGGCCCATGACACTTCAGGCCACCAAGGGAGAGATGCAACATATAGATGGGCTCGTGATCGAGGGGTGGACTTGACCATGGACACTATTGCACAGGTTATCCACGAATGTGAAACATGCGCTGCAATCAAGCAAGCCAAGCGAGTAAAGCCTCTTTGGTATGGAGGACGATGGTTGAAGTATAAATATGGGGAGGCCTGGCAGATTGATTATATCACGCTCCCACAAACCCGACAGGGCAAGCGCTATGTGCTCACCATGGTAGAAGTAACCACAGGATGGCTGGAAACATACCCTGTGCCCCATGCCACCGCCCGGAACACCATCCTGGGCCTTGAAAAACAAGTCCTATGGCGACATGGCACCCCAGAAAGAATTGAGTCAGACAACGGGACTCACTTCCGAAACGCCCTCATAGACACCTGGGCCAAAGAGCATGGCATTGAGTGGGTCTATCACATCCCCTACCATGCACCAGCCTCCGGGAAAATTGAACGATACAACGGGCTGTTAAAGACAACACTGAGGGCAATGGGTGGTGGGACATTCAAGCATTGGGACACACATTTAGCAAAAGCCACCTGGTTAGTGAACACTAGGGGGTCTGTCACTCGAGCTGGCCCTGCCCAATCCAAACCCTTACGTGCTGTAGAGGGGGATAAAGTCCCTGTCGTGCATATGAGAAATATGCTGGGGAAGACGGTCTGGGTTGCTCCTGCCTCTGGCAAGGGAAAACCCATCCGTGGGATTGCTTTTGCTCAGGGACCTGGGTGCACTTGGTGGGTGATGAGAAAGGATGGGCAAGTCCGGTGTGTACCTCAAGGGGATTTAATTTTGGGTGAAAATAGCCAATGAACTGAATTGTACGATGTTAGTTATTACATAGTACTGTATGTCATCACTTCTATGGTTACCATATGCCATATTAACAGTATTACAGTAAGAATCACCCAGATTAATGTAGGATGAACTCCGATGAAACTGAGCAAGGTGCAACAATGATAGAACCGGACGAGCGCCCAGAACTGGCCTCCGCATGCAAGAGCACAACACCACACACCATCTCTCCTGCTCTGCAAGACTGTTATGACAGGTGGAACCCGAAGTCATGGACTAAATGAACTCAACGGACGTTTTAGAGGGATGGCCCATGGACTAAGGGAATGATATCTCTGTGTGTGTATATATCAAAAGGCAGGGAAAAGTAGCGGTGACTAGTTGGAATGTATGGGAAAATGTGAGACCTGGGCATGATGTAGATGGTATAGAATAAGGGGTGGATATTGTCCTGGTTCCAGCTGGGACAGGGTTAACTTTCTTCCCAGTAGCTTGGGGGGTGTGCTGTGTTTTGGGTTCGGTGTGAAAGGAGCGTTGATGGCCCATTGATGCTTTGGCTGTTGCTGGGTGATGCTTGCACCGGGAGGGGGGAGCACAGCCGGGGTGGTGGACCCAGCTGGCCAATGGGGTATTCTATACCATGTGACATCATGCTCAGTATAAAAACCAGGTGTGTGGGGGGGCTCACCCCCCCGTTCGTGACACGCGGTCGGCGGTCGGTGAGCGGTTGTGTTGTGCATTGCCTGCTTTGTGTATTCTGTTATTGTTGTTGTTCTCATTGTTATTATTACTGTTCTACTTAGTTTTATTTCAATTATTAAACTGTTTTTATCTCAACCCGGGAGCTTTCCTACTTGTGCCCTCCCGATTCTCTCCCCCATCCCACCGGAGGTGGGGGGTGATCGAGCGGCTGCGTGGAGTTTATTTTTGCTGGCTGGGGTTAAACCACGACAGTTACTTAAATAAAACTTGCATTCCCTAATCAATGTCATTTCCAAATAGTACTAACAGCAAAATTTGGGGGAAGATTGGAAGTGGCGTGGGGTGGTGAGACACTGGAACATGTTGTCCAGAGAAGCTGTGGATGCCCCATCCTTAGAAGTGTTCAAAGTAAGGTTGTACGGGGCTTTGAGCAACCTGGTCTAGTGAAAAATGTCCCTGCCCATGGCAAGGTGGTTGGACTAGATGATCTTTAAAGGTCCCTTCCAACCCAAATCATTCTATTATTCTATTATTTGCCCACTGACTCACTGGTGGAACAGCAGCCAGCATCTTTGCCCCAGGTATGAGAATATACACTTCTGCAGTATTTGACAAATTGCCTTTAACAGTTATCTCACACCAGTGATTATCACTAGACTGAAAAAAAAAAAACTACTCACTCCCAAAAGATCCTCTCCCTCTGTGCAAGTGCAAGGCCTCTGTCCATTTGGGACAGTAATAGCAATCTGCTGGTCACAGCTTTGCTGAACAATGACATCCCTGAATGGAAGGAACAGCACTTTGACACTAACATTTACATGTTGTCCAAAACACTTTACTTTGTCCCAAATTTTAATTTCATATACACACACACTGAAATACAATACATTGGGAAGAAATAAGAACCTTGCTTCTTTCTCCTTCCCCTCAACTTCTGTCTCCACCCACTTGCTCCTTTCAGGAAACACTATTTTCTGTAGTTTTTAACAAGCCTAGACATAAAATATTTAAAATAAGGCAAGTATATTGGCTCAACCATCATCATTTATGCAATACACAGATATTCATAATCTAGCAGAAACTAAATGAAACATCTGCAGTGCACTTCAAGAAAAAGTCCTGTCTATAAAAGAAGCGTGTTTTGTTTTTTTTTAATGCAGGAAACAAACAAACAAACCCTCTGTTAACCTTGCATCTCATCTCTCAAATAGTTAGCATACTAAACTTGTGGCTGCTGCTCTTTCCCCTATTCCAGCATTCAAATTAAGGAGAGATCTATTATTAAAGCTGAGTTATATCAAAAGTGGCAAGATGTTAAAGCTTCTAATGGTGTTCTTCCGTCCCAGTTCATTACTTCTTGCCTTAAATAAGCTCTTTGAGGGTTAATCACCAAGATCCATTTTCTTTTTCTTCCTCCTGAGAAATACCAAACAGGAAATGGATCACAAAGAAGGAAAAAAAAAGAAAGGAAAAAAAAAAAGACAACTAAGACTTTCTTCATGTAAATGAGGCCCATAACTAGGGGGACAGAAATTATAACCAATTGTGTCTTTAAAAAAGCTACAGTCCCTACATGTAGACACTAGAAATATATTGTGGCTATTTTCCCCTTTTTTACAAATTCATTGTATAACATCTTATTTTTCCTGCCATTATAAATACTTCAGAATTTCAAGCATTTGAACCAAAGTAGTAAGCAAAAATAAATTTAAAATTAAGAAATGGCTTTCTACTTCCTTAGGCTTACTTTCACTTTGAGAATAGCGCGACTACATTGGTTTCATCCTCAAAATATGGGTAAAAGTTGGGAAAGAGAAAATTAATAGTTTCCCAAAAACTTTATTCCTGGTAATATGTATAAATAATCAAACTACATATGAGGAAAATTACCTTTCTTGTCACAAGGAGGGTTAAGATCAAGACTAGTTTATCAAGAGAGAAGTACCCTCCCCCTCCAATTCAGAATATATTGTTCTTACTTTCTACTTAACCCTATGAACTAAACAAATAGCTTCTTGTAATTTACAAATGGATCATTAATGACCTTAGCCACCTCAGGCCATCACCAACTTCAAACCTGGCCCTCATATGTTTTATTTAAATTCTCTGAAGGAGAAAGGCACATCATTATGGAAAAAGAAAATCATGGGACAGTGAACTTCAGAGAAAGGCCTTGGATTAAGTTTCCTTAACCTTTGGAAATGTGTAATCTGGAGACTAACCCCAAAACCTTGATATTTTTAAGGCAGAAAAAGTAAAGAATCCAACACAGTTCCCCAGAGAGCACTTACTCTTAAAGCAAGGTAAATACAGGAAGAGATTTTCAGTTTTCCAGGCCTAAGAAGAAAGACTGAAAGAATGAGTCCCAGGAAGAAGGACTTTTTGGAAAGCTCACATGAATATGTGTCCTGGTTTCGGCTGGGATAGAGTTAATTTTCTTCCTAGTAGCTGGTATAGTGCTGTGTTTTGGATTTAGTATGAGAAGAATGTTGATAACACACTGATGTTTTAATTGTTGCTAAGTAGTGCTTATGCTAGTCAAGGACTTTTCAGCTTCCCATGCTCTGCCAGGTGCACAAGAAGCTGGGAGGGGGCACAGCCAGGACAGCTGACCCAAACTGGCCAAAGGGATATTCCATAACATATGACGTATATAAGCTGGGGGGAGTTGGCCAGGGGGCAGCAATCGCTGCTCGGGGACTGGCTGGGCATCAGTCGGCGGGTGGTGAGCGCTTGCATCACTTGTTTTTCCTGGGTTTTGTTCCTCTCTCTCTCTTTTGTTGTTTTCCTTCTCATTACAATTTTTTTATTATTATTATTACTACTATTATTGCTATTATTTTATTTCAAGTATTAAACTGTTCTTATCTCAACCCACAAGTTTTCTTACTTCTGCCCTTCCGATTCTCTCCCCCATCCCACCGGGCGTGGGGGGGAGGGTGAGTGAGCAGCTGTGTGGTGCTTGGTTACTGACTGGGGTTAAACCATGACAACCACACACAAGGTAACAACTTTTGTTCTTTGTGGGCTTTTGTTTGGGTTTTTTGTGGTTTTTTTGTTGTTTTTTTTTTTTAATGGAGTTGCCATTTTCAGTGTGCTGTACAGAATCCAGGCCTTTTGCTAAAGAATTTAGGCCAACTCAATCAAATGTCTGCAGAGCCTAGAATTAGAGCCCATGGGGGAGGAGGAAGAAGATGGAAAAGGGATAGACAATTTTAAAAGGGAGTTTTATAATGGGGATGGGGGGGGAAGAGTTTTCTTACCAAGTACTGACAACTAGTAACAAACCCAAAACATTGTAGGCTCTGGGAGGCTTTTCTCTCGAAACCATTGCACCCAAACTGTTCAACCCTTTTACTCTGTTCTCAAACTTCTAACAATTGGACAACTTAGTCATTTTTCTACTGTCCAGCAGAGTTCCGAGGGGGGGGAAATTCAAAACTTATTAGAAATTGAAAAGGGGTATCTTGTTTATAGCTTTCCCCCCTGCCCTTTTGTTCTTCTTTGGGGATTGGGTTTGGGGGTTTTTTTGGTTTTGGTTTGGGGGGGGGGGGGTTGGTGGGGTTGTTTGTTTGTGGCTTTTTTTTTTTTTTTTAATTCATAAGAATACCCTAGATATCCTGGGAAAGTTATGAAGCAAATGCTCCTGGAAGCTATGCCCATGCATATGGAGGACGAACAAGGTGATTGGGAACAGTCATGCCTGACTAACCTGATTGCCTTCTATGATAAAATGACTGGCTTGGTGGAGGAAGGGAGAGTAGTGGATGTTGTTATCTTGATTACAGCACCTACATCAGGAGCTGCAGAAAACAGCATGAAGAATGCCTGACAGTCATGTGGCTTTACTGCTTTTCAGTCCTCTTGCTGAGGAGGGGTCTCTCACGCTCTTTACAAACTGGTATCCAGTGGTGCAGAAGCATTACATTTCTTCCTCTCTTGTTTTGAGGAACAAGACCCTTCATTTTTCATTGTCCATTGCTCTGAACTCAGTAATGGATATAACTGTGGTCAGTCAAGATATCGCGTCTGTGCATCTATGCTATGTCTGGATCTTCAGAAAGGCAGTTTGATATTTTATTTTTAAACTTAAGCTCCTGTTGCAAAGCTCCACATGCAATAGCTCCACTCCTGAAGGTTGAAAAATGGTAGAAGAGTATCCACAGGAAAAAGAAAGCCACACAAGCCAACACCACCAAGCAGATCAAGAACAAAATTCTCTCCTAAACATTTCATCCCCTCAAAAAAAAGAGGTCACCGAAAGATTAAGCCATGAATATCATTCCACCCTCTTGCTCTTGTGCTGAAAACAGTATTGATAATACAGAGATGTTTTCGTTATGGCTGAGAAGTGCTTTCACAGAGTCAAGGCCTTCTCAGCTTCTCATGCTCTACCAACTGAGAAGGCTGGAGATACACAAGAAGCTGGGAGGGGGCACAGCCAGGACAACTGACCCAAACTGGCCAATGGGATATTCCATACCATATGATGTCATGCTCAGTATATGAACTAGGGGAAAGCTAGCCGGGGGGGGCCGCTGCTCAGGGACTGGCTGGGCATCGGTCGGTTGGTGGTGAGCAATTGGTTTTGGTTTTTTTACATTTGCATCACTTGTCTTTCTTGGGTTTTATTTCTCTCTCTTTTTGTTATCTTTCTTTTCATTACTTATAATTATTATTATTATATTTTATTTCAATTATTAAACTGTTCTTATCTCAACCCATAAGCGTTCTCATTTTTACTCTTCCGATTCTCTCCCCCATCCCACTGGGGGGAAGTGAGCGAGCAGCTGTGCGGTGCTTAACTGCCTGCCGGTTAAACCACAACAGTCCTTTTTGGCGCCCAACGTGGGGCACGAAGGGTTGACATAAAGACAGATCTGACCCGAGCGTGTTAAAACAAATTTGTGATAAGCATTCATTATATTAGTTTAGTAGTCACTGGTCACAATGTTGATTCATTTGCTCTCAGAGTTGTTGTGCTTGTTCTCAGAGTTGAGCTATGTAACACCATACTTGCCGTATGCACTCCCTGCGGTGCTGTTTATCACCTCTGGGAGTTGGATTAAAGTTACCGCTTTGCTGTACTGTGTAACACTGGCTTATGGTATGATAAAATTATTGATTGTGAGATTGTACTCAGCACTGCCATCATCCCCATACTTCGGTAGCTATCTCTCGGAAACTATTAATAATTACACTTTTTACCTCTTCTCCTCGGAGAGCCAATCTACGAGGGAGACAGCTTCCTTCACCTTCCCTTTCTCCTCCAGGCTGATTACAATAGATCTTGAGAATTTCGAATATCCTTGGGATGTTCAAACCAGCATGTTTCTACTGCTATGTCTCTTGAATGTGTTTCAGGCCTTGTTTAAGGTTAAACAACTATTTAAGAATACCACCCAGAGATCTGCCCCGAGGCTGGATAGTTATGATGGCAGGGTGTGTGGGATAGTATGGGCAAGTACCTAGGACAGTGGGCACCTCCAACGTTTTGGAACTTCACCCCTGAACAAGTGCAGAATCCTGAAAAACTGGTAAAATATTTGGAGAAAGTATGCTGTCACCTTGGCAATTCCAGAGACACAAATCACTGCAACGTGCTGGGGCTTGGCCCATGCCTACCGAGCCCTGTTCAACACTATTCAGAACCCTCAAGGGGAAGAGAAGGTCTCTGGATCTGACGACAAAGCGACAGACACTGCGGCTACTCCAACCCCAGTGACAGGCACTGTGGCTACCCAAACCCCGGCGACAGGCACTGTGGCTAAACCAGAGAACCAACCTGTGCCAGTATCAGTTGTCCCTATACACAAGAAGAAATCTTGGAAGCAGAAGTCAGGTCGTTTAGAAAGGGATGAAGAAGCTTCTCCAAAAAGGGAGCAGTAACTACTCGATCTCTATCCCTGAGTGAGCTGCGAGATACACGAAAAGATTTCAGCTGTTGTCCAGGCGAGCACATTGTCACCTGGCTGCTCCAATGCTGGGATACTGGGACCAGTAGCCTGGAATTAGAGGGTAAGGAAGCCAAGCAGCTGGGATCCCTTTCTAGGGAAGGGGGCATTGACAAGGTGATTGGAAAAGGGGCACAAGTCCTCAGCCTCTGGAGGCGACTCCTGTCAAGCATGAAGGAAAGCTATCCCTTCAAGGAAGACGTTATATGTCATCCAGGCAAGTGGACCACCATGGAGAGAGGTATCCAGTACCTGAGGGAATTAGCCATGCTAGAGGTGATTTATGATGACCTGAACAACAAGCAGTTACCCAAAGATCCAGATGAAGCCAAGTGCACGCGACCCATGTGGTGGAAGTTTGTACGGAGCGCACCATCGTCACATGCAAACTCATTGTCAGTAATGACCTGGAAAGACAGAGAGGGACAAACGGTGGATGAATTGGCTGGCCAACTCCAGCAATATGAAGAAAGTCTCTCTTCCTCCCTTGTTTCGGCTGTGGAGAAACTGGTCCGGCAACTCAAAAAGGATAGATACTACTCCCCACCTATACAGACCAGTATCTCAGCTATTAGGAGTCAGCGTTCTTCTGCTCAAGAGAGAGGATATAGAGGGTACACACCACGGGCCACCCTGTGGTTTCACCTGCGTGACCATGGAGAGGACATGAGGAAGTGGGATGGAAAATCCACCTCGACCCTAGAGGCACGGGTACGTGAGCTGCAGGGAAAAACAATCACAAAAGGGGGTTCGTCCAGGAAAACTGCTGCTCCAGTCTCCAGTGAGCAGCTCCCCAGACAGAGTAGAACTGATCTTAATGAAGGGACTTCCGATTCGTACTTACAAGAAGTGAGTAACGAAAACTATGACTGGGACAGGAGGGGCCCTGCCTCCAGCCAGGTGGAGGAGAGGGACAACCGGGTTTACTGGACTGTGTGGATTCGATGGCCTGGCACATCAGACCCACAGGAGTATAAGGCTCTCGTAGACACCAGTGCACAGTGTACCCTGATGCCATCAAGCTATGAAGGGGCAGAACCCATCTGTATTTCTGGAGTGACAGGGGGATCCCAAGAGTTAACTGTATTGGAGGTTGAAGTGAGCCTAACCAGGAATGAGTGGCAGAAGCACCCCACTGTGACTGGCCCAGAGGCTCCGTGCATCCTTGGCATAGACTACCTCAGGAGAGGGTATTTCAAGGACCCAAAAGGGTACCGGTGGGCTTTTGGTAAAGCTGCCCTGGAGACGGAGGAAATTAAACAGCTGTCCACCTTGCCCGGTCTCTCGGAGGACCCTTCTGTTGTGGGGTTGCTGAGGGTTGAAGAACAACAGATGCCAATCGCTACCACAACAGTGCACCGGCGGCAATATCACACCAACCGAGACTCCCTGATTCCCATCCATAAGCTGATTCATCGACTGGAGAGCCAAGGAGCGATCGGCAAGACTCGCTCACCCTTTAACAGTCCCATATGGCCAGTGCGAAAATCTAATGGAGAGTGGAGACTAACAGTGGACTACCATGGCCTGAACGAAGTCACGCCGCCACTGAGTGCTGCCGTGCCGGACATGCTAGAACTCCAATACGAACTGGAGTCAAAGGCAGCCAAGTGGTATGCCACAATTGATATCGCTAAGGCGTTTTTCACAATCCCTTTGGCAGCAGAATGCAGGCCACAGTTTGCTTTCACTTGGAGGGGTGTCCAATACACGTGGAACCGACTGCCCCAGGGGTGGAAACACAGCCCTACCATTTGCCATGGACTGATCCACACCGCACTGGAACAGGGTGAGGCTCCGGAACACCTGCAATACATTGATGACATCATCGTATGTGGCAACACAGCAGAAGAAGGTTTTGAGAAAGGGATGAAAATACTCCAAATCCTCCTGAAGGCTGGTTTTGCCATAAAACAAAGTAAGGTCAAGGGACCTGCACAGGAGATCCAGTTTTTAGGAATAAAATGGCAAGATGGACGTCGTCAGATCCCAATGGAGGTGATCAATAAAATAACAGCCATGTCCCCACCAACCAGCAAAAGGGAAACACAAGCTTTCTTAGGCGTTGTGGGCTTTTGGAGAATGCATATTCCAGATTACAGTCAGATCGTAAGCCCTCTCTATCAAGTTACCCGGAACAAGAACGATTTCAAATGGGGCCCTGAGCAACAACAAGCATTTGAACAAATTAAACAGGAGATAGTTCAGGCAGTAGCCCTTGGGCCAGTCCGGGAAGGACAACATGTAAAAAACGTGCTCTACACCACAGCCGGGGAGAATGGCCCTACCTGGAGCCTCTGGCAGAAAGCACCGGGGGAGACTCGAGGTCGACCCTTAGGGTTCTGGAGTCGGGGATACACAGGATCCGAGGCCCGCTACACTCCAACTGAGAAGGAGATATTGGCAGCATATGAAGGGATTCGAGCTGCTTCGGAAGTGGTTGGTACTGAAGCACAGCTCCTCCTGGCACCCTGACTGCCGGTGCTGGGCTGGATGTTCAAAGGGAGGGTCCCCTCTACACATCATGCAACCGATGCTACGTGGAGTAAGTGGGTCGCGCTGATCACACAACGGGCCCGAATAGGAAACCCCAGTCGCCCAGGAATCTTGGAAGCGATCACGGACTGGCCAGAAACCAAAGATTTCGGAATATCCCCAGAGGAGGAAGTGACGCATGCTGAAGAGGCCCCACTGTATAACAAACTACCAGAAAATGAGAAGCAATATGCCCTGTTCACTGATGGGTCCTGTCGCCTTGTGGGAAAACATCAGAGGTGGAAGGCTGCTGTATGGAGTCCTATACGGCAAGTCGCAGAAACTGCTGAAGGAGAAGGTGAGTCGAGCCAGTTTGCAGAGGTGAAAGCCATCCAGCTGGCTTTAGACATTGTTGAACGAGAAAAATGGCCAGTACTTTATCTCTATACTGACTCATGGATGGTGGCCAATGCCGTGTGGGGGTGGTTGCAGCAGTGGAAGCAGAACAACTGGCAGCGCAGAGGTAAACCCATCTGGGCTGCCGCATTGTGGCAAGATATTGCTGCTCGGGTACAGAACCTGGTTGTAAGAGTACATCACGTACCCAAGAGTCGGGCCACTGAAGAACACCAAAACAAGGTGGACCAGGCTGCTAAGACTGAAGTGGCTCAGGTGGATCTGGACTGGCAACATAAGGGTGAATTATTTATAGCTCCATGGGCCCATGACGCCTCAGGACATCAAGGAAGAGATGCAACATATATATGGGCTCGTGATCAAGGGGTGGACTTGACCATGGACGCTATTGCACAGGTTATCCATGAATGTGAAACATGCACTGCAATCAAGCAAGCCAAGCGAGTGAAGCCTCTCTGGTATGGAGGACAATGGTTGAAATATAAATATGGGGAGGCCTGGCAGATTGATTATATCACACTCCCACAAACCCGGCACGGCAAGCGCTATGTGCTCACCATGGTGGAAGTAACCACAGGATGGTTGGAAACATATCCTGTGCCCCATGCCACCGCCCGGAACACCATCCTGGGCCTTGAAAAACAAGTCCTATGGCGACATGGCACCCCAGAAAGAATTGAGTCAGACAACAGGACTCATTTCCGAAACGCCCTCATAGACACCTGGGCCAAAGAGCATGGCATTGAGTGGGTCTATCACATCCCCTATCATGCACCAGCCTCTGGGAAAATCGAACGATACAACGGACTGCTAAAGACTACACTGAGAGCAATGGGTGGTGGGACATTCAAGCATTGGGATACACATTTATCAAAGGCCACCTGGTTAGTCAACGCTAGGGGATCTGTCAGTCAAGCTGGCCCTGCCCAATCATTTTACATACTGTAGAAGGGGATAAAGTCCCTGTAGTGTACATAAAAAATATGCTAGGGAAGACAGTCTGGGTTATTCCTGCCTCAGGCAAAGGCAAACCCATCCGTGGGATTGCTTTTGCTCAGGGACCTGGGTGCACTTGGTGGGTGATGAGAAAGGATGGGCAAGTCCGGTGTGTACCTCAAGGGGATTTAATTTTGGGTGAAAATAGCCAATGAACTGAATTGTACGATGTTAGTTATTACATAGTACTGTATGTCATCACTTCTATGGTTACCATATGCCATATTAACAGTATTACAGTAAGAATCACCCAGATTAATGTAGGATGAACTCCGATGAAACTGAGCAAGGTGCAACAATGATAGAACCGGACGAGCGCCCAGAACTGGCCTCCGCATGCAAGAGCACAACACCACACACCATCTCTCCTGCTCTGCAAGACTGTTATGACAGGTGGAACCCGAAGTCATGGACTAAATGAACTCAACGGACGTTTTAGAGGGATGGCCCATGGACTAAGGGAATGATATCTCTGTGTGTGTATATATCAAAAGGCAGGGAAAAGTAGCGGTGACTAGTTGGAATGTATGGGAAAATGTGAGACCTGGGCATGATGTAGATGGTATAGAATAAGGGGTGGATATTGTCCTGGTTCCAGCTGGGACAGGGTTAACTTTCTTCCCAGTAGCTTGGGGGGTGTGCTGTGTTTTGGGTTCGGTGTGAAAGGAGCGTTGATGGCCCATTGATGCTTTGGCTGTTGCTGGGTGATGCTTGCACCGGGAGGGGGGAGCACAGCCGGGGTGGTGGACCCAGCTGGCCAATGGGGTATTCTATACCATGTGACATCATGCTCAGTATAAAAACCAGGTGTGTGGGGGGGCTCACCCCCCCGTTCGTGACACGCGGTCGGCGGTCGGTGAGCGGTTGTGTTGTGCATTGCCTGCTTTGTGTATTCTGTTATTGTTGTTGTTCTCATTGTTATTATTACTGTTCTACTTAGTTTTATTTCAATTATTAAACTGTTTTTATCTCAACCCGGGAGCTTTCCTACTTGTGCCCTCCCGATTCTCTCCCCCATCCCACCGGAGGTGGGGGGTGATCGAGCGGCTGCGTGGAGTTTATTTTTGCTGGCTGGGGTTAAACCACGACAGTTACTTAAATAAAACTTGCATTCCCTAATCAATGTCATTTCCAAATAGTACTAACAGCAAAATTTGGGGGAAGATTGGAAGTGGCGTGGGGTGGTGAGACACTGGAACATGTTGTCCAGAGAAGCTGTGGATGCCCCATCCTTAGAAGTGTTCAAAGTAAGGTTGTACGGGGCTTTGAGCAACCTGGTCTAGTGAAAAATGTCCCTGCCCATGGCAAGGTGGTTGGACTAGATGATCTTTAAAGGTCCCTTCCAACCCAAATCATTCTATTATTCTATTATTTGCCCACTGACTCACTGGTGGAACAGCAGCCAGCATCTTTGCCCCAGGTATGAGAATATACACTTCTGCAGTATTTGACAAATTGCCTTTAACAGTTATCTCACACCAGTGATTATCACTAGACTGAAAAAAAAAAAACTACTCACTCCCAAAAGATCCTCTCCCTCTGTGCAAGTGCAAGGCCTCTGTCCATTTGGGACAGTAATAGCAATCTGCTGGTCACAGCTTTGCTGAACAATGACATCCCTGAATGGAAGGAACAGCACTTTGACACTAACATTTACATGTTGTCCAAAACACTTTACTTTGTCCCAAATTTTAATTTCATATACACACACACTGAAATACAATACATTGGGAAGAAATAAGAACCTTGCTTCTTTCTCCTTCCCCTCAACTTCTGTCTCCACCCACTTGCTCCTTTCAGGAAACACTATTTTCTGTAGTTTTTAACAAGCCTAGACATAAAATATTTAAAATAAGGCAAGTATATTGGCTCAACCATCATCATTTATGCAATACACAGATATTCATAATCTAGCAGAAACTAAATGAAACATCTGCAGTGCACTTCAAGAAAAAGTCCTGTCTATAAAAGAAGCGTGTTTTGTTTTTTTTTAATGCAGGAAACAAACAAACAAACCCTCTGTTAACCTTGCATCTCATCTCTCAAATAGTTAGCATACTAAACTTGTGGCTGCTGCTCTTTCCCCTATTCCAGCATTCAAATTAAGGAGAGATCTATTATTAAAGCTGAGTTATATCAAAAGTGGCAAGATGTTAAAGCTTCTAATGGTGTTCTTCCGTCCCAGTTCATTACTTCTTGCCTTAAATAAGCTCTTTGAGGGTTAATCACCAAGATCCATTTTCTTTTTCTTCCTCCTGAGAAATACCAAACAGGAAATGGATCACAAAGAAGGAAAAAAAAAGAAAGGAAAAAAAAAAAGACAACTAAGACTTTCTTCATGTAAATGAGGCCCATAACTAGGGGGACAGAAATTATAACCAATTGTGTCTTTAAAAAAGCTACAGTCCCTACATGTAGACACTAGAAATATATTGTGGCTATTTTCCCCTTTTTTACAAATTCATTGTATAACATCTTATTTTTCCTGCCATTATAAATACTTCAGAATTTCAAGCATTTGAACCAAAGTAGTAAGCAAAAATAAATTTAAAATTAAGAAATGGCTTTCTACTTCCTTAGGCTTACTTTCACTTTGAGAATAGCGCGACTACATTGGTTTCATCCTCAAAATATGGGTAAAAGTTGGGAAAGAGAAAATTAATAGTTTCCCAAAAACTTTATTCCTGGTAATATGTATAAATAATCAAACTACATATGAGGAAAATTACCTTTCTTGTCACAAGGAGGGTTAAGATCAAGACTAGTTTATCAAGAGAGAAGTACCCTCCCCCTCCAATTCAGAATATATTGTTCTTACTTTCTACTTAACCCTATGAACTAAACAAATAGCTTCTTGTAATTTACAAATGGATCATTAATGACCTTAGCCACCTCAGGCCATCACCAACTTCAAACCTGGCCCTCATATGTTTTATTTAAATTCTCTGAAGGAGAAAGGCACATCATTATGGAAAAAGAAAATCATGGGACAGTGAACTTCAGAGAAAGGCCTTGGATTAAGTTTCCTTAACCTTTGGAAATGTGTAATCTGGAGACTAACCCCAAAACCTTGATATTTTTAAGGCAGAAAAAGTAAAGAATCCAACACAGTTCCCCAGAGAGCACTTACTCTTAAAGCAAGGTAAATACAGGAAGAGATTTTCAGTTTTCCAGGCCTAAGAAGAAAGACTGAAAGAATGAGTCCCAGGAAGAAGGACTTTTTGGAAAGCTCACATGAATATGTGTCCTGGTTTCGGCTGGGATAGAGTTAATTTTCTTCCTAGTAGCTGGTATAGTGCTGTGTTTTGGATTTAGTATGAGAAGAATGTTGATAACACACTGATGTTTTAATTGTTGCTAAGTAGTGCTTATGCTAGTCAAGGACTTTTCAGCTTCCCATGCTCTGCCAGGTGCACAAGAAGCTGGGAGGGGGCACAGCCAGGACAGCTGACCCAAACTGGCCAAAGGGATATTCCATAACATATGACGTATATAAGCTGGGGGGAGTTGGCCAGGGGGCAGCAATCGCTGCTCGGGGACTGGCTGGGCATCAGTCGGCGGGTGGTGAGCGCTTGCATCACTTGTTTTTCCTGGGTTTTGTTCCTCTCTCTCTCTTTTGTTGTTTTCCTTCTCATTACAATTTTTTTATTATTATTATTACTACTATTATTGCTATTATTTTATTTCAAGTATTAAACTGTTCTTATCTCAACCCACAAGTTTTCTTACTTCTGCCCTTCCGATTCTCTCCCCCATCCCACCGGGCGTGGGGGGGAGGGTGAGTGAGCAGCTGTGTGGTGCTTGGTTACTGACTGGGGTTAAACCATGACAACCACACACAAGGTAACAACTTTTGTTCTTTGTGGGCTTTTGTTTGGGTTTTTTGTGGTTTTTTTGTTGTTTTTTTTTTTTAATGGAGTTGCCATTTTCAGTGTGCTGTACAGAATCCAGGCCTTTTGCTAAAGAATTTAGGCCAACTCAATCAAATGTCTGCAGAGCCTAGAATTAGAGCCCATGGGGGAGGAGGAAGAAGATGGAAAAGGGATAGACAATTTTAAAAGGGAGTTTTATAATGGGGATGGGGGGGGAAGAGTTTTCTTACCAAGTACTGACAACTAGTAACAAACCCAAAACATTGTAGGCTCTGGGAGGCTTTTCTCTCGAAACCATTGCACCCAAACTGTTCAACCCTTTTACTCTGTTCTCAAACTTCTAACAATTGGACAACTTAGTCATTTTTCTACTGTCCAGCAGAGTTCCGAGGGGGGGGAAATTCAAAACTTATTAGAAATTGAAAAGGGGTATCTTGTTTATAGCTTTCCCCCCTGCCCTTTTGTTCTTCTTTGGGGATTGGGTTTGGGGGTTTTTTTGGTTTTGGTTTGGGGGGGGGGGGGTTGGTGGGGTTGTTTGTTTGTGGCTTTTTTTTTTTTTTTTAATTCATAAGAATACCCTAGATATCCTGGGAAAGTTATGAAGCAAATGCTCCTGGAAGCTATGCCCATGCATATGGAGGACGAACAAGGTGATTGGGAACAGTCATGCCTGACTAACCTGATTGCCTTCTATGATAAAATGACTGGCTTGGTGGAGGAAGGGAGAGTAGTGGATGTTGTTATCTTGATTACAGCACCTACATCAGGAGCTGCAGAAAACAGCATGAAGAATGCCTGACAGTCATGTGGCTTTACTGCTTTTCAGTCCTCTTGCTGAGGAGGGGTCTCTCACGCTCTTTACAAACTGGTATCCAGTGGTGCAGAAGCATTACATTTCTTCCTCTCTTGTTTTGAGGAACAAGACCCTTCATTTTTCATTGTCCATTGCTCTGAACTCAGTAATGGATATAACTGTGGTCAGTCAAGATATCGCGTCTGTGCATCTATGCTATGTCTGGATCTTCAGAAAGGCAGTTTGATATTTTATTTTTAAACTTAAGCTCCTGTTGCAAAGCTCCACATGCAATAGCTCCACTCCTGAAGGTTGAAAAATGGTAGAAGAGTATCCACAGGAAAAAGAAAGCCACACAAGCCAACACCACCAAGCAGATCAAGAACAAAATTCTCTCCTAAACATTTCATCCCCTCAAAAAAAAGAGGTCACCGAAAGATTAAGCCATGAATATCATTCCACCCTCTTGCTCTTGTGCTGAAAACAGTATTGATAATACAGAGATGTTTTCGTTATGGCTGAGAAGTGCTTTCACAGAGTCAAGGCCTTCTCAGCTTCTCATGCTCTACCAACTGAGAAGGCTGGAGATACACAAGAAGCTGGGAGGGGGCACAGCCAGGACAACTGACCCAAACTGGCCAATGGGATATTCCATACCATATGATGTCATGCTCAGTATATGAACTAGGGGAAAGCTAGCCGGGGGGGGCCGCTGCTCAGGGACTGGCTGGGCATCGGTCGGTTGGTGGTGAGCAATTGGTTTTGGTTTTTTTACATTTGCATCACTTGTCTTTCTTGGGTTTTATTTCTCTCTCTTTTTGTTATCTTTCTTTTCATTACTTATAATTATTATTATTATATTTTATTTCAATTATTAAACTGTTCTTATCTCAACCCATAAGCGTTCTCATTTTTACTCTTCCGATTCTCTCCCCCATCCCACTGGGGGGAAGTGAGCGAGCAGCTGTGCGGTGCTTAACTGCCTGCCGGTTAAACCACAACAGTCCTTTTTGGCGCCCAACGTGGGGCACGAAGGGTTGACATAAAGACAGATCTGACCCGAGCGTGTTAAAACAAATTTGTGATAAGCATTCATTATATTAGTTTAGTAGTCACTGGTCACAATGTTGATTCATTTGCTCTCAGAGTTGTTGTGCTTGTTCTCAGAGTTGAGCTATGTAACACCATACTTGCCGTATGCACTCCCTGCGGTGCTGTTTATCACCTCTGGGAGTTGGATTAAAGTTACCGCTTTGCTGTACTGTGTAACACTGGCTTATGGTATGATAAAATTATTGATTGTGAGATTGTACTCAGCACTGCCATCATCCCCATACTTCGGTAGCTATCTCTCGGAAACTATTAATAATTACACTTTTTACCTCTTCTCCTCGGAGAGCCAATCTACGAGGGAGACAGCTTCCTTCACCTTCCCTTTCTCCTCCAGGCTGATTACAATAGATCTTGAGAATTTCGAATATCCTTGGGATGTTCAAACCAGCATGTTTCTACTGCTATGTCTCTTGAATGTGTTTCAGGCCTTGTTTAAGGTTAAACAACTATTTAAGAATACCACCCAGAGATCTGCCCCGAGGCTGGATAGTTATGATGGCAGGGTGTGTGGGATAGTATGGGCAAGTACCTAGGACAGTGGGCACCTCCAACGTTTTGGAACTTCACCCCTGAACAAGTGCAGAATCCTGAAAAACTGGTAAAATATTTGGAGAAAGTATGCTGTCACCTTGGCAATTCCAGAGACACAAATCACTGCAACGTGCTGGGGCTTGGCCCATGCCTACCGAGCCCTGTTCAACACTATTCAGAACCCTCAAGGGGAAGAGAAGGTCTCTGGATCTGACGACAAAGCGACAGACACTGCGGCTACTCCAACCCCAGTGACAGGCACTGTGGCTACCCAAACCCCGGCGACAGGCACTGTGGCTAAACCAGAGAACCAACCTGTGCCAGTATCAGTTGTCCCTATACACAAGAAGAAATCTTGGAAGCAGAAGTCAGGTCGTTTAGAAAGGGATGAAGAAGCTTCTCCAAAAAGGGAGCAGTAACTACTCGATCTCTATCCCTGAGTGAGCTGCGAGATACACGAAAAGATTTCAGCTGTTGTCCAGGCGAGCACATTGTCACCTGGCTGCTCCAATGCTGGGATACTGGGACCAGTAGCCTGGAATTAGAGGGTAGGGAAGCCAAGCAGCTGGGATCCCTTTCTAGGGAAGGGGGCATTGACAAGGTGATTGGAAAAGGGGCACAAGTCCTCAGCCTCTGGAGGCGACTCCTGTCAAGCATGAAGGAAAGCTATCCCTTCAAGGAAGACGTTATATGTCATCCAGGCAAGTGGACCACCATGGAGAGAGGTATCCAGTACCTGAGGGAATTAGCCATGCTAGAGGTGATTTATGATGACCTGAACAACAAGCAGTTACCCAAAGATCCAGATGAAGCCAAGTGCACGCGACCCATGTGGTGGAAGTTTGTACGGAGCGCACCATCGTCACATGCAAACTCATTGTCAGTAATGACCTGGAAAGACAGAGAGGGACAAACGGTGGATGAATTGGCTGGCCAACTCCAGCAATATGAAGAAAGTCTCTCTTCCTCCCTTGTTTCGGCTGTGGAGAAACTGGTCCGGCAACTCAAAAAGGATAGATACTACTCCCCACCTATACAGACCAGTATCTCAGCTATTAGGAGTCAGCGTTCTTCTGCTCAAGAGAGAGGATATAGAGGGTACACACCACGGGGCACCCTGTGGTTTCACCTGCGTGACCACGGAGAGGACATGAGGAAGTGGGATGGAAAATCCACCTCGACCCTAGAGGTACGGGTACGTGAGCTGCAGGGAAAAACAATCACAAAAGGGGGTTCGTCCAGGAAAACTGCTGCTCCAGTCTCCAGTGAGCAGCTCCCCAGACAGAGTAGAACTGATCTTAATGAAGGGACTTCCGATTCGTACTTACAAGAAGTGAGTAACGAAAACTATGACTGGGACAGGAGGGGCCCTGCCTCCAGCCAGGTGGAGGAGAGGGACAACCGGGTTTACTGGACTGTGTGGATTCGATGGCCTGGCACATCAGAGCCACAGGAGTATAAGGCTCTCGTAGACACCAGTGCACAGTGCACCCTGATGCCATCAAGCTATAAAGGGGCAGAACCCATCTGTATTTCTGGAGTGACAGGGGGATCCCAAGAGTTAAATGTATTGGAGGTTGAAGTGAGCCTAACCAGGAATGAGTGGCAGAAGCACCCCACTGTGACTGGCCCAGAGGCTCCGTGCATCCTTGGCATAGACTACCTCAGGAGAGGGTATTTCAAGGACCCAAAAGGGTACCGGTGGGCTTTTGGTATAGCTGCCCTGGAGACGGAGGAAATTAAACAGCTGTCCACCTTGCCCGGTCTCTCGGAGGACCCTTCTGTTGTGGGGTTGCTGAGGGTTGAAGAACAACAGATGCCAATCGCTACCACAACAGTGCACCGGCGGCAATATCACACCAACCGAGACTCCCTGATTCCCATCCATAAGCTGATTCATCGACTGGAGAGCCAAAGAGCGATCGGCAAGACTCGCTCACCCTTTAACAGTCCCATATGGCCAGTGCGAAAATCTAATGGAGAGTGGAGACTAACAGTAGACTACCATGGCCTGAATGAAGTCACGCCGCCACTGAGTGCTGCCGTGCCGGACATGCTGGAACTTCAATACGAACTGGAGTCGAATGCAGCCAAGTGGTATGCCACAACTGATATCGCTAAGGCGTTTTTCACAATCCCTTTGGCAGCAGAGTGCAGGCCACAGTTTGCTTTCACTTGGAGGGGCGTCCAGTACACCTGGAACCGACTGCCCCAGGGGTGGAAACACAGCCCTACCATTTGCCATGGACTGATCCACACCGCACTGGAACAGGGTGAGGCTCCGGAACACCTGCAATACATTGATGACATCATCGTGTGGGGCAACACAGCAGAAGAAGGTTTTGAGAAAGGGATGAAAATAGTCCAAATCCTCCTGAAGGCTGGTTTTGCCATAAAACAAAGTAAGGTCAAGGGACCTGCACAGGAGATCCAGTTTTTAGGAATAAAATGGCAAGATGGACGTCGTCAGATCCCAACGGATGTGATCAATAAAATAACAGCCATGTCCCCACCAACCAGCAAAAGGGAAACACAAGCTTTCTTAGGCGTTGTGGGCTTTTGGAGAATGCATATTCCAAATTACAGTCAGATCGTAAGCCTTCTCTATCAAGTCACCCAGAAGAAGAATGATTTCAAATGGGGCCCTGAGCAACAACAAGCCTTTGAACAAATTAAACAGGAGATAGTTCAGGCAGTAGCCCTTGGGCCAGTCCGGGCAGGACAAGATATAAAGAATGTGCTCTACACCACAGCCGGGGAGAATGGCCCTACCTGGAGCCTCTGGCAGAAAGCCCCAGGGGAGACTCGAGGTCGACCCTTAGGGTTCTGGAGTCGGGGATACACAGGATCCGAGGCCCGCTACACTCCAACTGAGAAGGAGATATTGGCAGCATATGAAGGGGTTCGAGCTGCTTCGGAAGTGGTTGGTACTGAAGCACAGCTCCTCCTGGCACCCCGACTGCCGGTGCTGGGCTGGATGTTCAAAGGGAGCGTCCCCTCTACACATCATGCAACCAATGCTACGTGGAGTAAGTGGGTCGCACTGATCGCACAACGGGCTCGAATAGGAAACCCCAGTCGCCCAGGAATCTTGGAAGCGATCACGGACTGGCCAGAAAGCAAAGATTTCGGAATATCCCCAGAGGAGGAGGTGACACGTGCTGAAGAGGCCCCACTGTATAACAAACTACCAGAAAATGAGAAGCAATATGCCCTGTTCGCTGATGGGTCCTGTCGTATTGTAGGAAAACATCAGAGGTGGAAGGCTGCTGTATGGAGTCCTATACGGCAAGTTGCAGAAACTGCTGAAGGAGAAGGTGAGTCGAGCCAGTTTGCAGAGGTGAAAGCCATCCAGCTGGCTTTAGACATTGCTGAATGAGAAAAATGGCCAGTACTTTATCTTGATACTGACTCATGGATGGTGGCAAATGCCCTGTGGGGGGGGTTGCAGCAATGGAAGCAGAACAACTGGCAGCGCAGAGGTAAACCCATCTGGGCTGCCGCATTGTGGCAAGATGTTGCTGCTCAGGTACAGAACCTGGTTGTAAGAGTACATCACGTACCCAAGAGTCGGGCCACTAAAGAACACCAAAACAACCAGCAGGTGGACCAGGCTGCTAAGACTGAAGTGGCTCAGGTGGATCTGGACTGGCAACATAAGGGTAAATTATTGTCGTGGTTTAACCCCAGCTAGCAAAAATAAACTCCACGCAGCCGCTCGATCACACCCCCCCAGTGGGATGGGGGAGAGAATCGGGAGGGCACAAGTAGGAAAACTCACAGGTTGAGATAAAAACAGTTTAATAATTGAAATAAAACACCCCGGCTGTGCTCCCCCCTCCCAGTGCAAGCATCACCCAGCAACAGTCAAAGCATCAATGGGCCATCAACGCTCCTCTCACACCGAACCCAAAACACAGCACACCCCCCAAGCTACTGGGAAGAAAGTTAACCCTGTCCCAGCTGGAACCAGGACAATATCCACCCCTTATTCTATACCATCTACATCATGCCCAGGTCTCACATTTTCCCATACATTCCAACTAGTCACCGCTACTTTTCCCTGCCTTTTGATATATACACACACAGAGATATCATTCCCTTAGTCCATGGGCCATCCCTCTAAAACGTCCGTTGAGTTCATTTAGTCCATGACTTCGGGTTCCACCTGTCATAACAGTCTTGCAGGGCAGGAGAGATGGTGTGTGGTGTTGTGCTCTTGCATGCGGAGGCCAGTTCTGGGCGCTCGTCCGGTTCTATCATTGTTGCACCTTGCTCAGTTTCATCGGAGTTCATCCTACATTAATCTGGGTGATTCTTACTGTAATACTGTTAATATGGCATATGGTAACCATAGAAGTGATGACATACAGTACTATGTAATAACTAACATCGTACAATTCAGTTCATTGGCTATTTTCACCCAAAATTAAATCCCCTTGAGGTACACACCGGACCTCCCCATCCTTTCTCATCACCCACCAAGTGCACCAAGGTCCCTGAGCAAAAGCAATCCCACGGATGGGTTTTCCCTTGCCAGAGGCAGGAGCAACCCAGACTGTCTTCCCCAGCATATTTCTCATATGCACGACAGGGACTTTATCCCCCTCTACAGCACGTAAGGGTTTGGATTGGGCAGGGCCAGCTCGAGTGACAGATCCCTTAGTGTTGACTAACCAGGTGGCCTTTGCTAAATGTGTGTCCCAATGCTTGAATGTCCCACCACCCATTGCCCTCAGTGTTGTCTTTAACAGCCCGTTGTATCGTTCAATTTTTCTGGAGGTTGGTGCATGGTAGGGGATGTGATAGACCCACTCAATGCCGTGCTCTTTGGCCCAGGTGTCTATGAGGGCGTTTCGGAAGTGAGTCCCGTTGTCTGACTCAATTCTTTCTGGGGTGCCATGTCGCCACAGGACTTGTTTCTCAAGGCCCAGGATGGTGTTCCGGGCGGTGGCATGGGGCACAGGGTATGTTTCCAGCCATCCTGTGGTTACTTCTACCATGGTGAGCACATAGCGCTTGCCCTGTCGGGTTTGTGGGAGTGTGATATAATCAATCTGCCAGGCCTCCCCATATTTATACTTCAACCATCGTCCTCCATACCAGAGAGGCTTTACTCGCTTGGCTTGCTTGATTGCAGCGCATGTTTCACATTCGTGGATAACCTGTGCAATAGTGTCCATGGTTAAGTCCACCCCTCGATCACGAGCCCATCTATATGTTGCATCTCTCCCTTGGTGGCCTGAAGTGTCATGGGCCCAGCAAGCTATAAATAATTCACCTTTATGTTGCCAGTCCAGATCTACCTGAGCTACTTCATCTTGGCAGCCTGATCCACCTGCTGGTTGTTTTGGTGCTCTTCACTGGCCCGACACTTGGGTACGTGAGCATCTACGTGACGTACTTTTACAGTCAGGTTCTCTACTCGGGCAGCAATATCTTGCCACAACGCGGCAGCCCAGATGGGTTTACCTCTGCGCTGCCAGTTGTTCTGCTTCCACTGCTGCAACCATCCCCACAGGGCATTTGCCACCATCCATGAGTCAGTATCAAGATAAAGTACTGGCCATTTTTCTCGTTCGGCAATGCCCAAGGCCAGCTGGATGGCTTTCACCTCTGCAAACTGACTCGATTCACCTTCTCCTTCAGCAGTTTCTGCGACTTGCCGTATAGGACTCCATACAGCAGCCTTCCACCTCTGATGTTTTCCCACAAGGCGACAGGACCCATCAGTGAACAGGGCATATTGCTTCTCATTTTCTGGTAGTTTGTTATACAGTGGGGCCTCTTCAGCACGCGTCACCTCCTCCTCTGGGGATATTCCAAAATCTTTGCCTTCTGGCCAGTTCGTGATCACCTCCAAGATTCCTGGGCGACTGGGGTTTCCTATTCGGGCCCGTTGTGCGATCAGTGCGACCCACTTACTCCACGTAGCATCGGTTGCATGATGTGTAGAGGGGACGCTCCCTTTGAACATCCAGCCCAGCACGGGCAGTCGGGGTGCCAGGAGGAGCTGTGCTTCAGTACCAACCACTTCCGAAGCAGCTCGAACCCCTTCATATGCTGCCAATACCTCCTTATCAGTTGGAGTGTAGCGGGCCTCGAATCCTCTGTATCCCCGACTCCAGAACCCTAAGGGTCGACCTCGAGTCTCCCCCGGTGCTTTCTGCCAGAGGCTCCAAGTAGGACCATTCTCCCCGGCTGCGGCGTAGAGCACATTCTTTATATCTTGTCCTGCCCGGACTGGCCCAAGGGCTACTGCCTGAACTATCTCCTGTTTAATTTGTTCAAAGGCTTGTTGTTGCTCAGGGCCCCATTTGAAGTCATTCTTCTTCCGGGTGACTTGACAGAGGGGGCTTACAATCAGGCTGTAATCTGGAATATGCATTCTCCAAAAGCCCACAACGCCTAAGAAAGCTTGTGTTTCCCTTTTGCTAGTTGGTGGGGACATGGCTGTTATTTTGTTGATCACATCCATTGGGATCTGACGACGTCCATCTTGCCATTTTATTCCTAAAAACTGGATCTCCTGTGCAGGTCCCTTGACCTTACTTTGTTTTATGGCAAAACCGGCTTTCAGAAGGATTTGGACTATTCTCTCCCCTTTCTCGAAAACTTCCTCTGCTGTGCTGCCCCACACGATGATGTCATCAATGTATTGCAGGTGTTCCGGAGCCTCACCCTGTTCCAGTGCGGTGTGGATTAGTCCATGGCAAATGGTAGGGCTGTGTTTCCACCCCTGGGGCAGTCGGTTCCAGGTGTACTGGACGCCCCTCCAAGTGAAAGCAAACTGTGGCCTGCACTCTGCTGCCAAAGTGATTGTGAAAAACGCCTTAGCGATATCAGTTGTGGCATACCACTTGGCTGCCTTCGACTCCAGTTCGTATTGGAGTTCTAGCATGTCCGGCACGGCAGCACTCAGTGGCGGCGTGACTTCGTTCAGGCCATGGTAGTCTACTGTTAGTCTCCACTCTCCATTAGACTTTCGCACTGGCCATATGGGACTGTTAAAGGGTGAGCGAGTCTTGCTGATCACTCCTTGGCTCTCCAGTCGACGAATCAGCTCATGGATAGGGATCAGGGAATCTCGGTTTGTGCGGTATTGTCGCCGATGCACTGTTGTGGTAGTGATTGGTACCTGTTGTTCTTCAACCCTCAGCAACCCCACAACAGAAGGGTCCTCTGAGAGACCGGGCAAGGTGGACAGCTGTTTAATTTCCTCCGTCTCCAGGGCAGCTATACCAAAAGCCCACCGGTACCCTTTTGGGTCCTTGAAATACCCTCTCCTGAGGTAGTCTATGCCAAGGATGCACGGAGCCTCTGGGCCAGTCACAATGGGCTGCTTCTGCCACTCGTTCACGGTTAGGCTCACTTCGGCCTCCAATACGTTAACTCTTGGGATCCCCCTGTCACTCCAGAAATACAGATGGGTTCTGCCCCTTTATAGCTTGATGGCATCAGGGTGCACTGTGCACCAGTGTCTACGAGAGCCTTATACTCCTGTGGCTCTGATGTGCCAGGCCATCGAATCCACACAGTCCAGTAAACCCGGTTGTCCCTTTCCTCCACCTGGCCGGAGGCAGGGCCCCTCTAGTCCTGGTCATAGTATCCGCTTCTCACTTCTTGCAAACATGAGTCAAGAATTTCTTCATTACAGTCCAAAGTAAGATCAGCCCTTCTACTCTGTCTGGGGAACTGTTCACTGGAAACTGGACCGTCGTGAGACAGGGTTTTCCTGAAAACTGGAGCAGCATTTTTCCTGAGAGAACCCCCTTGTGTGATTGTTTTTCCTTGCAACTCACGTACACGTGCCTCTAGGGTCAAGGTAGGTTTTCCATCCCACTGCCTCATGTCCTTTCCGTGGTCACGCAGGTAAAACCACAGGGTGCCCCGTGGTGTGTACTTTCGATATCCTCTCTCTTGAGGAGAAAAACGCTGACTCCTAATGGCTGAGATACTGGTCCGTACAGGTGGAGAATAGGACCTATCGTCTTTGAGTTGCTGGACCTCCCGGGACAGTTTCTCTACAGCCGAGACAAGGGAGGAGGAGATAGTTTCTTCGAAATCCCGAAGTCTGCTAACTAAGACATCCACCGTTGGTGCTTCTTCCTCTGCCCAGGACAATACTGCCAACGAACTGGCGTACAATGCTGGTGCGCTCCGTACCAACTTCCGCCACATGGGTCGCGTGCAGTGGACGTCATCTGGATCTTTGGGTGTTCGGGTGTCATCCAGGTCACTATAAACCACCTCCAGCACGCCTAATTCTCTCAGGTACTGGATACCTCTCTCCATAGTGGTCCATTTGCTTGGGCGATATATAACATCTTCCTTGAAGGGATACCTTTCCTTCATGCCTGACAGCAGTCGCCTCCAGAGGCTGAGGACCTGTGTCCCTTTTCCAATTGCTTTGTCAATGCCTCCTTCCCTAGCAAGGGATCCCAGCTGTTTGGCTTCCTTCCCCTCCAATTCCAGGCTACTGGCCCCATTATCCCAGCATCGGAGCAGCCAGGTAACAATATGCTCGCCTGGACGACGGCTGAAATCTTTCCGCATATCTCGCAGCTCACTCAGGGATAGGGATCGGGTGGTTTCCGTCTCGTTTATGAGTTCTTCCTCTTCCTCCTCCTCTCCTTGTGATGGCCCTGCTCTTTCATCATCCCTTTCTAAACGACCTGATCTCCGCTTCCAAGATTTCCTCTTCTGTACAGGGGCAACGGATACCAGCAAGGGTTGGTCCTCTGGTTCAGCTGTAGTGCCTGTTGCTGGGGTTTGGGTAGCTGCAGTGCTTGTCATGGGGGTTGGAGTAACTGTAGTGCCTGTTGCCGGAGCTTGAGTGGCTGCAGTGCCTGTCGCAGGTGTTGGAGAAGCTACGGTGACTGTTGCCGGGGTTTGAGTAGCCACAGGGGTTGTCGTGGGGGTTGGAGTAGCCGCAGTGCCTGTCGTGGGGTTTTGAGTAGCCACCGTGTCTGTAGCCGCCCCCGAGACTCGCCGCTCCGCCCGCCCCGATGAGGCAACGCTGCTTGCCCTCCCTCTTTTCTTGTTCCTGAGGGTTGATCTCTGGACAGTATTCCTGAATAGTTGTTTAACCCTAAACAAGGCCTGAACCACATTCAGGAGACATAGTAGCAATATGAACATGCTTGTTTGAACATGCCAAGGATATTCAAAATTCTCAGGGAATATTGTGGACATCTTTGTGAAGAGGATAGAAGAAAAAGGAGTTTCTGACGATATGGAAGGGAAGATGAACAAGTGGGAGAGAGTGTCCCATCCCGTCTCCCCCTTAAATTCATTCTCTGAGGAGAAAAAAGTGCAATTACCAATAATTTCTAAGAGGTGGTTCCCGAGGTACAGAAATGACGGCAGTGCCGAGTACAGATACCAGATTAGACTTACGACCAATGATTTTATCACCTCATAAAACAGCAACAAAATGATAATCTTGGCCCAGTTCCGAATAAGGATAAACGGCACAAAAGGGAACATATACTGCAAGCAAGGTATTACATGACCCAACATTGAGAGCCAGCCCCACAACTTTGACAGCCAATACATCAACATTGTGACCAATCAATATAATGGATGCTTATAACAATTTTGCCTTAACACACTTTGGTCAGATCTATCGTTATCTCAACCCTTCGAGCCCCACGTTGGGCGCCAAAAAGGACTGTCGTGGTTTAACCTGGCAGGCAGCCAAATACCACGCAGCCGCTCACTCACTCCCCCCGCCCCCCCAGTGGGACGGGGAGAGAATCGGAAGGGTAAGAGTGATAAAAACTTGTGGGTTGAGATAAAGACAGTTTAATAGAACAGAAAAGGGAGAATAATGATAATAAATAATGATAGAATATACAAAATGAGTGATGCACAATGCAATTGCTCACCACCCGCGCTGACCGATAACCAAGTAGCGATCGGTACTTCCTGGATCACGCCTACCGTTCATATACTGAGCATGACGTCACATGGTATGGAATACCCCATTGGCCAGCTGGGCTGGCTGTCCTGATTATGTTCCCTCCCATCTTGTGTACCTAGCTCAGTCAGTAGGCACGGGAGCTGTCCTTGGACTAGGAGGGCACTTAGCAACAACTGAAAACATCAGTGTGTTATCAACATTCTTCTCATAGTAAATCCAAAACACAGCACTAGGAAGAAATTTAACCGTATCCCAGCCGAAACTAGGACAACCCCCTTTTGTGGTTGTTTTCCCTTGCAACTCATGTACCCGTGCCTGTAGGACTGAGGTAGGTTTTCCATCCCACTTCCTCATGTACTCTCCGTGGTCACGCAGGTAAAACCACAGGGTGCCCCGGGGTGTGTACCCACGATGTCTCCTCTCTTGAGCAGAGGGACGCTTGCTCCTAATGGCTGAGACACTGGCCCGTGCAGGTGGGGAGCAGGACATATCCTCTTTGAGTTGCTGGATCTCCTTAGACAGTTTCTCCACAGCAGAGACACAGGCCCATAGGGAGGAAGAGAGACTTTCTTCATATTGCCGGAGTTGGCCAGCCAGTTCATCCACTGTTTTTTCCTCTCCATCTCTCCAGGTCATTATTGCCAATGAGTTTGCATGTGATGCTGGTGCACTCCGTACAAACTTCCGCCACATGGGTCGGGTGCATTTGACTTCATCTGGGTCTTTGGATAACTGCTCGTTGTTCAGGTCATCATAAATCACTTCCAGCACAGCTAATTCTCTCAGGTACTGGATACCTCTCTCCACGGTGGTCCACTTGCCTGGGTGGCATATAACATCTTCCTTGAAGGGATACCTTTCCTTCACACCTGACAGGAGTCGCCTCCAGAGGCTGAGGACTTGTGCCCCTTGTCCAATTGCTTTGTCAATGCCCCCTTCCCTAGAAAGGGATCCCAGCTGCTTGGCTTCCCTACCCTCTAATTCCAGGCTACTGGCCCCGTTATCCCAGCATCGGAGCAGCCAGGTGACAATGTGCTCGCCTGGACGACGGCTGAAGTCTTTTCGCATATCTCGCAGCTCACCCAGAGATAGGGATCGGGTGGTCACCATCTCATTTACGGGTTCTGCCTCCTCCTCCTCCTGTTCTCATGATGGCCCTGGTTCATCTTCATCCCTTACTAGACGAGCTGATTTTCTTGTGCATTTTCTTTTTTGTATAGGGCCGACTGATACCAGCATGGGTTGGTTCTCTGTCGCAGGGGGCGGAGTAGCTGCCATGCCTGCCCTGGGGGGTGAGGGAGCCGCTGTGCTTGCCGTGGGGGGTGGGGTAGCCACAGGGCCTGTTGCTTTGTCATCAGCTGCAGAGACGTTTCCTTCCCCTTGGGGGTTCTGAGTGGTGTTAAATAGGGCTCGGTAGGCGTGGGCCAGGCCCCAGCACATTGTACTAATTTGCGTCTCCCTGGAATGGCCAGGGTGACAGCATACTTCTTCCAAATATTCTACTAATTTTTCAGGGTTCTGCACTTGTTCAGGGGTAAAGTTCCAGAACACTGGGGGTGCCCATCACCCTAGGCATTTGCCCATGCTATCCCACTCGCCCTGCCACTCATAACTATCCAGCCTTGGGGCAGATCTCTGGATGACGTTCTTAAATTGCTTACTAACCTTGGATAAAACCGCAACAATATTCCCAAGGAGTACCAATAGATGTATCTTAACTACCCAGGGATGTTCAAGGTACTGACAAGTTATTTTAACAAAGGAGATGACATCATAGAGAAAGGTAGCAAGGGTGCCATTCTCTATTTCCTCCATAAAAAATCTCTCGGAGGAAAAGGTATAATTGCTAATGGTCTCCATGAGGTGGTACCCGAAATGCAGAAACGGCTTCATTACGAATCCCAAATACCAAATAACCCCCAATGCCAGCGTTTTAGTAACAAATCTCCCAGGCAAAACATCATTAATCACGGCAGAGCACAACAGACTACAAAACCCAACTCCAATCTTTAACAGGTACAGTAAAAACAAGAGCATGGTGCAGAACAAATTAATATGTTACCAGATATAAATTCCTTAATATGCTTTAAATAATCTGTCGTTATCTCAACCCTTCGTGCCCCACGTTGGGCGCCAAAAAGGACTGTCGTGGTTTAACCCCAGCCAGCAAAAATAAACTCCACGCAGCCGCTCGATCACCCCCCACCTCCGGTGGGATGGGGGAGAGAATCGGGAGGGCACAAGTAGGAAAGCTCCCGGGTTGAGATAAAAACAGTTTAATAATTGAAATAAAACTAAGTAGAACAGTAATAATAACAATGAGAACAACAACAATAACAGAATACACAAAGCAGGCAATGCACAGCACAACCGCTCACCGAACGCCGACCGCGTGTCACGAACGGAGGGCGAGCCCCCCCACACACCTGGTTTTTATACTGAGCATGATGTCACATGGTATAGAATACCCCATTGGCCAGCTGGGTCCACCACCCCAGCTGTGCTCCCCCCTCCCGGTGCAAGCATCACCCAGCAACAGCCAAAGCATCAATGGGCCATCAACGCTCCTTTCACACCGAACCCAAAACACAGCACACCCCCCAAGCTACTGGGAAGAAAGTCAACCCTGTCCCAGCTGGAACCAGGACAATTATTTATAGCTCCATGGGCCCATGACGCCTCAGGACATCAAGGAAGAGATGCAACATATATATGGGCTCATGATCGAGGGGTGGACTTAACCATGGACGCTATTGCACAGGTTATCCATGAATGTGAAACATGCGCTGCAATCAAGCAAGCCAAGCGAGTGAAGCCTCTTTGGTATGGGGGACGATGGTTGAAATAGAAATATGGGGAGGCCTGGCAGATTGATTATATCACACTCCCACAAACCCGCCAAGGCCAGCGCTATGTGCTCACCATGGTGGAAGCAACCACCGGATGGTTGGAAACATATCCTGTGCCCCATGCCACTGCCCGGAACACCATCCTGGGCCTTGAAAAACAAGTCCTATGGCGACATGGCACCCCAGAAAGAATTGAGTCAGACAACAGGACTCACTTCCGAAACACCCTCATAGACACCTGGGCCAAAGAGCATGGCATTGAGTGGGTCTATCACATCCCCTACCATGCACCAGCCTCTGGGAAAATCGAACGATACAACGGGCTGCTAAAGACAACACTGAGGGCAATGGGTGGTGGGACATTCAAGCATTGGGACACACATTTATCAAAGGCCACCTGGTTAGTCAACGCTAGGGGATCTGTCAGTCAAGCTGGCCCTGCCCAATCATTTTACATACTGTAGAAGGGGATAAAGTCCCTGTAGTGTACATAAAAAATATGCTAGGGAAGACAGTCTGGGTTATTCCTGCCTCAGGCAAAGGCAAACCCATTCATGGGATTGCTTTTGCTCAAGGACCTGGGTGCACTTGGTGGGTAATGCAAAAGGATGGGGAAGTCCGATGTGTACCTCAAAGGGTACACATTCAGCCAATGAACTGAATTGTATGATGTCAATTACTATATAATACTGTATGTCATCACTTCTATGGTTCCTATATGTCATATCAACGGTACTGCAGTAAAAATCACCCAGATTAATAAGGAATGAACTCTCATGAAACCGAGCAAAGTGCAACAATGATAAAACCGGACGAGCACAGTGATAATGGAGACAGAACTGGCTTCAGGATGCAACAATCTAATGTCACACACCATCTGTCCTGCCCTGAAAGACTGTTATGACAGACAGAGCCCAAAGTCATGGACTAAATGAACTCAGTGGACATTTTAGAGGGATGGTCCATAGACTAAGGGAATTATATCTGTGTGTATATATGTATATATATCAAAAGACAGGAAAAGTGGTGGTGATTAATTGGAATATATTGGAAAATGTGAGACCTAGGCATGACGTAGATGGTATAGAATAAGGGGTGGATACTGTCCTGGTTTCGGCTGGGACAGAGTTAATTTTCTTCCTAGTAGCTAGTATAGTGCTGTGTTTTGGATTTAGTATGACAAGAATGTTGATAACACACTGATGTTATAGTTGTTGCTAAATAGTGCTTACTCTAGTCAAGGACTTCTCAGCTTCCCATGCTCTGCCAGGTGCACAAGAACCTGGGAGGGGGCACAGCCAGGACAACTAACCCAGCTGGCCAACGGGGTATTCCATACCATATGACATCATGCTCAGTATATAAACTAGGAGGCATGGTCTGGGAAGGGGTGATCGCTGCTCGGGGACTGGCTGGGCATTGGTTAGCAGGTGGTGAGCAATTGCATTGTGCATCACTCATTTTGTATATTCTCTCATCATTATTATTATTTCCCCTTCATTTTCTGTTCTATTAAACTGTCTTTATCTCAATCCACAAATTTTACTTTTTTTTTTTCCCCCTCCCCCCTCAATTCTCTCCCCCATCCCACCGGAGATGGGGGGAGTGAGCGAGCGGCTGTGTGGTGTTTGGCTGCCTGCCGGGTTAAACCACAACAGTAGGGTGCACGCTGCAGCCTGACACCTGGGTGGCAGCATGTTCCCATTGGAGCTCTGTCTGGGAAGCTGCATCAGTTATGGCGGGTGCAGAGCTTAGAGAGGACATAGCCTTCTGCCGGGTGGACACCATTGCTCCCTGGTTGAGCCAGCAGAGCTTCAGCACCATTCCGTGTAAACTGCCGTGCCCTGCCCTGTTTGCCAACCCTCCTGGCCACTAGCACTCCCCAGGGGCTTCTTTTATACGGGGGGCAGGGCTTGTCTCATTAGAGTAGGCATGTTTCTAGCCATCCTGTGGTTACTTCTACCATGGTGAGCACATAGCGCTTGCCCTGTCGGGTTTGTGGGAGCGTGATATAATCAATCTGCCAGGCCTCCCCATATTTATACTTCAACCATCGTCCTCCATACCAAAGAGGCTTTACTCGCTTGGCTTGCTTGATTGCAGAGCATGTTTCACATTCGTGGATAACCTGTGCAATAGTGTCCATGGTCAAGTCCACCCCTCGATCACGAGCCCATCTATATGTTGCATCTCTCCCTTGGTGGCCTGAAGTGTCATGGGCCCACCGAGCTATAAATAATTCACCTTTATGTTGCCAGTCCAGATCTACCTGAGGTACTTCGACCTTGGCAGCCTGATCCACCTGCTGGTTGTTTTGGTGCTCTTCAGTGGCCCGACTCTTGGGTACGTGAGCATCTATGTGACGTACTTTTACAGTCAGGTTCTCTACCCGGGCAGCAATATCTTGCTACAATGCGGCAGCCCAGATGGGTTTACCTCTGCGCTGACAGTTGTTCTGCTTCCACTGCTGCAACCATCCCCACAGGGCATTTGCCACCATCCATGAGTCAGTATAGAGATAGAGTACTGGCCATTTTTCTCGTTCAGCAATGTCCAAGGCCAGCTGGATGGCTTTCACCTCTGCAAACTGACTCGATTCACCTTCTCCTTCAGCAGTTTCTGCAACTTGGCGTATGGGACTCCATACAGCAGCTTTCCACCTCCGATGCTTTCCCACAAGGCGACAGGACCCATCAGTGAACAGGGCATATTGCTTCTCATTTTCTGGTAGTTTGTTATATGGTGGGGCCTCTTCAGCACGCGTCACCTCCTCCTCTGGGGATATTCCAAAATCTTTGCCTTCTGGCCAGTCCGTGATCACCTCCAAGATTCCTGGGCGACTGGGGTTTCCTATTCGGGCCCGTTGTGTGATCAGCGCGACCCACTTACTCCACGTAGCATGGGTTGCATGATGTGTAGAGCGGACGCTCCCTTTGAACATCCAGCCCAGCACCGGCAGTCGGGGTGCCAGGAGGAGCTGTGCTTCAGTACCAACCACTTCCGAAGCAGCTCGAACCCCTTCATATGCTGCCAATATCTCCTTCTCAGTTGGAGTGTAGCGGGCCTCGGATCCTCTGTATCCCCGACTCCAGAACCCTAAGGGTCGACCTCGAGTCTCCCCTGGGGCTTTCTGCCAGAGGCTCCAGGTAGGACCATTCTCCCCGGCTGCGGTGTAGAGCACATTCTTTATATCTTGTCCTGCCCGGACTGGCCCAAGGGCTACTGCCTGAACTATCTCCTGTTTAATTTGTTCAAAGGCTTGTTGTTGCTCAGGGCCCCATCTGAAGTCATTCTTCTTCCTGGTCACATGATAGAGAGGGCTTACGATCTGACTGTAATCTGGAATATGCATTCTCCAAAAGCCCACAACGCCTAAGAAAGCTTGTGTTTCCCTTTTGCTAGTTGGTGGGGACATGGCTGTTATTTTGTTGATCACATCCGTTGGGATCTGACGACGTCCATCTTGCCATTTTATTCCTAAAAACTGGATCTCCTGTGCAGGTCCCTTGACCTTACTTCGTTTTATGGCAAAGCCGGCCTTCAGAAGGATTTGGACTATTCTCTCCCCTTTCTCGAAAACTTCCTCTGCTGTGTTGCCCCACACGATGATGTCATCAATGTATTGCAGGTGTTCCGGAGCCTCACCCTGTTCCAGTGCGGTGTGGATCAGGCCATGGCAAATGGTAGGGCTGTGTTTCCACCCCTGGGGCAGTCGGTTCCAGGTGTATTGGACACCCCTCCAAGTGAAAGCAAACTGTGGCCTGCACTCTGCCGCCAAAGGGATGGAGAAGAATGCATTAGCGATATCAATGGTGGCGTACCCGAAATGCAGAAACGGCTTCATTACGAATCCCAAATACCAAATAACCCCCAATGCCAGCGTTTTAGTAACAAATCTCCCAGGGAAAACATCATTAATCACGGCAGAGCACAACAGACTACAAAACCCAACTCCAATTTTTAACAGGTACAGTAAAAACAAGAGCATGGTGCAGAACAAATTAATATGTTACCAGATATAAATTCCTTAATATGCTCTAAATAATCTATCGTTATCTCAACCCTTCGAGCCCCACGTTGAGCGCCAAAAGGGACTGTCGTGGTTTAACCTGGCAGGCAGCCAAATACCACGCAGCCGCTCGCTCACTCCCCCCGCCCCCCCAGTGGGACGGGGAGAGAATCGGAAGGGTAAGAGTGAGAAAAACTCGTGGGTTGAGATAAAGACAGTTTAATAGAACAGAAAAGGGAAAATAATAATAATAAATAATGATAGAATATACAAAATGAGTGATGCACAATGCAATTGCTCACCACCCGCGCTGACCGATAACCAAGTAGCGATCGGTACTTCCTGGATCACGCCTACCCTTCATATACTGAGCATGACGTCACATGGTATGGAATACCCCATTAGCCAGCTGGGCTGGCTGTCCTGATTATGTTCCCTCCCATCTTGTGCACCTAGCTCAGTCAGTAGGCATGGGAGCTGTCCTTGGACTAGGAGGGCACTAGGCAAAAACTGAAAACATCAGTGTGTTATCAACATTCTCCTCATACTAAATCCAAAACACAGCACTAGGAAGAAATTTAACCCTATCCCAGCCAAAACCGGGACAGTATCCACCCCTTATTCCATACCATTTACGTTATGCTTAGGTCTCACATTTTTCAATACATTTCAATTAATCACCACTATCTTTTTTTATATATATACATATATAATACATACATATATACCTATAATACATATACATACATATATATACATAAATATATATAAATGTCCATTGAGTTCATTTAGTCCACAACTTTGGGCTCCATCTGTCATAACAGTCTTTCAGGGCCAGAAAGATTGTGTGTGGTGTTGGGCTGTTGCATCCTGAAGCCAGTTCTCATTTCGGTACTGCTGCGCTCGTTCAGTTCTATGATCGTTGCACTTTGCTCGGTTTCATCAGAGTTAGTTCATTCTTCGTTAATCTGGGTGATTCTCACTGCTATACCATTGATAGCAACCATAGAAATAATGATATACAATATCATATAACAATCGACATCATACAATTCAGTTCATTGGCTATTTTCACCCAAAATCAAATCCCCTTGAGGTACACACCGGACTTGCCCATCCTTTCGCATCACCCACCAAGTGCACCCAGGTCCTTGAGCAAAAGCAATCCCACGGATGGGTTTTCCCTTGCCAGAGGCAGGAGCAACCCAGACTGTCTTCCCCAGCATATTTCTTATGTGCACAACAGGGACTTTATCTCCATCTACAGTACGTAAGAGTCTTGATTGGGCAGGGCCAGCTCGATTAACAGACCCCCTAGTGTTGACTAACCAGGTGGCTTTTGCTAAATGTGTGTGCCAATGCTTGAATGTCCCACAACCCATTGCTCTAAGCGTAGTCTTTAGCAGTCCATTGTATCGTTCGATTTTCCCAGAGGCTGGTGCATGGTAGGGGATGTGACAGACCCACTCAATGCCATGCTCTTTGGCCCAGGCGTCTATGAGGGTGTTTCGGAAATGAGTCCCGTTGTCTGACTCAAGTCTTTCTGGGGTGCCATGTCGACACAGGACTTGCTTTTCAAGGCCCAGGATGGTGTTCCGGGCGGTGGCATGGGGCACAGGGTATGTTTCCAGCCATCCGGTGGTTGCTTCCACCATGATGGGCACATAGCGCTTGCCTTGGCGGGTTTGTGGGAGCGTGATATAATCAATCTGCCAGGCCTCCGCATATTTGTATTTCAACCATCGTCCTCCATAACAAAGAGGCCTTACTCACTTGGCTTGTTTGATTGCAGCGCATGTTTCACATTCATGGATAACCATGGACGCTATTGCACAGGTTAAGTCCACCCCTCGATCATGAGCCCATCTATATGTTGCGTCTCTTCCTTGAGGGCCAGAAGCATCATGGGCCCATGTAGCTATAAATAATACACCCTTATGTTGCCAGTCCAGATCCACCTGAGCCACTTCAATCTTAGCAGCTGTCCTGGTTTCGGCTGGGATAGGGTTAAATTTCTTCCTAGTGCTGTGTTTTGGATTTAGTATGAGGAGAATGTTGATAACACACTGATGTTTTCAGTTGTTGCTAAGTGCCCTCCTAGTCCAAGGACAGCTCCCGTGTCTACTGACTGAGCTAGGTACACAAGATGGGAGGGAACATAATCAGGACAGCCAGCCCAGCTGGCCAATGGGGTATTCCATACCATGTGACGTCATGCTCAGTATATGAACGGTAGGCGTGATCCAGGAAGTACCGATCGCTACTTGGTTATCGGTCAGCGCGGGTGGTGAGCAATTGCATTGTACATCACTCATTTTGTATATTCTATCATTATTTATTATCATTATTCTCCCTTTTCTGTTCTATTAAACTGTCTTTATCTCAACCCACGAGTTTTTCTCACTCTTACCCTTCCGATTCTCTCCCCGTCCCACTGGGGGGGCGGGGGGAGTGAGTGAGCGGCTGCGTGGTATTTGGCTGCCTGCCAGGTTAAACCACGACAGTCCTTTTTTGGCGCCCAACGTGGGGCACGAAGGGTTGAGATAACGATAGATCTGACCAAAGTGTGTTAAGGCAAAATTGTTATAAGCATCCATTATATTGATTGGTCACAATGTTGATGTATTGGCTGTCAAAGTTGTGGGGCTGGCTCTCAATGTTGGGTCATGTAATACCTTGCTTGCAGTATATGTTCCCTTTTGTGCTGTTTATCATTATTCGGAACTGGGCCAAGATTATCATTTTGTTGCTGTTTTATGAGGTGATAAAATCATTGGTCGTAAGTCTAATCTGGTATCTGTACTCGGCACTGCCATCATTTCTGTACCTCGGGAACCACCTCTTAGAAATTATTGGTAATTGCACTTGTTTCTCCTCGGAGAATGAATTTAAGGGGGAGACGGGATGGGACACTCTCTCCCACTTGTTCATCTTCCCTTCCATATCGTCAGAAACTCTTTTTTCTTCTATCCTCTTCACAAAGATGTCCACAATATTCCCTGAGAATTTTGAATATCCTTGGGATGCTCAAACAAGCATGTTCATATTGGTACTATGTCTCCTGAATGTGGTTCAGGCCTTGTTTAGGGTTAAACAACTATTCAGGAATACTGTCCAGAGATCAACCCTCAGCAACAAGAAAAGAGGGAGGGCAAGCAGTGGTGCCTCATCGGGGCGGGCGGGGCGGCGAGTCTCGGGGGCGGCTACAGACACGGTGGCTACTCAAAACCCCACGACAGGCACTGCGGCTACTCCAACCCCCACGACAACCCCTGTGGCTACTCAAACCCCGGCAACAGTCACCGTAGCTTCTCCAACCCCTGCAACAAGCACTGCAGCCACTCAAGCTCCGGCAACAGGCACTACAGTTACTCCAACCCCCATGACAAGCACTGCAGCTACCCAAACCCCAGCAACAGGCACAGCTGAACCAGAGGACCAACCCTTGCTGGTATCCGTTGCCCCTGTACAGAAGAGGAAATCTTGGAAGCGGAGATCAGGTCGTTTAGAAAGGGATGATGAAAGAGCAGGGCCATCACAAGGAGAGGAGGAGGAAGAGGAAGAACTCATAAACGAGACGGAAACCACCCGATCCCTATCCCTGAGTGAGCTGCGAGATATGCGGAAAGATTTCAGCCGTCGTCCAGGCGAGCATATTGTTACCTGGCTGCTCCGATGCTGGGATAATGGGGCCAGTAGCCTGGAATTGGAGGGGAAGGAAGCCAAACAGCTGGGATCCCTTGCTAGGGAAGGAGGCATTGACAAAGCAATTGGAAAAGGGACACAGGTCCTCAGCCTCTGGAGGCGACTGCTGTCGGGCGTGAAGGAAAGATATCCCTTCAAGGAAGATGTTATATATCGCCCAAGCAAATGGACCACTATGGAGAGAGGTATCCAGTACCTGAGAGAACTAGGCGTGCTGGAGGTGGTTTATAGTGACCTGAAGGACAACCAAACGCCCAAAGATCCAGATGACGTCCAGTGCACGCGACCCATGTGGCGGAAGTTGGTACGGAGCGCACCAGCATCGTACGCCAGTTCGTTGGCAGTACTGTGCTGGAAAGAGGAAGAAGCACCAACGGTGGATGAGGTGGTTAGCAGACTTCGGGATTTCGAAGAAACTATCTCCTCCTCCCTTGTCTCGGCTGTAGAGAAACTGTCCCGAGAGGTCCAGCAACTCAAAGACGATAGGTCCTATTCTCCACCTGTACGGACCAGTATCTCAGCCATTAGGAGTCAGCGTTTTTCTCCTCAAGAGAGAGGATATCGAAAGTACACACCACGGGGCACCCTGTGGTTTTACCTGCGTGACCATGGAGAGGACATGAGGCAGTGGGATGGAAAACCTACCTTGACCCTAGAGGCACAAGTACGTGAGTTGCAAGGAAAAACAATCACACAAGGGGGTTCTCTCAGGAAAAATGCTGCTCCAGTTTTCAGGAAAACCCTGTCTCACGACGGTCCAGTTTCCAGTGAACAGTTCCCCAGACAGAGTAGAAGGGCTGATCTTACTTTGGACTGTAATGAAGGAATTCTTGACTCATGTTTGCAAGAAGTGAGAAGCGGATACTATGACCAGAACTAGAGGGGCCCTGCCTCCGGCCAGGTGGAGGAAAGGGACAACCGGGTTTACTGGACTGTGTGGATTCGATGGCCTGGCACATCAGAGCCACAGGAGTATAAGGCTCTCGTAGACACTGGTGCACAGTGCACCCTGATGCCATCAAGCTATAAAGGAGCAGAACCCATCTGTATTTCTGGAGTGACAGGGGGATCCCAAGAGTTAAATGTATTGGAGGCCGAAGTGAGCCTAACCGGGAACGAGTGGCAGAAGCACCCCATTGTGACTGGCCCAGAGGCTCCGTGCATCCTTGGCATAGACTACCTCAGGAGAGGGTATTTTAAGGACCCAAAAGGGTATCGGTGGGCTTTTGGTATAGCTGCCCTGGAGACGGAGGAAATTAAACAGCTGTCCACCTTGCCCGGTCTCTCAGAGGACCCTTCTGTTGTGGGGTTGTTGAGGGTTGAAGAACAACAGGTACCAATCGCTACCACAACAGTGCATCGGCGACAATACCGCACCAACCGAGATTCCCTGATCCCCATCCATGAGCTGATTCGTCGACTGGAGAGCCAAGGAGTGATCAGCAAGACTCGCTCACCCTTCAACAGTCCCATATGGCCAGTGCGAAAGTCTAATGGAGAGTGGAGACTAACAGTAGACTACCGTGGCCTGAACGAAGTCACGCCGCCACTGAGTGCTGCCGTGCCGGACATGCTAGAACTTCAATACGAACTGGAGTCGAAGGCAGCCAAGTGGTACGCCACCATTGACATTGCTAATGCCTTCTTCTCCATCCCTTTGGCAGCAGAGTGCAGGCCACAGTTTGCTTTCACTTGGAGGGGTGTCCAGTACACCTGGAACCGACTGCCCCAGGGGTGGAAACACAGCCCTACCATTTGCCATGGACTGATCCACACCGCACTGGAACAGGGTGAGGCTCCAGAACACCTGCAATACATTGATGACATCATCGTGTGGGGCGACACAGCAGAAGAAGTTTTTGAGAAAGGGGAGAGAATAATTCAAATCCTTCTGAAAGCCGGTTTTGCCATAAAACAAAGTAAGGTCAAGGGACCTGCACAGGAGATCCAGTTTTTAGGAATAAAATGGCAAGATGGACGTCGTCAGATCCCAATGGATGTGATCAACAAAATAACAGCCATGTCCCCACCAACTAGCAAAAGGGAAACACAAGCTTTCTTAGGCGTTGTGGGTTTTTGGAGAATGCATATTCCAAATTACAGTCAGATCGTAAGCCCTCTCTATCACGTGACCAGGAAGAAGAACGACTTCAAATGGGGCCCTGAGCAACAACAAGCCTTTGAACAAATTAAACAGGAGATAGTTCATGCAGTAGCCCTTGGGCCAGTCGGGGCAGGACAAGATGTGAAGAATGTGCTCTACACCGCAGCCGGGGAGAATGGCCCTACCTGGAGCCTCTGGCAGAAAGCACCGGGGGAGACTCGAGGTCGACCCTTAGGGTTCTGGAGTCGGGGATACAGAGGATCCGAGGCCCGCTACACTCCAACTGAGAAGGAGATATTGGCAGCATATGAAGGGATTCGAGCTGCTTCGGAAGTGGTTGGTACTGAAGCACAGCTCCTCCTGGCACCCCGACTGCCAGTGCTGGGCTGGATGTTCAAAGGGAGCGTCCCCTCTACACATCATGCAACCGATGCTACGTGGAGTAAGTGGATCGCGCTGACCACACAACGGGCCCGAATAGGAAACCCCAGTCGCCCAGGAATCTTGGAGGTGATCACGAACTGGCCAGAAAGCAAAGATTTTGGAATATCCCCAGAGGAGGAGGTGACACGTGCTGAAGAGGCCCCACTGTATAATAAACTACCAGAAAATGAGAAGCAATATGCCCTGTTCACTGATGGGTCCTGTCGCCTTGTGGGAAAGCATCGGAGGTGGAAAGCTGCTGTATGGAGTCCTATACGCCAAGTTGCAGAAACTGCTGAAGGAGAAGGTGAATCGAGCCAGTTTGCAGAGGTGAAAGCCATCCAGCTGGCCTTGGACATTGCTGAACGAGAAAAATGGCCAGTACTTTATCTCTATACTGACTCATGGATGGTGGCAAATGCCCTGTGGGGGTGGTTGCAGCAGTGGAAGCAGAACAACTGGCAGCGCAGAGGTAAACCCATCTGGGCTGCCGCATTGTGGCAAGATATTGCTGCCCGGGTAGAGAACCTGGTTGTAAAAGTACGTCACGTAGATGCTCACGTACCCAAGAGTCGGGCCACTGAAGAACATCAAAACAACCAGCAGGTGGACCAGGCTGCTAAGATTGAAGTGGCTCAGGTGGATCTGGACTGGCAACATAAGGGTGAATTATTTATAGCTCGGTGGGCCCATGATGCCTCAGGCCATCAAGGAAGAGATGCAACATATAGATGGGCTCGTGATCGAGGGGTGGACTTAACCATGGACACTATTGCACAGGTTATCCACGAATGTGAAACGTGCGCTGCAATCAAACAAGCCAAGCGAGTAAAGCCTCTTTGGTATAGGGGACGATGGTTGAAATACAAATATGGGGAGGCCTGGCAGATTGATTATATCACACTCCCACAAACCCGCCACGGCAAGCGCTATGTGCTCACCATGGTGGAAGCAACCACCGGATGGCTGGAAACATACCCTGTGCCTCATGCCACTGCCCGGAACACCATCCTGGGCCTTGAAAAGCAAGTCCTATGGCGACATGGCACCCCAGAAAGAATTGAGTCAGACAACGGGACTCATTTCCGAAACACCCTCATAGACACCTGGGCCAAAGAGCACGGCATTGAGTGGGTATATCACATCCCCTACCACGCACCAGCCTCCGGGAAAATCAAACGATACAACGGGCTGCTAAAGACAACACTGAGGGCAATGGGTGGTGGGACATTCAAGCATTGGGACACACATTTAGCAAAAGCCACCTGGTTAGTCAACACTAGGGGGTCTGTTAATGGAGCTGGCCCTGCCCAATCAAGACTTTTACGTACTGTAGATGGAGATAAAGTCCCTGTTGCGCACATAAGAAATATGCTGGGGAAGACAGTCTGGGTTACTCCTGCCTCTGGCAAGGGAAAACCCATCCATGGGATTGCTTTTGCTCAAGGACCTGGGTGCACTTGGTGGGTGATGCGAAAGGATGGGCAAGTCCGGTGTGTACCTCAAGGGGATTTGATTTTGGGTGAAAATAGCCAATGAACTGAATTTTATGATGTCAATTGTTATATGATATTGTATATCATTATTTCTATGGTTGCTATCAATGGTATAGCAGTGAAAATCACCCAGATTAATGAAGAATGAACTAACTCCGATGAAACCAAGCAAAGTGCAACGATGATAGAACTGGACGAGCGCAGCAGTACCGAAATGAGAACTGGCTTCAGGATGCAACAGCCCAACACCACACACCATCCTTCTGGCCCTGAAAGACTGTTATGACAGATGGAGCCCAAAGTTGTGGACTAAAAGAACTCAATGGACATTTATATATATTTATGTGTATATATGTATGTATATGTATTATATGTATATATGTATGTATATGTATTATATATGTATATATATAAAAAAGATAGTGGTGATTAATTGAAAGGTATCGAAAAATGTGAGACCTAAGCATAACGTAAATGGTATGGAATAAGGGGTGGATACTGTCCTGGTTTCGGCTGGGATAGGGTTAAATTTCTTCCTAGTGCTGTGTTTTGGATTTAGTATGAGGAGAATGTTGATAACACACTGATGTTTTCAGTTGTTGCTAAGTGCCCTCCTAGTCCAAGGACAGCTCCCGTGCCTACTGACTGAGCTAGGTACACAAGATGGGAGGGAACATAATCAGGACAGCCAGCCCAGCTGGCCAATGGGGTATTCCATACCATGTGACGTCATGCTCAGTATATGAACGGTAGGCGTGATCCAGGAAGTACCGATCGCTACTTGGTTATCGGTCAGCGCGGGTGGTGAGCAATTGCATTGTACATCACTCATTTTGTATATTCTATCATTATTTATTATCATTATTCTCCCTTTTCTGTTCTATTAAACTGTCTTTATCTCAACCCACGAGTTTTTATCACTCTTACCCTTCCGATTCTCTCCCCGTCCCACTGGGGGGGCGGGGGGAGTGAGTGAGCGGCTGCGTGGTATTTGGCTGCCTGCCAGGTTAAACCACGACAGCAGCCCGGTCCCCCAGGCGGTTGTTTTGGTGCTCTTCAGTGGCCCGACTCTTGGGTACGCGAGCATCTACGTGACGTGCTTTTACAGTCAGGTTCTCTACCCGGGCAGCAATATCTTGCCACAACGCGGCAGCCGAGATGGGTTTACCTCTGCGCTGCCAGTTGTTCTGCTTCCACTGCTGCAACCACCCCCACAGGGCATTGGCCACCATCCATGAGTCAGTATAGAGATAAAGCACTGGCCATTTTCCTCGTTCGGCAATGGCCAAGGCCATCTGGATGGCTTTCACCTCTGCAAAATGGCTCGATTCACTTTCTCCTTCAGCAGTTCCTGCAACTTGGCGTATAGGACTCCATACAGCAGCTTTCCACCTCCGATGCTTTCCCACAAGGCGACAGGACCCATCAGTGAACAGGGCATATTGCTTCTCGCTTTCTGGTAGTTTGTTATATGGTGGGGCCTCTTCCACACGCGTCACCTCCTCCTCTGGGGATATTCCAAAATCTTTGCCTTCTGGCCAGTCCGTGATCACCTCCAAGATTCCTGGGCGACTGGGGTTTCCTATTCGGGCCCGTTGTGTGATCAGCGCGACCCACTTACTCCACATAGCATCGGTTGCATGATGTGTAGAGGGGACGCTCCCTTTGAACATCCAGCCCAGCACCGGCAGTCAGGGTGCCAGGAGGAGCTGTGCTTCAGTACCAACCACTTCCGAAGCAGCTCGAACCCCTTCATATGCTGCCAATACCTCCTTCTCAGTTGGAGTGTAGCGGGCCTCGGATCCTCTGTATCCCCGACTCCAGAACCCTAAGGGTCGACCTCGAGTCTCCCCGGTGCTTTCTGCCAGAGGCTCCAAGTAGGACCATTCTCCCCGGCTGCGGCGTAGAGCACATTCTTTATATCTTGTCCTGCCCGGACTGGCCCAAGGGCTACTGCCTGAACTATCTCCTGTTTAATTTGTTCAAAGGCTTGTTGTTGCTCAGGGCCCCATTTGAAGTCATTCTTCTTCCAGGTGACTTGACAGAGGGGGCTTACAATCAGGCTGTAATCTGGAATATGCATTCTCCAAAAGCCCACAACGCCTAAGAAAGCTTGTGTTTCCCTTTTGCTAGTTGGTGGGGACATGGCTGTTATTTTGTTGATCACATCCATTGGGATCTGACGACGTCCATCTTGCCATTTTATTCCTAAAAACTGGATCTCCTGTGCAGGTCCCTTGACCTTACTTTGTTTTATGGCAAAACCGGCCTTCAGAAGGATTTGAATTATTCTCTCCCCTTTCTCAAAAAATTCTTCTGCTGTGCTGCCCCACACGGTGATGTCATCAATGTACTGCAGGTGTTCTGGAGCCTCACCCTGTTCCAGTGCAGTGTGGATCAGGCCATGGCAAATGGTAGGGCTGTGTTTCCACCCCTGGGGCAGTCGGTTCCAGGTGTACTGGACGCCCCTCCAAGTGAAAGCAAACTGTGGCCTGCACTCTGCCGCCAAAGGGATTGAGAAGAACGCATTAGCGATGTCATTTGAGGCGTACCACGTCGCTGCCTTTGACTCCAGTTCGTATTGAAGTTCCAGCATGTCCGGCACGGCAGCACTCAGTGGCGGCGTGACTTCGTTCAGGCCACGGTAGTCTACTGTTAGTCTCCGATCTCCATTGGACTTTCGCACTGGCCATATGGGACTGTTAAAGGGTGAGCGAGTCTTGCTGATCACTCCTTGGCTCTCCAGTCGAAGAATCAGCTCATGGATGGGGATCAGGGAATCTCGGTTGGTGCGATATTGCTGCCGGTGCACTGTTGTGGTAGCGATTGGTACCTGCTGTTCTTCCACCCTCAGCAACCCCACAACAGAAGGGTCCTCTGAGAGACCGGCCAATGTGGACAGCTGTTTAATTTCCTCCGTCTCCAGGGCAGCTATACCAAAAGCCCACCGGTACCCTTTTGGGTCCTTAAAATACCCTCTCCTGAGGTAGTCTATGCCAAGGATGCACGGAGCCTCTGGGCCAGTCACAATGGGCTGCTTCTGCCACTCGTTCCCGGTTAGGCTCACTTCGGCCTCCAATACAGTTAACTCTTGGGATCCCCCTGTCACTCCAGAAATACAAATGGGTTCTGCCCCTTTATAGCCTGATGGCATCAGGGTACACGGTGCACTGGTGTCTACGAGAGCCTTATACTCCTGTGGCTCTGATGTGCCAGGCCATCGAATCCACACAGTCCAGTAAACCCGGTTGTCCCTTTCCTCCACCTGGCCGGAGGCAGGGCCCCTCTAGTTCTGGTCATAGTATCCGCTTCTCACTTCTTGCAAACATGAGTCAAGAATTCCTTCATTACAGTCCAAAGTAAGATCAGTCCTTCTACTCTGTCTGGGGAACTGTTCACTGGAAACTGGACCGTCGTGAGACAGGGTTTTCCTGAAAACTGGAGCAGCATTTTCCCTGGGAGAACCCCCTTGTGTGATTGTTTTTCCTTGGAACTCACGTACACGTGCCTCTAGGGTCAAGGTAGGTTTTCCATCCCACTGCCTCATGTCCTCTCCGTGGTCACGCAGGTAAAACCACAGGGTGCCCCGTGGTGTGTACTTTCTATATCCTCTCTCTTGAGGAGAAAAACGCTGACTCCTAATGGCTGAGATACTGGTCCGTACAGGTGGAGAATAGGACCTATCATCTTTGAGTTGCTGGACCTCCCGGGACAGTTTCTCCACAGCTGAGACAAGGGAGGAGGAGACAGTTTCTTGGAATTCCCGAAGTCTGCTAACTAAGACATCCACCGTTGGTGCTTCTTCCTCTGCCCAGGACAATACTGCCAACGAACTGGCGTACAATGCTGGTGCGCTCCGTACCAACTTCCGCCACATGGGTCGCGTGCAGTGGACGTCATCTGGATCTTTGGGTGTTCGGGTGTCATCCAGGTCACTATAAACCACCTCCAGCACGCCTAATTCTCTCAGGTACTGGATACCTCTCTCCATAGTGGTCCATTTGCTTGGGCGATATATAACATCTTCCTTGAAGGGATACCTTTCCTTCACGCCCGACAGCAGTCGCCTCCAGAGGCTGAGGACCTGTGTCCCTTTTCCAATTGCTTTGTCAATGCCTCCTTCCCTAGCAAGGGATCCCAGCTGTTTGGCTTCCTTCCCCTCCAATTCCAGGCTACTGGCCCCATTATCCCAGCATCGGAGCAGCCAGGTAACAATATGCTCGCCTGGACGACGGCTGAAATCTTTCCGCATATCTCGCAGCTCACTCAGGGATAGGGATCGGGTGGTTTCCGTCTCGTTCATGAGTTCTTCCTCTTCCTCCTCCTCTCCTTGTGATGGCCCTGCTCTTTCATCATCCCTTTCTAAACGACCTGATCTCCGCTTCCAAGATTTCCTCTTCTGTACAGGGGCAACGGATACCAGCAAGGGTTGGTCCTCTGGTTCAGCTGTAGTGCCTGTTGCTGGGGTTTGGGTAGCTGCAGTGCTTGTCATGGGGGTTGGAGTAACTGTAGTGCCTGTTGCCGGAGCTTGAGTGGCTGCAGTGCCTGTCGCAGGTGTTGGAGAAGCTACGGTGACTGTTGCCGGGGTTTGAGTAGCCACAGGGGTTGTCGTGGGGGTTGAAGTAGCCGCAGTGCCTGTCGTGGGGTTTTGAGTAGCTACCGTGTCTGTTGCCGGGGTTGATCTCCCGCTGTCTACCGCCTCTGAGACTCGCCGCTCCGCCCGCCCCGACGAGGCAATGCCGTTTGCCCTCCCTCTTTTCTTGTTCCTGAGGGTTGATCTCTGGACAGTATTCCTGAATAGTTGTTTAACCCTAAACAAGGCCTGAACCACATTCAGGAGACATAGCAATATGAACATGCTTGTTTGAACATCCCAAGGATATTCAAAATTCTTAGGGAATATTGTGGACATCTTTGTGAAGAGGATAGAAGAAAAAGGAGTTTCTGACAATATGGAAGGGAAGATGAACAAGTGGGAGAGAGTGTCCAATCCTGTCTCCCCCTTAAATTCATTCTCCGAGGAGAAAAAAGTGCAATTACCAATAATTTCTAAGAGGTGGTTCCCGAGGTACAGAAATGACGGCAGTACCGAGTATAGATACCAGGTTAGACTTACGACCAATGATTTTATCACCTCATAAAACAGCAGCAAAATGATAATCTTGTCCCAGTTCCGAATAATGATAAACAGCACAAAAGGGAACACATACTGCAAGCAAGGTATTACATGACCCAACATTGAGAGCCAGCCCCAGAACTTTGACAGCCAATACATCAACATTGTGACCAATCAATATAACGAATGCTTATAACAATTTTGCCTTAACACGCTTTGGTCAGATCTATCGTTATCTCAACCCTTCGAGCCCCACGTTGAGCGCCAAAAGGGACTGTCGTGGTTTAACCTGGCAGGCAGCCAAATACCACGCAGCCACTCGCTCACTCCCCCCGCCCCCCCAGTGGGACGGGGAGAGAATCGGAAGGGTAAGAGTGAGAAAAACTCGTGGGTTGAGATAAAGACAGTTTAATAGAACAGAAAAGGGAGAATAATGATTATAAATAATGATAGAATATACAAAATGAGTGATGCACAATGCAATTGCTCACCACCCGCGCTGACCGATAACCAAGAAGCGATCGGGACTTCCTGGATCACGCCTACCCTTCATATACTGAGCATGACATCACATGGTATGGAATACCCCATTAGCCAGCTGGGCTGGCTGTCCTGATTATGTTCCCTCCCATCTTGTGTACCTAGCTCAGTCAGTAGGCATGGGAGCTGTCCTTGGACTAGGAGGGCACTTAGCAACAACTGAAAACATCAGTGTGTTATCAACATTCTCCTCGTACTAAATCCAAAACACAGCACTAGGAAGAAATTTAACCCTATCCCAGCCGAAACCGGGACAGCAAGGCAGCCTTCCATCATGTGGCATGCCAATTCAACAGGATTACATGCCTGTTCAGGCATAAAATCCCAGGGCAGAGGCAATAACCACCCTAGGCACCTGCCCAAATCCTCCCATACACCCTACCATCCACTCTGAACACATTTCTCTGTTGCCTCACCCACAAGTTGTTTACACCACTTCTTTTACACCAGGATGAAACCAGGTTCCACACACTCAACAAAAAAAACAACGATGTTAGACAGCTTACATAAGGATGTACAAGAACCGTGCAATCATAGAATCATTAAGGTTGGAAAAGACCTCTAAGATCATTGAGTCCAACCGTCAACCCAACACCACCATGCCCACTAAATCATGTCCCTAAATAAAACTAGTCACATGAATCCCAGAGAAGAGGGAGGTGTAATCCCTCATTCTCTCCACAAGATAGCTCACCCAGCACAGGAATGGTATCAATGCCATATACCAGCCCAAGCACATGCATGAGCCAGAAGCAGCCACTAGCAGGCCCTAGACTCTAATATTTAGTTAAGCAAACAAGCTCCTTGACCAACACAGAAGCCTGGTAGTTAACTACAATAGCTATAGCATGCTTGGATCCCAACTGTCCTTATCTCACACCCCATGTTGGGTGCCAAAAAGGCCAGCTGAACACCCACCTTGCATCTTGCTCGCTCCCCTCTCCCGGGGAATGAGGAGAAAACAGAAGGAAGGTCAGAAGACTCATGGATTGAGATAATGACAGTTTAGTAGGTGAAGCAAAAACTGTGCATGCAAGCAAAGCAAAAGGAGGGATTCATTCACTACTTCCCATCAGCAGGCAGATGTCTAGCCACTTCCTAGAAAGCAGGGCCTCAGCACACATAACAGTTCTTTGGGAAGACAAAAGCCATAACCATGAGCATCCCCCCTTCCCTAAGATTTTTATTGCTGGGTATGACATCATAGTGTATGGAATATCCCTTTGGTCAATTTGGGTCAGCTGTCTTGGCTAGGTCCCCTCCCAACCTCTTGCTCACACCATACTTCTGCCCTTGAAGAATTTTTAATCACACTTCTAGTTCTTTTCTTTCTATAAAGACTTGATCACTTCAATCAGAATAGTTTGGTGAGCTTCCCACTAAAGCTCTGGAGCCACTTGTGAATCATGTTTCAATTACTAAGAGCTGTCCTAGTTTTGGCTGGGATAGGGTTAAATTTCTTCCTAGTGCTGTGTTTTGGATTTAGTATGAGGAGAATGTTGATAACACAGAGATGTTTTCAGTTGTTGCCAAGTGCCCTCCTAGTCCAAGGACAGCTCCCATGCCTACTGACTGAGCTAGGTACACAAGATGGGAGGGAACATAATCAGGACAGCCAGCCCAGCTGGCCAATGGGGTATTCCATACCATGTGACGTCATGCTCAGTATATGAACGGTAGGCGTGATCCAGGAAGTACCGATCGCTACTTGGTTATCGGTCAGCGCGGGTGGTGAGCAATTGCATTGTGCATCACTCATTTTGTATATTCTATCATTATTTATTATCATTATTTTCCCTTTTCTGTTCTATTAAACTGTCTTTGTCTCAACCCATGAGTTTTTCTCACTCTTACCCTTCCAATTCTCTCCCCATCCCGCTGGGGGGGCGGGGGGAGTGAGTGAGCGGCTGCGTGGTATTTGGCTGCCTGCCAGATTAAACCACGACAACTTAAATTCTAAGGTTTCTGAATTAGAACTCATTCTCTTTGTCAACTCTGGCTCCTAGAGTGAAGTTTCCAAGCATTTTTCATGATGCACAGAAAACAAACAAAAAACCCACCCACCCCAGAAAAACCCATATATACACCAACCACACTTCTAGCTTATCCAAACATGTGACAACTGCAGAATTATTTTTCTCAACTGAGAAGAAAACACATTTGACAGTTGTGGCCTATAAACATTTGCTAATCAACTGACCTCAAGACTGGTACAAATTCTCACCAGTGTATTTTCCTTAACTGTTCTTAGTCCACTAAAAGTGTATCTTTTTATTGATCTATTAAATGCTTAGTGTATTTTGATGTGCTCTTATGGTTAATGAAGTGATCTTAGGTAGCTTTCTAGCAGAGTTCAGATTGACATCTACAAAACAAAGTTTTAGATTTAATTAATAATACCTTCAAGAGCTCTTAAGATTTGGGATTCAAATTACTTACACATACATACATCTGGCATCCATCTCCAGGGCTGTTTAGTCAGGAGCAGCAGAAGATGGAGACTATAAACAAAACTACAACATAGATCTAACAGGCCCATCCACAAGCTAGAACTGAAAAACAAGCTACTTACAATGTAAGCCTAAAGGCTATTCAGAAGAGAAAGCTAGTAATAGAACTTGAGACAAGTACATTTACAAGACAGCTCAAACTAGAGGTAAGAGCCCAGGGCTGAGCTTAAATGGAGCTCCTGGGGCTGTTGGCAGAGGGTGGGGGTGGAAACCCCAGGTGAGGCTGGTCAGGGCCATTAAGACCTATTAGTGCCCTCAGTGTCCTGACAATAGCTTTCCCTTCCCATCAAGGTGTGTTCTCACACCTTACAGAGAGCTGGGTTTAAGAGGAGCACTTGCTGTCAAGACTTTTTAGTTGCTGTGGGTTGTCATGAGGCTATTTCAGGGGTACAGAGTCAGGGCAGGAATTAGGAAAGGGTCATGGTATGGGGGTCTTGGAGGTGAGCAGAGGGTTTGGGAGTGTTCTGGCTGTCACTGAGGGGCCCTGTAGGCTGGGCAGGATTGGGGGAGGGGGGGATTTCAAGCTGCCACTGAGAGTGACATTCTCTCAATAACTACATAACATAATATTCTAGGGAAACTGATATTCAGTTCTCCAGTGAACTGAACTGATCAGCGTTCATTTGTTGCATAAGGGCAGAGAAGCACTGGGTTGGATAACATGATTTCTATTTATTCTCCATTTTTTCATGGTTTCCTCAAACTCATTGCAGGAAAAGGAACAATTCTTCCAAATCCGGGGAGGAAAAAAGTCATTCTCAATTCTATGAGGGGATGTTAAAAATTACACTGTCCTTCTGATTGCATATAAAAAAAAGTGCATTTTCAACATGTTATTCTCCACATCATTTTCCTAAGATCCCTATCTGTATCTGTTGTTCATCCTGAGGTGCTAATCAGGGCCTCTCAAGAAATAGTTTTGGCTGAGAGGGAAAAAAAAAAAAAATCATCATCTTGAGCTTCCTGCTGTGTACTGCTCATCCCCCTGCTTTTGGCTTTTCTGCCATATAGTTCACTGAGCAGCTCCTATTGGCTTCAGTGGCTCCAAGTGTTAATGTTAATCTTAATCAATATTAATCTTTAAAGTGTTATTATCCTGTGTATAGCCCTCACCCAGAAATGGGTTAAAAGACCAGTTAATAAGAAACCAGAATGATGAAGCTAGTGAGTGGGTGTTTGATTGGGGGAGATCAAGATGTATATGTTTTAATTTAAGAACACTATGGTGATAGATAGTTTAGTTTGTTGTGGATTCTATATTGCTCGCTTCTGTAATTTTAAACAATGAAGACTTGTTGCTTAGAAGTTAGGTAACTAACAGGTGTGTGTTTTAGAAGTAGTGATAATTAATTTTAGCTATGGAAACTATAAACAGACGTGGTCCAAGCATGGCTCAGGGACAAATTGCGACCCTATAAGGTAAAGAGGAAATAAGTTCATGAAGAGTTCACTACCCTACCGACCACCAGAGACCACCCGAGACCCCCAAGAAGACCCTAAAGGTTTTAGTGCGCATGTGTTTAAGATGATGTAATATTATAATTAGTTCTCGGAAATGTAATGAATATGTAACAAGGAAATTTAAAATATGTATGAGAAGCATGGATATAAACAGAAAGGTGACTAGACCAGGTGTGCTTGATTTGTGGCAAGTCCACCGAGCACCCAGGCCTGAATAAAACAATATCTCTCCTGAGCGTGTGGAATTGGTTACTTGCATGCCGGGCACGAATCCGCTTTTCGGACAACACAAGAACAGGACTTTGGTGTCAGACAGCATCTTCACAACAGAGTTGCCTGGAAATCAGTGCGTACCAACAAAGAGCTGCCCTGGAAACAAAATGTTTTGGCCTAGGTAGACTTTACCACTGAATTTCCTGGGTCAGAGTAGATGTATCCTGTTCATGAGGTTGGAACCTGTTCCTGAAGCATCTTCCTGTTTACTTCCATTCCCTGGGCATGTGAATGGGACATCATCTATCTACCCCAGGTCAGCTAAAGTGTGTGCATGTGGGTTGAGTTGTTTTACTTTTTTACCCAGACCAACACCTCCTAAAGTGTCCCACGGTGGTGAGACATTGATCTCTGCTGGAAAGATGAACAGAGAAACTGGACCAAGCCTGAAGTCCCCTCCTGTCCCCCAGGGCACAGATGTGACAAGACAAAGTGGTCAGAAGCAAAGCTGACATCTACCACAGCTTCTGTCCAGACTTCCATACTCCCTGCAACTAGCAGGGCTGCTTGGCCGAGGAGATAACAGTGCCTTTGTTTACACACTGATGTCCTATTGAGTCACCAGAGATTGAAATGAGAGCACTAAGAAAGGTGCAAACTATCTTCATTCCTATTGGAAGTCCTCTAATGGACTGTTAACTTGCAAGGCTAATTCAGGATCACAGAGTTGTCAGCACGGTTAACCTCTTTATTGCTGATCACCACACCTGGAAAGTAGCACTAATACTGCCATGGAGCATGAATTTTGTCACCTTTTGGCACTTCTGCTCAGCAGGCAGGCTGTGTGCTCTGGCACACCGGCATTATTATTGCACCGGCATTACTCTGAGCTGTAGGGCTGCTTCCTCTATTTGGCCATAGACTTGTGAGTTCAGCAGCTAAAACCAGTGGGACTCCAAGCTGCAGTCTAGGGAAACCCCTGCATTTCCTCTGCAGTTGCTTAATCTGGGAGCAGTAGCTCTCTTGAAACTGTTAATACCTCTGCAAGAATTTAGGTGAACAGAGCAAGTATTAGAAATATAGGTTTCCATATAAAATCAGTGCCATGGCTCTTGCACAGTCCTGTAGAGTTCTTTTAACTTTTCTTTCCTTTTTTTCCACTGTGACTGCTCTTTGGTGAAGCATGGGCTAACAGTCTTCAGAACTAGCATGAGATGGAAGAAACTCCCCAGAAGGAAGTTATGGATTTATTTACCCATGTTGAAAAAATTTCCTCCCAATATCCATGAGGAAGTGCTTGGCTTCTGTGAGGGTTTCTGTGAGAGAAAACTCCTTGCAAAACTTGACCATGTGTTAAAGGAGAGCTAATGGGCAGATCACGACTGCATTTGATTCCCTGGAACTAATGGAAGGGGGGAGAGAGCGTTGAAACATTTCCAGACTACCTCCATGAAGCCCTTTTTTTCCCAAGGCTTGATGCCAGGTTCTCACAAGAGCCTTCATTTTGAAATGGGATTGTTTTCCTGGAGGGTAGCTTGATAGAAGTCGGGTGTTTTAGGTTTGTGGTTGTGGGTTTTTGTTTTGTTTTGTTTGTTTTTTAATTTAAAATGTAGTATTAAAAGACAAAGAAGCAAATTATCTGCGTTGGTGCTGATGGTACGTCAAAGATTGCAAAGCCCAGGTGCTCTCTTACTGCGAAGAGGATGATTTATAGAAAATTGCAGGCAGAACACATGCATGTTCTGGCAGCCGTAAAGACAGTCCCTCCTTAAATTCACTAAATCCAACAGTGCTCCTTCTGCCCAGAAATTATTCTTCCTCCTATTTCTTACAACCCTTTGTTGAAGGGAGAGGGGAAGGACAGAAAGGGAAGGAGGGATAAGAATTTGGTCCTGTTTAGTAATCAACTTGTATGGCTCAAAGAAAGATTTAATGGGAGAGACCCTGTTTGTGTGCTTTGTACTGGCTACAATTTGGTCTGTGAGCTGGGATAGTTTTAAGAATAAAGTTCTAATGTACCTGATCTCTTCTGTGGCCAATAAAATCTGGGCTCCTTTAGAAGATTATCTCAGCTTCACCACTTAGATAAAACTTCCTCAGATCAGAGGAGGGATCTTCCCCTTCACTGTGACAGAAGCTTTATGGTTCTACTCTCTTTTCCATCCATATAAATTGCAGTGCTTGAGGGCTCAAGAAATCCCAGCAATGTTCCAGTACTAGTCATGCTCTTGTGCTCAAATTGTTTTTTGCCTCACTCCCATACATTGTTTTGGTGAGTATGCATATAACCCCTAATCTCCCCCCGCACGCACATGCTCTCCAGTGCTAGATGTAAAACTGGAAAGAATTTGATGGTGCTGTAGGAAGAAGTGTGTGTGTGTGGGAAGATGTGCAAAAGAGGTACCTCAGGACAATGATTATTATTAATGCAAGCAACACTAAATAAAAATTCAGACTAAGGCAGCTTTGTCTTTGCTTTTTTACCTCCATCATAGAATCATAGAATAGTTTAGATTGGAAGGGACCTTTAAAGGTCATCTAGTCCAAGCCCCCTGCCATGAGCAGGGACATCTTTCACTAGATCAGGGTGCTCAGAGCCCCGTCCAACCTGACCTTGAATGTTTCCAGGGATGGGGCATCTACCACCTCTCTGGGCAACCTGTTCCAGTGTTTCACCACCTTCATCGTAAAAAATTTCTTCCTTATATCTAGTCTAAATCTACCCTCTTTCAGTTTAAAACCATTCCCCCTTGTCCTGTCACAACAGGCCCTGCTAAAAAGTTTGTCCCCATCTTTCTTAGAAGCCCCCTTTAAGTACTGAAAGGCTGCAATAAGGTCTCCCCGGAGCCTTCTCTTCTCCAGGCTGAACAACCCCAACTCTCTCAGCCTTTCTTCATAGGAGAGGCGTTTCATTATGAACGCCATGACACCATTTCATTATGAACCTTGATTGTTACTTTCCACGGTTTTAAATGATCAGTCACAAAAGTGCAGAAACTTAGGGTTGGAAGGCCTGTTGTCTTAAATAGGATTACTTATTTTATTTTGCAGCCAAAACATTTCACAAATCTAGGAAATATTTTTGGTGCTTGGTAGTATTCTTCTACATGCTTATGAGACAAAAAAATAGAGATGACCCTGTCTTTATTTCTGGGAGAAGACTTCAAAATACATGCCAGAAATGGACAATTTGAGTTTCTTTTCTCTACATCAAATGTAAGTTGGAAGGGGAATTTGAAACTGGCCACATGGTAGATTTGGTTTTATGTTTTGCAACCGCCAGCACCCATTATGCCTCCACCCCATTTTATAGGGTAAAAATTCTTGCTTAGGGAAGATTAGCTTCTAGATGGATGTGTCTGAGGGGTCACCTCAGGGGCAGATCTGCATGCGGAAACCATTTTTTGCCATGGCTGGAAGAGAGCTATGACCTAGCATAGTGCTCCTCCCGAGCAGCTCCCCCAGCACTGCAGGAGCTGCTGAGTGCCCCTGTGCAGGAAGCTTTGAGAATGCAACAGTTTGGAAGGGGCTCTTCAGATCTTTCCCCCTTCTTCTCCTCCTTCCTGGCCTGTGAGTGACTCAGTGCCCCAAACCTTAACTTTTTGTTACCATCTTCCTCCTTTTAATCTCCTTCATTTTCAACACCTCCCATCTCTACCATCTTCTCTTACATCTGTTCTGCCTCATAGATCTCTTCCTTGTTTTCCTTCTTTCTTCCCTCCTCTCCCATCTCCTTCCTCCTTTTTATTCTTGCTCTTTCCTCTTCTGTTTTCTTTCTTTTTCCTTCTCTTCCCCTACACGTTGTTGTTAGAAAGGATTCTTGCACCCCCTGGTGCTCTTGCATTTTGTGTGGTAGGAGAGGAGATTGTCTTCTTTCTTTCTCTCCCCCTGGTAGATCATTATTCAGAGACACAGAATGTAAGAGAAAGACGGATATCTCAGGTCATCCGCAGCAAACCAGTGAAAGAAGGGGGGGGGTGGATCAGGGAAAAGATGGCGATCCTCCATTGCCTGCCAAGGAGCACGAGACTCACAAAGCAACTTCCACAGCAATAATAAGAAGAGCTAGGCAGAGAGAAGGAGGTGGCAGTGGCGTCGGGACACTCCTGTAAGTTCTTGCAAGTAAAACCCATCTCTGGTTTGGCATGAGAGAGATTCTCTCATTCGTGTGTGCGTGTGTGTATGCCGTTTTTTCCACCATGTTTCTGTGAAATCCATTCATTCGGCCAGGGGAGGAAAGAGGAAGAAAGGAAAAAAAAAAAAAGCAAAGAAAAAAAAAGCGGCGTGTTTTGAGAGAGAGAGGTCTCTTGCATGAAGGAGGAGGTGCTGGTAGTGGGAGGAGGAAAGCGGTTAATTAATTTTTGTTGTTACATTAAAGGGGGATATGGAGAGATAAGCGAGATACGAGCAGAGCTTTTGGGGTGGGGGGTGTTTGCGCGCGCTCGTGTGTGTGTGTGTGTGCGTGTGTGTGTGTGTGTGTGTGCGCGCGCGCGCGCGTGTGTGTGCGTGCGCTATGTCTGGATGGTGCTGTGTGTGTGAACTTGGATCAGAGACGGGAGAGCCACAGAGGAGAGAAAAGCTCCGTGCTGGCACGACTCAGGCAATCGGGTGACCTTCTTTCTGTCTTTGTCCCCGTTCCCCCCCCTTCTCTTCCCCTCTTGCAAAGCTGGTCCCTCACACAAATATTTATGCTCCCCCCCCGCTCTCCTGACATTGGGATGTGAGGGCTTCTAGCTTCGTCTTAGGTGTGCGTGTGTGTGGGGGGGCAGTGGTTTCTTTGAAGGACATTGGAGGAGGACGACGGCGTTCAGCTGGAGAGCAGAAGCCATTACACAAGCTTTTGCTCCCTTTTCGAGAAAGAGAAGGGAAGGGAAGAAAGGAAGAAGCCCACTTCTTGTTCGGTCCCCCGATGTCTCTAAGTCAGACAAGGAAGGAGTTTTCTCCCGCGCCTTTCTCCATCACCCGGAGCAGCTTTCTCTCTGTCTCTCCCTCTTTCCATTTCTTTATCTCCCTGTCCTCCATTTGTAAGCTGTTTGCTTTGGTTTCAGTTTAGACTTCACAACACAAAGCTTCTCTCCCATACACGCATATACACGCATGCAGTCTACGGTCTTTTTATGTCTTTTGGAGTACCCCCCCCCCCCCCCCCCTTCTTAACATTGTGGTTTCTATCCTACACGCGGATCATCCTGGAGTTTCCTATAGATGTGATCTGTTAAGATTACCCCCCCCCAGCCGCCGCCAAGGGGCGGGGGGGGGCTTTGCTTTCGTTTTCTAATGTTTGGAAACAGAAAGACCTTCAAGTTTGAGTGCTTTCTACTGCTGCTTTTGTGTGACTGTGTGTGTGTGTCTCATGAAGCTGCTTGCATGTATAAGAGGAAGTGACTAATTTGGCAGAGAGCTGTGATCTGAGTCAGGTAAGCCATGTCATGTTCTCTAGCTCCACCAGAAAATGGAGGAGAGCAAGCGGGCTTCCAGTATACAAAGCTGAGATGGGAAGTGCTCCTAATATTATGGATCTCTCAATTTTTAAAATCTTTTTTTTAAGCTTTGCTGGCAATTCCCCCCCCCTCCCCCCCCGGATTTCTTCAGGTTTTCAACGTACAAGACTGTGATGGGTTTTCTTTCTGATTTTATGCTATCAGGAAATGAGAACTGGAGGAAATTGCCTGGATTGTCCTTCACATAGAGGAAAAACTTTTATTTTGTTGTTTTTAACTCTTATGCTTTCATGTTAAGGTCACTTTTCTATATATTTTTCTTTGGTTAAAGTTAATAGGATTTAAGGGTTTGATCAGTTAACTAAAGAAATAGTGTGCGTGTGTAATACATATAATATTTGGAGGCAAGTACTTGTAGCCTGAGGCTGCTCAGGTTCTTCCAGAGAACATCGTGAAATCTCATTCTTTCTATGTGGTGACGATGGCCTGAGTTTTGGCATATTACCTTCTGATGCTCAAAAGCATTCTTTTTTTCTGGATGTGCTTTAATATGGAACATTTTCCTTCACTCACTAGGTTGCATATTTATAATACTGTAAAGCTTTCAGGAAGCTTCTCAGTACCATAAAATGCATAATTCCTTGCGGGGGGGGGGGGGGGGGATGGCAACTTTCATGGTGCTCTTTTTTGGTGTCTTACAATATGCTTTTTTGAAAAACATAACAAGGATGTTGCTGGAAGCTTTTATGTCATGGCAGTTGAACAGGAAGTCTTTTTTTTTTTTTTAAAACCTACCTTTTCATCTGGAATAGTTTAGGGTGGTCTCACACGTGGCCTTACTTTTTTTCCCACCAACATCAATTTGCACATCAGTTGCATAGTAGATACAGTTCCTCAAAATTTGAAATTAAATGCTTTAGTGTCTGAGCATCTTAAAGTGCAACTCCATAGGGAAAGTATCAGATGGAATACTCAGAAGAGCTCGAGAGGAAATGTGAAATATAGATGTATGTATGGTAGAAATGATAGGATGAGAGACCAGCGAATGAATACAAGTAACCATGCTTCCATGCATGCACCAAGAATAGAAAGATGGTAGTGGTTAGTGATGAACTTCGGAATTCCAGCTGCTGCAAGGTTAAAATTAATGCTCATTTTATTTCATCTAGCAAGAAATTGTTCTGTATATAATATAACATACTTTGAAAATATATTGCATTATCAGTTATGTATTTCTTAAGTTCTGGTTGCAGATGTGTCACCCAAATTACTGAGATACTATAGTTATCTCCATATCTTTGAAATAAAGTCCTTTGTGAGGTGGGCCGTGGAACATACAATTTCATATATGTTTAATGTTACACTGTGACTGAGTGAAGAGGGGAAAAATTAACTGTTTTTTCCTGATGTGATGGTGATGGATGCGATTTGCCAATCTTAGTATGGGCCTAAATCAGCACCCATTGAAGGAAATTAAAAGTTCCTCACTGAACTGTGTTGGTTTGGGTCAGATACTAAATGCCCATCCTCTCTGTTATGTATAGAGTATTCTTAGATATATATCTATTTTGTATTCTGAATTGCCTCATATTTTGAGAGATCAACTCAGTGCTAGTGCTATAATGTGACGTACAGATGCATTGCACTTGAACATGAAACGTGCTATCCAAGAGCAAATGAGATTTAAGATTAAGATCTTTATGGGAGGACCTATATATTCCTCGCACCTGGTGACAGACACCCTAGAAAACCAAAGGTCATCACAACAGATACAATGTTTGAGTTGTGGTGAATGTAGTTTCATTTCCATGAGGGTATTCTTCCTTGTTCTCTAAAGAGATTTCAGTCTCAGTCTCATAATTTCTGCTAATGATGTTGCTTGCTGTAATTATACCCAGACTGAAATTGAAGTTTACCTTGCTGTCAGAAGACTAGCTAAGAGACTTTTTTTTTTTTTTTTTTTTTTAATTTTACAAACCAGTGAGCTAAAGGAACTTTGGAAAGATGGTATTGAAAAATGCTAGTCACCGTTAGCTCATGAATTTTGCAATTGGACATTAATTTTTTGGTTCAAACCAATGGTTTGTGATAGCTTTTAATTTGTGGGCATTCAGAAACTTTCTACAGTGCTAGCCCTTTTAGAAAATTTGCATTCATAATTTATTCTATAGTATATGAACTTGAATTTCTTGATTACCTTTTTTAGGCCTATTAGAAATAGTCCGCAGATCACCACTTAAAAACAGTATTTTAAACAATTGATTTCCTTATATGTTACCGTTAGACTTGTAATTAATTACATTGTTGAGAAATGTTGGATTTAAAAGGTCGCACTTAGCATTTATTTCTTCCATCAATTTGAAATTATATTTTGATATGTGGGGGAAAGTAAAAAATGTTGTGTATGGATGATTAGGATATGAAGAATGCGAGTACATAATTGGATGATGGATGGAAAGTAGAGCTACTGTAAGCAGAAGTGTTGGGGATTGTTTGTTTGGGGTTTTTTTGAATGATTATTATAATTCACTAAAGATAGAACCAAATTTAATAGTGTTGTGGCCTTTGACTTAAAGGAAGATTGATGGTTGGAAGCCATGAGTGGATTCTAAGAGAGCTAGCTAAGAAACATTGGATGGGAATTGTAACATCTGTCAGATGTCCAAACAAATATGTAGAGTACATTTGGCCGTAAGGAATGGACAAGTTGAATTTTTAGGCTTACAAAGGAAATTGGAAGCACTACAATTTTATTATAGTACAAGCTACACTTTGAGGAAGGTTACGTAAAAAAAACCCAGATATTTCTTAAAGTTTGGAACTCCCAGGAACAAGTATAAATACTCTATTCCTCTGATGGTTTTTGGTTTACAAATAAAACCTGTAGGATTACAATATTATTTGAGATTGTTCTAATTTGCAGTAACGCTTTCTCTGTGTGTTCTGGCAGATAACTATTCAAATAAGCAAAACACTGCTTTGTAGTATGAAACTGAGGGGGGGAAGGACTTAAATCTGTGAAATTGGTGAATAACTATGTAATATTCATTAGCTAGCTTTGTGCTAGACGTGTCGTGGTTTAACCCCAGCCAGCAACTAAGCACCACACAGCCGCTCGCTCACTCCCCCCTGGTGGGATGGGGTAGAAAATCAGCAGGGTAAAAGTGAGAAAACTCGTGGGTTGAGATAAAGGCAGTTTAATAGGGAAAGCAAAAGCTGTGCACACAAGCAAAGCAAAACAAGGAATTCATTCACTCCTTCCCATCGGCAGGCAGGTGTTCAGCCATCTCCAGGAAAGCAGGCCTCCATCACGCATAACGGTTACTTGGGAAGACAAACGCCATCACTCCCAACATCCCCCCTTCCTTCTTCTTCCCCCAGCTTTATATGCTGAGTGTGACGTCATATGGTATGGAATACCCCGTTGGCCAGTTGGGTTAGCTGTCCTGGCTATGTTCCCTACCAGCTTCTTGTGCACCTGGCAGAGCATGGGAAGCTGAGAAGTCCTTGACTCTGTGTAAGCACTACTTAGCAACAACTAAAACATCAGTGTGTTATCAACATTCTTGTCATACTAAATCCAAAACACAGCACTATACCAGCTACTAGGAAGAAAATTAACTCTATCCCAGCCGAAACCAGGACAACATGCTAGAGCTTCTTCTATTATATCCAGTTAAAGAACTTGACAAGTGTAAAAATGTTAACAAATGGCTGATAGAAAATTGAGAGTAGCCAGACAGCTCTCAGCCTAGTTAATTAGCTCTCAACTGCTGAATTGTTACTATCCTCTCATACAGTTGTAAAAGCCAGAACTCACAACAGTGCAAGAAAGGGTTTGAGTTCTTGGACAGGAGTGCATCTCAAAAGTTAAATTAATGTAATTTGAAGTCGGTGTGGACCAATTCCTTTTGGTCTATTGACCTTTTATCTTTGGTGGGAGAAGTAGAGTAGGGAGACAGCATGTTGCCTTTCAGGTCATATAGAGGTTAAGTTTCTTTGTCTGTGATCGAGCATAGGGTGTAAAACAGCACTGTCCAATAGTACAGTGACCTAAGGAGAGTAGGACTTTATCAGACCTTCAGGAAGTAAATGTAATGGAAAGCCATTATGTGAATCTGCATATCTGACACCTCTTGGCTCAGGGATTGTTGGAATCATGTATTTAACCCTTCAAAAGTGGTAGCTACCTATGTAAGCTATTAGTTTCCTGGGCCTCATTCTGTTAGGTCAAGAAGAAGCTGCTGTTTCTCAAGAGCACGAGGGTTCTGCCATCAGAGTCACTGCTCTCACATAAGACACTTTGGATTCTCTTACTCTAAGGGCATAACCTTATTACTCAGTAGAGCTGCTGAAAGTGTGAGCCAATATATTTGAGTCTCCCAGCTGCATGAATAAACCTGAATTATTTTTAAATGATCAGATTACAGAGGTGATAATGTACTACAATGAATTTTCCATTTCACACCCTCTCTGCAAATTTTCTGCATCACTTCCACCCTGGAGGGGGGATACAAGATTTTCCATGTGCTATGCTTCCAAGGAATCATGTTAAAACTGCTGATGTCATAACCGGAAAATGTCATTCAAAACAAAGCTTTGAGTCAGAAGTTGCTTGGTGTAGGATGTTGGTCAAACATTGGAAGAGGTTGCCCAGAGAGGTCGTGGAGTCTCCATCTTTGGAGATATTCAAAATCCAACTGGACATGGCCCTGAGCAACCTGCTTTAGATGACCCTGCTTTGAGTAGAGGGGTTAGACTAGATGATCTCCAGAGGTCACTTCCAACCTCAACCATTCTATGATTCTATGACAGGTAGATTGACCAAACCTTGCATGTGGTGTTTTCTTGCAAATGAATATGAAATGCTGGTTGTCCTCCGTGATTCTTCAGTGCTTCCATAAGTTCACCAATATCACTTCAGTGGTTTATGTGAATATAATTTACTTGCTGGTGTTCTGGTTGTATCTGTGTTTATTTTAAGAATTCATGTCTACTTAGGTTTGCTAATGTACTGTAAGATCAGATGAGCTGCTAAGATCTCAAGGGGGTGAACAATCTATTTTTAATGTGTTTGAAGGATAGATGATGTTACCATATAGTGAATTTTTTCTGTCTTGTGGCAATGAAGTCCAGTCATATGATGAGGTAGTAACTTAGATGGGATGTTAACATTTTCTCAGAGTAGGGTGTGTTTTTTAAGATGGATGGAGGTAAAATGCCACACTATTTCTGTACTTGCTCCCTCGACATGCAGCAGAGTAATCCTCTTTACAGGTGAAATAAGCAGCCTGCTTATGGGCTGATGGCAATGCCTGCTGATCTGTTGACATCCAAATTGGAGAGAAATTCATGTCCAAGTCATGTTTCTAATAATGGTTAAATTAAAAAAGGATATTTTTTTTTCTTGAAATTGCCTAAGGGATGCTAAGAGGTTGATTTGTGACCTCTTTTCATGTCAGAACTTAGCCATGTGGGTGTTGTGGTTTAGGTCAGGATAGACTAAATGCATGCATTAATTTCTGCTCAACAATTGGATCCGTGTGAAGGAGTTTGGATATTTATTGCCTCTGTGAAAGAATGATTAATAATGCAAAGAACACTTCAGAGCTACAGAAAAGTGGTTATCTCTATTTCCCCTTTCCTTGCTGACAGGAGCGGCAATTGTCAGTAGGTGGAAAGAGCAGGGTGCTGAGCATGTCGGTTATGGCTGTATGAGCTTGGTCCCAAGCGTCACTGGAGGGCCTCCTGTTGTGGTTTAACCCCAGCCAGCAACTAAACACCATGCAGCCGCTCGCTCACCCCCCTCCTCTGGTAGGATGGGGGAGAGAATTGGGAGGGCACAAGTAGAAAAACTCGTGGGTTGAGATAAAAACAGTTTAATAATGGAAATAAAACAAAGTAGAACAGTAATAATAACAATAACAACAACAACAATAGCAGAATATACAAAGCAGGCGATGCACAATGCAACTGCTCACCGACCGCATGTCACGAACCGCGCGAGAGCCCCCCACCCCTAGTTTTTATACTGAGCATGATGTCACATGGTATAGAATACCCCATTGGCCAGCTGGGTCGACCGCCCCAGCTATGCTCCCCCTGCCCAGCTTCCCCTGCACTTGGCAGAGCATGGGAGGCTGAAAAGTCCCCGGTGCAAGCACCACCCAGCAACAACCAAAGCATCAATGGGCCATCAATGCTCTTCTCATACCAAACCCAAAGCACAGTACCCCCCCCAGCTACTGGGAAGAGTTTATATTTAAATGTAAAACAAAGAAGCTCTTCATTCAGTTTATATCTTCAATGGATAGAAAATGTGGATCAAACTATTCTCTGACTTGCTTAAGAAATGACTTTGTCGTGGTTTAACCCCAGCCAGCAACTAAGCACCACACAGCCGCTCGCTCACTCCCCTCCGGTGGGATGGGGGAGAGAATCGGAAGGGTAAAAGGGAGAAAACTTGTGGGTTGAGATAAAGGCAGTTTAATAGGGAAAGCAAAAGCTGTGCACACAAGCAAAGCAAAACAAGGAATTCATTCACTACTTCCCATCGGCAGGCAGGTGTTCAGCCATCTCCAGGAAAGCAGACCTCCATCACGCATAATGGTTACTTGGGAAGACAAACGCCATCACTCCCAACATCCCCCCTTCCTTCTTCTTCCCCCAGCTTTATATGCTGAGTGTGACGTCATATGGTATGGAATACCCCATTGGCCAGTTGGGTTAGCTGTCCTGGCTATGTTCCCTCCCAGCTTCTTGTGCACCTGGCTGAGCATGGGAAGCTGAAAAGTCCTTGACTATCGTAAGCACTACTTAGCAACAACTAAAACATCAGTGTGTTATCAACATTCTTCTCATACTAAATCCAAAACACAGCACTATACCAGCTACTAGGAAGAAAATTAACTCTATCCCAGCCGAAACGAGGACAGACTTCGCTTTATTTCTTATGTCCTGACTTCTTCAGAAATCAGTGATACTGAGTAGTAGTAGATATCATTCAAAATGGCTGGAATGGATAAATGGAATAATGTAGATATGTTCAACAGAAGGAGATATTATCATCTAGCTTACCTATCTGTATATGTGTTCTTCATGAGATACTGAATCCATTTGTGAAGTCAGCACTTTCTTAAACAGAGGGTGGAAATGTTGGGATTCAGGGGAATGCAATGGCATGAAGTCTGAAAAATCATGCTTCAGAGTAAGAGCCTTTGCCAGTCTGTGCCTGATACTGTAGGAATATGTACTAAGCTATAAAAAGATGCAGTAGCTGGAGTGTAATATTAGAAAATGGTTGCTGTATAAATAGTTCTTATTTAATAATGGAAGAAAAGTATGAACCATTGGAATAATTTATGGACTCAGAAAAGTAAGGCATCAAGTCTAAGATGAGTCTAGGCTCTCTCTAGATGTGATAGTGGAAAACAGACACTGCTAGAAGGTGATTCATCCCACCCTAATCTAGATGCCTGTATTGGGTCTGTCTGGGATGGAGTTCACTTTCCCCTTAGCAGCCCTCATAGTGCTGTGCTTTGTATTTGTAGCTAGAAAGGTGTTGATAACACACCAATGTTTTGGCTGCTGCTGAGCAGTGCTCCCACAGTGTGGTGGTTTGACCTTGGCTGGCTGCCAGGTGCCCACCAAGCTGCTCTATGACTCCCCCTCCTCAACTGGACAGGGGAAAGAAAAAATGATGAAAGGCTTGTGGGTCGAGATAAGGACAGGGAGATCACTCAGTAATTACCGTCACGGGCAAAACAGACTCGACTTGGGGAAATTAATTTAATTTATTGCCAATTAACAACAGAGTAGGATAATAAGAAATAAGAACAAATCTAAAAACACCTTCCCCCCACCCCTCCCTTCTTCCCGGGCTCAACTTCTCTCCTGCCTCTTCTACCTCCTCCTCCCGAGCAGTGCAGGGGGACAGGGAATGGGGGTTGCAGTCAGTTCATTACACGTTGTCTCTGCTGTTCCTTCCTCCTCACACTCTTCCCCTGCTCCAGCGTGGGATCCCTCCCATGGGAGACAGTCCTCCACGAACTTCTCCAACGTGAGTCCTTCCCATGGGCTGCAGTTCTTCATGAACTGCTCCAGCATGGGTCCTTTCCACGGGGTGCAGTCCTTCAGGAAGGGACTGCTCCAGCGTGGGTCCCCCCATGGGGTCACAAGTCCTGCTGGAAAACCTGCTCCAGTGTGGGCTCCTCTCTCTCCATGGGGCCACAGGTCCTGCCAGGAGCTTGCTCCAGCATGGGCTCTCTACAGGGTCACATCCTTCTTCAGGGCACATCCACCTGCTCCAGTGTGGGGTCCTCCACAGGCTGGAGGGTGGATATCTGCTCCACTGTGGAACTCCATGGTCTGCAGGGGGACAGCCTGCCTCACTATGGTCTTCACCATGGGCTGGAGGGGAATCCCTGCTCCTGCACCTGGAGCACCTCCTCCCCCTCCTTCTTCCCTGACCTTGGTGTCTGCAGAGTTGTTTCTCTCACATATTCTCACTCCTCTCTCCCAGCTGCTGTTGCACAGCAATTTCTACCCCTTCTTAAATATGATATCATAGAGGCACTACTGCCATCGCTGATTGGTTCAGCTTTGAGCAGTGGTGTGTCCATCTTGGAGCCAGCTGGAAGCCACCCCTGCAGCCCCCCCTGCTACAAAAACCTTGCCACGTAAACCCGATACACACAGCATCAAGGCTGTCTCTCCAACCCCCCCCCTCCAAAGGCCAGTAGGCTGGGGGTGGGCAAGAGGCTGGGAGGGGACATAGCCAGGACAGCTGACCCAAACTGACCAAAGAGATATTCCATACCATATGACATGCTCAGCAATAAAAGCTAAGAGAAAGGAGGGGGGGGCATTCGTTATTAAGGCGTTTGTCTTCCCAAGCAACTGCTACGTGTACTGAGGCCCTACTTCCCAGCAAGTGGCTGGACATCGCCTGCTGATGGGAAGTAGAGAATAAAATCTTTTTATTTTCCTTTGCTACTGTCCGTGGCCTTTGCTTTTCTTTATTAAACTGCCTTTATCTCAATCCATGAGGTTTTTTTCCATCTTATTTTCTCCCTCCTGTCCTGCTGAGGAGGGGGAGTGATAGAGTGGCTTGGTGGGCACCTGGCGGCCAGCCAAGGTCAACCCACCAGAATGCCTAATACTTTAGACTGTTAATATTAGGTTAGACATGGACAACTGTCTAGCTGTAGACAGTGAACATTAGGTAAGATGATCCTTACCCCCCATATCTTGTGTCAGGTCAGGGATAAGTTGTCTCAAAGAACAGATGGCAGAAATGCCATAATATTTGTGGGGTAAGGGGTCTAAATAGGCAATTGAGGTTTACCAAAAAAACACTCTAAATGCCATCTAGTAGCCTAGTGTAGCAAGGTTTTCCTACCCAGAGAAATTGGCTGGATGGCCGTGTCCAAAGAGTTACAGTCAATGGCTCAATATCCAAGTGGAAACCAGTGACAAGTGGTGTCCCTCAGGGGTCCGTATTGGGACCAGTACTCTTTAATATCTTCATCAACGACATAGACAGCAGGATTGAGTGTACCCTCAGCAAGTTTGCAGATGACACCAAGCTGAGTGGTGCAGTTGATACTCTTGAGGGAAGGGATGCCATCCAGAGGGACCTTGAGAGGCTTGAGAAGTGGGCCCATGTGAACTTCCTGAAGTTCAACAAAGCCAAGTGCAAGGTCCTGCACCCTGGTTAGGGCAATCACCAGTATCGGTACAGACTGAGAGATGAATGGATTGAGAGCAGCCCTGCAGAGAAGGACTAGGGGTTACTGGTGGATGAAAAACTGGACATGAGCTGGCACTGTGCGCTTGCAGCCCAGAAAGCCAAGCGTGGCCAGCGGGTCGAGGGAGGTGATTCTCCCCCTCTACTCCGCTCTTGTGAGACCCCACCTGGAGTACTGCATCCATCTCTGGGGCCCACAGTACAAGACAGACGTGGACCAATTAAAGTGGGTCCAGAGGAAGGCCATGAAAATGATCAGAGGGCTGATACATCTCTCCCATGAGGAAAGGCTGAGAGAGTTGGGATTGTTTAGCCTGGAGAAGAGAAGGCTCCAGGGAGACCTTATTGCGGCCTTTCAATACTTAAAGGGGGCTTATAAAAAAGATGGAGAGAGACTTTTTACCAAGGCCTGTAGTGACAGGACAAGGGGGAATGGTTTTAAACTTGAAAGAGGGTAGATTTAGATTGGACATAAGGAAGAAATTCTTTACAATGAGGGTGGTGAGACACTGGAACAGGTTGCCCAGAGAAATTGTGGATGCCCCATCATTGGAAGTGTTCAAGGTCAGGCTGGATGGGGCTTTGAGCAACCTGATCTAGTGAAAGATGTCCCTGCCCATGGCAAGGGGGTTGGACTAGATGATCTTTGAAGGTCCCTTCCAACCCAAACCATTCTATAATTCTATATCAAAGTTGAGTGAAATAATAAGGCTAACTGCAGGCTTGTGGTATCTGTTTTATGATTTCTGATTATTTCTCTACCTCCCCATGTAGGCTCAAACCTATAGAAATGATTTGTGTTTTGGTCTCAATGTGGAATCTATTAACATGGTTAGCGAAAGCTGCCTTCCTCATGGATTTATGTGCTTTTCTGTTTTCTCATTTTCATAGTGTAAATAAGAAATAGAACAGTGTATTGGTAGTCCTAGAAGCACTACTGTAGCCTTTCAGATTGTTTCCAAGGACAGTAATCCCCCAAATGGAAGAGACTTCCGGTTTCCTCAGGAGTCTGCAATCGAGCACTTTGGTTATCCTGAACTTCAGTCTTGCTTTGACAGCTAGGAACTAGAGATTTTGGTCCTTCAGTTATCATAGGTAATTGTTGCATTAAAAACCCAAGTAGAATTCCACAACATGTCAGTTTCCTGGAGAGACCAAACTCTTTTTAAAAAAATATATACATATATTAAAAAAATCATTTCTATTATCAGAACATTTTACACATATCTAAAAGACCTGTCAGTTCTAATGTGTTTCAGTTTTCTGTCAGACATCTCTCAAAGTCTGAGACTTTTGTCTGTTATGAAAGATATCTAGGAAATGTAGGGACTAACTCTTTTGTCTGCTGGTCCTACTAATCAAGGGCTTTGAATGTGAGTTGGGTCTTCAGATCCTTTCTGGTTTTTTGTTTCGGTTTGGTTTTTTTGTGTGGTGTTTTTGTTTGGGTTTTTTTTTAGCAGCTGTTGTGCAATCAAGTCTGTTACTGAGAAAAATGATACATTAGTCTGGTTTGGGAGGTCATGCTGTAGTAAAAGCTTCACTCAGTGTGTGTGTTTGCATATGTATGTGGGTGTGTGTGTGTGTGTATCTGTATTTTCCTTTTTATAAAGCAATTACCTCAGCAGGAGGAAAGAGGGTTATGATTCTCAAATTGACAAAAAATTTTGGGGTTTTAACTTGTAGTTTCAATTTTGGGGCATTGTTTTCAGGATTTGGAATATTGTATTGCAGTAGTCTAACTGGAGGAGATAGAAGGAAATGGGAGAACGAAGGAAGTCAGGAATGAAGAAGGGGGAAGAGGTCTGAGTTGTTTCCTTTGTCTGTCTTGGTTTGAATGAGTGATTATTTTAATCCATGAGTAATTCTTGGATCAATGGCTGTCTTCCATTGTGAAATGCAGAATAAGGTTAAGGTAAGGAAGTAAAAACTACTCTTCAACCTATTGTCTCCCTGCTTTTCTCCTATACTTCTTATAAAATCTCTACTTTCAGAGAGAAGTTGTAAAGAAATCTTTTTTGTCTTTAACGTTTCCTTCTAGTATGCAAGTCTACAAACATAGCTCCATGTGCTCACCTAAAAAGGAAACCCTTTCCTTTTTTTCACAGCAAAGCTTCATTGCCAAAATGTTCTTGTGCTGCAGATGGCTACAGGTATATGATAAAAGTTAGTTTGTCAGCTTTGGAACACATTTGAAAGGCAGGTTCTTCAAAGAGGGTGAACTTAGCATCAATACTATGATTAACAGGTCTGGTTCTGCCTCCTTCAGCTTCTGAGACCTTAGAGATCCATTGCAGATTCTACTTTGAGGTAAGGAACAACTTTTTCCTATTTTAATCCTCCACTTGACAATAAAAGGCTCTAATAAGTACTGTGCCACTTTACCCCAGCTGAGGATCTGACCTTAACTAGCAGAGCTCCATTAAATTTCTAGAAATAAAAATTGGAGAAACCTCTAAAAGCATATCAGTTACCAAGACTTGTAATAATTCTGCAGCTAATAAGGACTGTTGTGGTTTAACCCGGCAGGCAGTTAAGCACCACACAGCTGCTCACTCACTTCCCCCCAGTGGGATGGGGGAGAGAATCGGAAGAGTAAAAATGAGAACACTTATGGGTTGAGATAAGAACAGTTTAATAATTGAAATAAAATATAATAATAATAATTATAAGTAATGAAAAGAAAGATAACAAAAAGAGAGAGAAATAAAACCCAAGAAAGACAAGTGATGCAAATGTAAAAAAACCAAAACCAATTGCTCACCACCAACCGACCGATGCCCAGCCAGTCCCTGAGCAGCGGCCCCCCCCGGCTAGCTTTCCCCTAGTTCATATACTGAGCATGACATCATATGGTATGGAATATCCCATTGGCCAGTTTGGGTCAGTTGTCCTGGCTGTGCCCCCTCCCAGCTTCTTGTGTATCTCCAGCCTTCTCAGTTGGTAGAGCATGAGAAGCTGAGAAGGCCTTGACTCTGTGAAAGCACTTCTCAGCCATAACGAAAACATCTCTGTATTATCAATACTGTTTTCAGCACAAATCCAAAACATAGCCCCATACTAGCTACTATGAACAAAGTTAACTCTATCCCAGCCAAAACCAGCACATTCTCCACCCCTTATTCCATACCATTTACGTCACTCTCAGGTACCACACTATCCGATACAACCTCATTAACCACCACCCCACTTCCCATCGTTTGATATAGTACACAGATATCATTCCCTTAGTCTATGGACCACCCCTGTAAAATGTCTTTAAAATGTCCACAAATGTCCATTGAGTTCATTTAGTCCATGACTTTGGGCTCCGTCTGTCACGACAGTCCTTCAGGGCAGGAGAGATGGTGTGTGCTGTTGACTTGTTGCATGCTGAAGCCAGTTCTGGTTCCATCACTGCTGCGCTTGTCCGGTTCTATCATCGCTGCACTTTGCTCGGTTTCATGAGAGTTCATTCCTCATTAATCTGGGTGATTTTTACTGCAATACCGTTGATATGACATATAGCAACCATAGAAGTGATGACATACAGGTATTATATAGCAACTGACATCATACAATTCAGTTCATCGGCTATTTTCACCTAAAATCAAATCCCCTTGAGGTACACATCGGACTTCCCCATCCTTTCGCATTACCCACTGTCCTGGTTTAGGCTGGGATAGAGTTAAATTTCTTCCTAGTGCTGTGTTTTGGATTTAGTATGAGAAGAATGTTGATAACACACTGATGTTTTCAGTTGTTGCTAAGTGCCCTATCAAGGACAGCTCCATGCTCTACCAAATGCAGAGGCTGGGAGGAGGGAGCACAGCCACGACAGCTGGCCCAGCTGGCCAACGGGGTATTCCATACAATGTGATGTCATGCTCAGTATATGAAGGGTAGGCATGTTCCAAGAAGTAGCGATCGCTACTTGGTTATTGGTCAGTGCGGGTGGTGAGCAATTGCATTGTGCATCACTCATTTTGTATATTCTATTATTATCATTATTATTTTCCCTTTTCTGTTCTATTAAACTGTCTTTATCTCAACCCACGAGTTTTCCTCACTCTTACCCTTCCGATTCTCTCCCCGTCCCACTGGGGGGTGGGGGGAGTGAGCGACCGGCTGTGTGGTATTTGGCTGCCTGCCAGATTAAACCACGACACCCACCAAGTGCACCCAGGTCCTTGAGCAAAAGCAATCCCATGAATGGGTTTGCCTTTGCCTGAGGCAGGAATAACCCAGACTGTCTTCCCTAGCATATTTTTTATGTACACTACAGGGACTTTATCCCCTTCTACAGTATGTAAAATGATTGGGCAGGGCCAGCTTGACTGACAGATCCCCTAGCGTTGACTAACCAGGTGGCCTTTGATAAATGTGTATCCCAATGCTTGAATGTCCCACCACCCATTGCTCTCAGTGTAGTCTTTAGCAGTCCGTTGTATCGTTCGATTTTCCCAGAGGCTGGTGCATGATAGGGGATGTGATAGACCCACTCAATGCCATGCTCTTTGGCCCAGGTGTCTATGAGGGCGTTTCGGAAATGAGTCCTGTTGTCTGACTCAATTCTTTCTGGGGTGCCATGTCGCCATAGGACTTGTTTTTCAAGGCCCAGGATGGTGTTCCGGGCGGTGGCATGGGGCACAGGATATGTTTCCAACCATCCTGTGGTTACTTCCACCATGGTGAGCACATAGCGCTTGCCGTGCCGGGTTTGTGGGAGTGTGATATAATCAATCTGCCAGGCCTCCCCATATTTATATTTCAACCATTGTCCTCCATACCAGAGAGGCTTCACTCGCTTGGCTTGCTTGATTGCAGTGCATGTTTCACATTCATGGATAACCTGTGCAATAGCGTCCATGGTCAAGTCCACCCCTTGATCACGAGCCCATATATATGTTGCATCTCTTCCTTGATGTCCTGAGGCGTCATGGGCCCATGGAGCTATAAATAATTCACCCTTATGTTGCCAGTCCAGATCCACCTGAGCCACTTCAGTCTTAGCAGCCTGGTCCACCTTGTTTTGGTGTTCTTCAGTGGCCCGACTCTTGGGTACGTGATGTACTCTTACAACCAGGTTCTGTACCCGAGCAGCAATATCTTGCCACAATGCGGCAGCCCAGATGGGTTTACCTCTGCGCTGCCAGTTGTTCTGCTTCCACTGCTGCAACCACCCCCACACGGCATTGGCCACCATCCATGAGTCAGTATAGAGATAAAGTACTGGCCATTTTTCTCGTTCAACAATGTCTAAAGCCAGCTGGATGGCTTTCACCTCTGCAAACTGGCTCGACTCACCTTCTCCTTCAGCAGTTTCTGCGACTTGCCGTATAGGACTCCATACAGCAGCCTTCCACCTCTGATGTTTTCCCACAAGGCGACAGGACCCATCAGTGAACAGGGCATATTGCTTCTCATTTTCTGGTAGTTTGTTATACAGTGGGGCCTCTTCAGCATGCGTCACTTCCTCCTCTGGGGATATTCCGAAATCTTTGGTTTCTGGCCAGTCCGTGATCGCTTCCAAGATTCCTGGGCGACTGGGGTTTCCTATTCGGGCCCGTTGTGTGATCAGCGCGACCCACTTACTCCACGTAGCATCGGTTGCATGATGTGTAGAGGGGACCCTCCCTTTGAACATCCAGCCCAGCACCGGCAGTCAGGGTGCCAGGAGGAGCTGTGCTTCAGTACCAACCACTTCCGAAGCAGCTCGAATCCCTTCATATGCTGCCAATATCTCCTTCTCAGTTGGAGTGTAGCGGGCCTCGGATCCTGTGTATCCCCGACTCCAGAACCCTAAGGGTCGACCTCGAGTCTCCCCCGGTGCTTTCTGCCAGAGGCTCCAGGTAGGGCCATTCTCCCCGGCTGTGGTGTAGAGCACGTTTTTTACATGTTGTCCTTCCCGGACTGGCCCAAGGGCTACTGCCTGAACTATCTCCTGTTTAATTTGTTCAAATGCTTGTTGTTGCTCAGGGCCCCATTTGAAATCGTTCTTGTTCCGGGTAACTTGATAGAGAGGGCTTACGATCTGACTGTAATCTGGAATATGCATTCTCCAAAAGCCCACAACGCCTAAGAAAGCTTGTGTTTCCCTTTTGCTGGTTGGTGGGGACATGGCTGTTATTTTATTGATCACCTCCATTGGGATCTGACGACGTCCATCTTGCCATTTTATTCCTAAAAACTGGATCTCCTGTGCAGGTCCCTTGACCTTACTTTGTTTTATGGCAAAACCAGCCTTCAGGAGGATTTGGAGTATTTTCATCCCTTTCTCAAAACCTTCTTCTGCTGTGTTGCCACATACGATGATGTCATCAATGTATTGCAGGTGTTCCGGAGCCTCACCCTGTTCCAGTGCGGTGTGGATCAGTCCATGGCAAATGGTAGGGCTGTGTTTCCACCCCTGGGGCAGTCGGTTCCACGTGTATTGGACACCCCTCCAAGTGAAAGCAAACTGTGGCCTGCATTCTGCTGCCAAAGGGATTGTGAAAAACGCCTTAGCGATATCAATTGTGGCATACCACTTGGCTGCCTTTGACTCCAGTTCGTATTGGAGTTCTAGCATGTCCGGCACGGCAGCACTCAGTGGCGGCGTGACTTCGTTCAGGCCATGGTAGTCCACTGTTAGTCTCCACTCTCCATTAGATTTTCGCACTGGCCATATGGGACTGTTAAAGGGTGAGCGAGTCTTGCCGATCGCTCCTTGGCTCTCCAGTCGATGAATCAGCTTATGGATGGGAATCAGGGAGTCTCGGTTGGTGTGATATTGCCGCCGGTGCACTGTTGTGGTAGCGATTGGCATCTGTTGTTCTTCAACCCTCAGCAACCCCACAACAGAAGGGTCCTCCGAGAGACCGGGCAAGGTGGACAGCTGTTTAATTTCCTCCGTCTCCAGGGCAGCTTTACCAAAAGCCCACCGGTACCCTTTTGGGTCCTTGAAATACCCTCTCCTGAGGTAGTCTATGCCAAGGATGCACGGAGCCTCTGGGCCAGTCACAGTGGGGTGCTTCTGCCACTCATTCCTGGTTAGGCTCACTTCAACCTCCAATACAGTTAACTCTTGGGATCCCCCTGTCACTCCAGAAATACAGATGGGTTCTGCCCCTTCATAGCTTGATGGCATCAGGGTACACTGTGCACTGGTGTCTACGAGAGCCTTATACTCCTGTGGGTCTGATGTGCCAGGCCATCGAATCCACACAGTCCAGTAAACCCGGTTGTCCCTCTCCTCCACCTGGCTGGAGGCAGGGCCCCTCCTGTCCCAGTCATAGTTTTCGTTACTCACTTCTTGTAAGTACGAATCGGAAGTCCCTTCATTAAGATCAGTTCTACTCTGTCTGGGGAGCTGCTCACTGGAGACTGGAGCAGCAGTTTTCCTGGACGAACCCCCTTTTGTGATTGTTTTTCCCTGCAGCTCACGTACCCGTGCCTCTAGGGTCGAGGTGGATTTTCCATCCCACTTCCTCATGTCCTCTCCATGGTCACGCAGGTGAAACCACAGGGTGGCCCGTGGTGTGTACCCTCTATATCCTCTCTCTTGAGCAGAAGAACGCTGACTCCTAATAGCTGAGATACTGGTCTGTATAGGTGGGGAGTAGTATCTATCCTTTTTGAGTTGCCGGACCAGTTTCTCCACAGCCGAAACAAGGGAGGAAGAGAGACTTTCTTCATATTGCTGGAGTTGGCCAGCCAATTCATCCACCGTTTGTCCCTCTCTGTCTTTCCAGGTCATTACTGACAATGAGTTTGCATGTGACGATGGTGCGCTCCGTACAAACTTCCACCACATGGGTCGCGTGCACTTGGCTTCATCTGGATCTTTGGGTAACTGCTTGTTGTTCAGGTCATCATAAATCACCTCTAGCATGGCTAATTCCCTCAGGTACTGGATACCTCTCTCCATGGTGGTCCACTTGCCTGGATGACATATAACGTCTTCCTTGAAGGGATAGCTTTCCTTCATGCTTGACAGGAGTCGCCTCCAGAGGCTGAGGACTTGTGCCCCTTTTCCAATCACCTTGTCAATGCCCCCTTCCCTAGAAAGGGATCCCAGCTGCTTGGCTTCCTTACCCTCTAATTCCAGGCTACTGGTCCCAGTATCCCAGCATTGGAGCAGCCAGGTGACAATGTGCTCGCCTGGACGACAGCTGAAATCTTTTCGTGTATCTCGCAGCTCACTCAGGGATAGAGATCGAGTAGTTACTGCTCCCTTTTTGGAGAAGCTTCTTCATCCCTTTCTAAACGACCTGACTTCTGCTTCCAAGATTTCTTCTTGTGTATAGGGACAACTGATACTGGCACAGGTTGGTTCTCTGGTTTAGCCACAGTGCCTGTCGCCGGGGTTTGGGTAGCCACAGTGCCTGTCACTGGGGTTGGAGTAGCCGCAGTGTCTGTCGCTTTGTCGTCAGATCCAGAGACCTTCTCTTCCCCTTGAGGGTTCTGAATAGTGTTGAACAGGGCTCGGTAGGCATGGGCCAAGCCCCAGCACGTTGCAGTGATTTGTGTCTCTGGAATTGCCAAGGTGACAGCATACTTTCTCCAAATATTTTACCAGTTTTTCAGGATTCTGCACTTGTTCAGGGGTGAAGTTCCAAAACGTTGGAGGTGCCCACTGTCCTAGGTACTTGCCCATACTATCCCACACACCCTGCCATCATAACTATCCAGCCTCGGGGCAGATCTCTGGGTGGTATTCTTAAATAGTTGTTTAACCTTAAACAAGGCCTGAAACACATTCAAGAGACATAGCAGTAGAAACATGCTGGTTTGAACATCCCAAGGATATTCGAAATTCTCAAGATCTATTGTAATCAGCCTGGAGGAGAAAGGGAAGGTGAAGGAAGCTGTCTCCCTCGTAGATTGGCTCTCCGAGGAGAAGAGGTAAAAAGTGTAATTATTAATAGTTTCCGAGAGATAGCTACCGAAGTATGGGGATGATGGCAGTGCTGAGTACAATCTCACAATCAATAATTTTATCATACCATAAGCCAGTGTTACACAGTACAGCAAAGCGGTAACTTTAATCCAACTCCCAGAGGTGATAAACAGCACCGCAGGGAGTGCATACGGCAAGTATGGTGTTACATAGCTCAACTCTGAGAACAAGCACAACAACTCTGAGAGCAAATGAATCAACATTGTGACCAGTGACTACTAAACTAATATAATGAATGCTTATCACAAATTTGTTTTAACACGCTCGGGTCAGATCTGTCTTTATGTCAACCCTTCGTGCCCCACGTTGGGCGCCAAAAAGGACTGTTGTGGTTTAACCGGCAGGCAGTTAAGCACCGCACAGCTGCTCGCTCACTTCCCCCCAGTGGGATGGGGGAGAGAATCGGAAGAGTAAAAATGAGAACGCTTATGGGTTGAGATAAGAACAGTTTAATAATTGAAATAAAATATAATAATAATAATTATAAGTAATGAAAAGAAAGATAACAAAAAGAGAGAGAAATAAAACCCAAGAAAGACAAGTGATGCAAATGTAAAAAAACCAAAACCAATTGCTCACCACCAACCGACCGATGCCCAGCCAGTCCCTGAGCAGCGGCCCCCCCCGGCTAGCTTTCCCCTAGTTCATATACTGAGCATGACATCATATGGTATGGAATATCCCATTGGCCAGTTTGGGTCAGTTGTCCTGGCTGTGCCCCCTCCCAGCTTCTTGTGTATCTCCAGCCTTCTCAGTTGGTAGAGCATGAGAAGCTGAGAAGGCCTTGACTCTGTGAAAGCACTTCTCAGCCATAACGAAAACATCTCTGTATTATCAATACTGTTTTCAGCACAAGAGCAAGAGGGTGGAATGATATTCATGGCTTAATCTTTCGGTGACCTCTTTTTTTTGAGGGGATGAAATGTTTAGGAGAGAATTTTGTTCTTGATCTGCTTGGTGGTGTTGGCTTGTGTGGCTTTCTTTTTCCTGTGGATACTCTTCTACCATTTTTCAACCTTCAGGAGTGGAGCTATTGCATGTGGAGCTTTGCAACAGGAGCTTAAGTTTAAAAATAAAATATCAAACTGCCTTTCTGAAGATCCAGACATAGCATAGATGCACAGACGCGATATCTTGACTGACCACAGTTATATCCATTACTGAGTTCAGAGCAATGGACAATGAAAAATGAAGGGTCTTGTTCCTCAAAACAAGAGAGGAAGAAATGTAATGCTTCTGCACCACTGGATACCAGTTTGTAAAGAGCGTGAGAGACCCCTCCTCAGCAAGAGGACTGAAAAGCAGTAAAGCCACATGACTGTCAGGCATTCTTCATGTTGTTTTCTGCAGCTCCTGATGTAGGTGCTGTAATCAAGATAACAACATCCACTACTCTCCCTTCCTCCACCAAGCCAGTCATTTTATCATAGAAGGCAATCAGGTTAGTCAGGCATGACTGTTCCCAATCACCTTGTTCGTCCTCCATATGCATGGGCATAGCTTCCAGGAGCATTTGCTTCATAACTTTCCCAGGATATCTAGGGTATTCTTATGAATTAAAAAAAAAAAAAAAAGCCACAAACAAACAACCCCACCAACCCCCCCCCCCCCAAACCAAAACCAAAAAAACCCCCAAACCCAATCCCCAAAGAAGAACAAAAGGGCAGGGGGGAAAGCTATAAACAAGATACCCCTTTTCAATTTCTAATAAGTTTTGAATTTCCCCCCCCTCGGAACTCTGCTGGACAGTAGAAAAATGACTAAGTTGTCCAATTGTTAGAAGTTTGAGAACAGAGTAAAAGGGTTGAACAGTTTGGGTGCAATGGTTTCGAGAGAAAAGCCTCCCAGAGCCTACAATGTTTTGGGTTTGTTACTAGTTGTCAGTACTTGGTAAGAAAACTCTTCCCCCCCCATCCCCATTATAAAACTCCCTTTTAAAATTGTCTATCCCTTTTCCATCTTCTTCCTCCTCCCCCATGGGCTCTAATTCTAGGCTCTGCAGACATTTGATTGAGTTGGCCTAAATTCTTTAGCAAAAGGCCTGGATTCTGTACAGCACACTGAAAATGGCAACTCCATTAAAAAAAAAAAACAACAAAAAAACCACAAAAAACCCAAACAAAAGCCCACAAAGAACAAAAGTTGTTACCTTGTGTGTGGTTGTCATGGTTTAACCCCAGTCAGTAACCAAGCACCACACAGCTGCTCACTCACCCTCCCCCCCACGCCCGGTGGGATGGGGGAGAGAATCGGAAGGGCAGAAGTAAGAAAACTTGTGGGTTGAGATAAGAACAGTTTAATACTTGAAATAAAATAATAGCAATAATAGTAGTAATAATAATAATAAAAAAATTGTAATGAGAAGGAAAACAACAAAAGAGAGAGAGAGGAACAAAACCCAGGAAAAACAAGTGATGCAAGCGCTCACCACCCGCCGACTGATGCCCAGCCAGTCCCCGAGCAGCGATTGCTGCCCCCTGGCCAACTCCCCCCAGCTTATATACGTCATATGTTATGGAATATCCCTTTGGCCAGTTTGGGTCAGCTGTCCTGGCTGTGCCCCCTCCCAGCTTCTTGTGCACCTGGCAGAGCATGGGAAGCTGAAAAGTCCTTGACTAGCATAAGCACTACTTAGCAACAATTAAAACATCAGTGTGTTATCAACATTCTTCTCATACTAAATCCAAAACACAGCACTATACCAGCTACTAGGAAGAAAATTAACTCTATCCCAGCCGAAACCAGGACACATATTCATGTGAGCTTTCCAAAAAGTCCTTCTTCCTGGGACTCATTCTTTCAGTCTTTCTTCTTAGGCCTGGAAAACTGAAAATCTCTTCCTGTATTTACCTTGCTTTAAGAGTAAGTGCTCTCTGGGGAACTGTGTTGGATTCTTTACTTTTTCTGCCTTAAAAATATCAAGGTTTTGGGGTTAGTCTCCAGATTACACATTTCCAAAGGTTAAGGAAACTTAATCCAAGGCCTTTCTCTGAAGTTCACTGTCCCATGATTTTCTTTTTCCATAATGATGTGCCTTTCTCCTTCAGAGAATTTAAATAAAACATATGAGGGCCAGGTTTGAAGTTGGTGATGGCCTGAGGTGGCTAAGGTCATTAATGATCCATTTGTAAATTACAAGAAGCTATTTGTTTAGTTCATAGGGTTAAGTAGAAAGTAAGAACAATATATTCTGAATTGGAGGGGGAGGGTACTTCTCTCTTGATAAACTAGTCTTGATCTTAACCCTCCTTGTGACAAGAAAGGTAATTTTCCTCATATGTAGTTTGATTATTTATACATATTACCAGGAATAAAGTTTTTGGGAAACTATTAATTTTCTCTTTCCCAACTTTTACCCATATTTTGAGGATGAAACCAATGTAGTCGCGCTATTCTCAAAGTGAAAGTAAGCCTAAGGAAGTAGAAAGCCATTTCTTAATTTTAAATTTATTTTTGCTTACTACTTTGGTTCAAATGCTTGAAATTCTGAAGTATTTATAATGGCAGGAAAAATAAGATGTTATACAATGAATTTGTAAAAAAGGGGAAAATAGCCACAATATATTTCTAGTGTCTACATGTAGGGACTGTAGCTTTTTTAAAGACACAATTGGTTATAATTTCTGTCCCCCTAGTTATGGGCCTCATTTACATGAAGAAAGTCTTAGTTGTCTTTTTTTTTTTCCTTTCTTTTTTTTTCCTTCTTTGTGATCCATTTCCTGTTTGGTATTTCTCAGGAGGAAGAAAAAGAAAATGGATCTTGGTGATTAACCCTCAAAGAGCTTATTTAAGGCAAGAAGTAATGAACTGGGACGGAAGAACACCATTAGAAGCTTTAACATCTTGCCACTTTTGATATAACTCAGCTTTAATAATAGATCTCTCCTTAATTTGAATGCTGGAATAGGGGAAAGAGCAGCAGCCACAAGTTTAGTATGCTAACTATTTGAGAGATGAGATGCAAGGTTAACAGAGGGTTTGTTTGTTTGTTTCCTGCATTAAAAAAAAACAAAACACGCTTCTTTTATAGACAGGACTTTTTCTTGAAGTGCACTGCAGATGTTTCATTTAGTTTCTGCTAGATTATGAATATCTGTGTATTGCATAAATGATGATGGTTGAGCCAATATACTTGCCTTATTTTAAATATTTTATGTCTAGGCTTGTTAAAAACTACAGAAAATAGTGTTTCCTGAAAGGAGCAAGTGGGTGGAGACAGAAGTTGAGGGGAAGGAGAAAGAAGCAAGGTTCTTATTTCTTCCCAATGTATTGTATTTCAGTGTGTGTGTATATGAAATTAAAATTTGGGACAAAGTAAAGTGTTTTGGACAACATGTAAATGTTAGTGTCAAAGTGCTGTTCCTTCCATTCAGGGATGTCATTGTTCAGCAAAGCTGTGACCAGCAGATTGCTATTACTGTCCCAAATGGACAGAGGCCTTGCACTTGCACAGAGGGAGAGGATCTTTTGGGAGTGAGTAGTTTTTTTTTTTTCAGTCTAGTGATAATCACTGGTGTGAGATAACTGTTAAAGGCAATTTGTCAAATACTGCAGAAGTGTATATTCTCATACCTGGGGCAAAGATGCTGGCTGCTGTTCCACCAGTGAGTCAGTGGGCAAATAATAGAATAATAGAATGATTTGGGTTGGAAGGGACCTTTAAAGATCATCTAGTCCAACCACCTTGCCATGGGCAGGGACATTTTTCACTAGACCAGGTTGCTCAAAGCCCCGTACAACCTTATTTTGAACACTTCTAAGGATGGGGCATCCACAGCTTCTCTGGACAACATGTTCCAGTGTCTCACCACCCCACGCCACTTCCAATCTTCCCCCAAATTTTGCTGTTAGTACTATTTGGAAATGACATTGATTAGGGAATGCAAGTTTTATTTAAGTAACTGTCGTGGTTTAACCCCAGCCAGCAAAAATAAACTCCACGCAGCCGCTCGATCACCCCCCACCTCCGGTGGGATGGGGGAGAGAATCGGGAGGGCACAAGTAGGAAAGCTCCCGGGTTGAGATAAAAACAGTTTAATAATTGAAATAAAACTAAGTAGAACAGTAATAATAACAATGAGAACAACAACAATAACAGAATACACAAAGCAGGCAATGCACAACACAACCGCTCACCGACCGCCGACCGCGTGTCACGAACGGGGGGGTGAGCCCCCCCACACACCTGGTTTTTATACTGAGCATGATGTCACATGGTATAGAATACCCCATTGGCCAGCTGGGTCCACCACCCTGGCTGTGCTCCCCCCTCCCCGTGCAAGCATCACCCAGCAACAGCCAAAGCATCAATGGGCCATCAACGCTCCTTTCACACCGAACCCAAAACACAGCACACCCCCCAAGCTACTGGGAAGAAAGTTAACCCTGTCCCAGCTGGAACCAGGACAATATCCACCCCTTATTCTATACCATCTACATCATGCCCAGGTCTCACATTTTCCCATACATTCCAATTAGTCACCGCTCCTTTTTCCTGCCTTTTGATATATACACACACAGAGATATCATTCCCTTAGTCCATGGGCCATCCCTCTAAAACGTCCGTTGAGTTCATTTAGTCCATGACTTCGGGTTCCACCTGTCATAACAGTCTTGCAGGGCAGGAGAGATGGTGTGTGGTGTCGGGCTCTTGCATGCGGAGGCCAGTTCTGGGCGCTCGTCCGGTTCTATCATTGTTGCACCTTGCTCAGTTTCATCGGAGTTCATCCTACATTAATCTGGGTGATTCTTACTGTAATACTGTTAATATGGCATATGGTAACCATAGAAGTGATGACATACAGTACTATGTAATAACTAACATCGTACAATTCAGTTCATTGGCTATTTTCACCCAAAATTAAATCCCCTTGAGGTACACACCGGACTTCCCCATCCTTTCTCATCACCCACCAAGTGCACCCAGGTCCCTGAGCAAAAGCAATCCCACGGATGGGTTTTCCCTTGCCAGAGGCAGGAGCAACCCAGACCGTCTTCCCCAGCATATTTCTCATATGCACGACAGGGACTTTATCCCCCTCTACAGCACGTAAGGGTTTGGATTGGGCAGGGCCAGCTCGAGTGACAGATCCCTTAGTGTTGACTAACCAGGTGGCCTTTGCTAAATGTGTGTCCCAATGCTTGAATGTCCCACCACCCATTGCCCTCAGTGTTGTCTTTAACAGCCCGTTGTATCGTTCAATTTTCCCGGAGGCTGGTGCATGGTAGGGGATGTGATAGACCCACTCAATGCCATGCTCTTTGGCCCAGGTGTCTATGAGGGCGTTTCGGAAGTGAGTCCCGTTGTCTGACTCAATTCTTTCTGGGGTGCCATGTCGCCATAGGACTTGTTTTTCAAGGCCCAGGATGGTGTTCCGGGCGGTGGCATGGGGCACAGGGTATGTTTCCAGCCATCCTGTGGTTACTTCTACCATGGTGAGCACATAGCGCTTGCCCTGTCGGGTTTGTGGGAGCGTGATATAATCAATCTGCCAGGCCTCCCCATATTTATACTTCAACCATCGTCCTCCATACCAAAGAGGCTTTACTCGCTTGGCTTGCTTGATTGCAGCGCATGTTTCACATTCGTGGATAACCTGTGCAATAGTGTCCATGGTCAAGTCCACCCCTCGATCACGAGCCCATCTATATGTTGCATCTCTCCCTTGGTGGCCTGAAGTGTCATGGGCCCACCGAGCTATAAATAATTCACCTTTATGTTGCCAGTCCAGATCTACCTGAGGTACTTCGACCTTGGCAGCCTGATCCACCTGCTGGTTGTTTTGGTGCTCTTCACTGGCCCGATTCTTGGGTACGTGAGCATCTACGTGACGTACTTTTACAGTCAGGTTCTCTACCCGGGCAGCAATATCTTGCCACAATGCGGCAGCCCAGATGGGTTTACCTCTGCGCTGCCAGTTGTTCTGCTTCCACTGCTGCAACCACCCCCACAGGGCATTTGCCACCATCCATGAGTCAGTATAGAGATAAAGTACTGGCCATTTTTCTCGTTCGGCAATGTCCAAGGCCAGCTGGATGGCTTTCACCTCTGCAAACTGACTCGATTCACCTTCTCCTTCAGCAGTTTCTGCAACTTGGCGTATGGGACTCCATACAGCAGCTTTCCATCTCCGATGTTTTCCCACAAGGCGACAGGACCCATCAGTGAACAGGGCATATTGCTTCTCGTTTTCTAGTAGTTTGTTATACAGTGGGGCCTCTTCAGCACGCGTCACCTCCTCCTCTGGGGATATTCCAAAATCTTTGCCTTCTGGCCAGTTTGTGATCACCTCCAAGATTCCTGGGCGACTGGGGTTTCCTATTCGGGCCCGTTGTGCAATCAGTGCGACCCACTTACTCCACGTAGCATCGGTTGCATGATGTGTAGAGCGGACCCTCCCTTTGAACATCCAGCCCAGCACCGGCAGTCGGGGTGCCAGGAGGAGCTGTGCTTCAGTACCAACCACTTCCGAAGCAGCTCGAACCCCTTCATATGCTGCCAATATCTCCTTCTCAGTTGGAGTGTAGCGGGCCTCGGATCCTCTGTATCCCCGACTCCAGAACCCTAAGGGTCGACCTCGAGTCTCCCCCGGTGCTTTCTGCCAGAGGCTCCAGGTAGGACCATTCTCCCCGGCTGCGGTGTAGAGCACATTCTTTATATCTTGTCCTGTCCAGACTGGCCCAAGGGCTACTGCCTGAACTATCTCCTGTTTAATTTGTTCAAAGGCTTGTTGTTGCTCAGGGCCCCATTTGAAATCGTTCTTCTTCCTGGTCACGTGATAGAGAGGGCTTACGATCTGACTGTAATTTGGAATATGCATTCTCCAAAAGCCCACAACGCCTAAGAAAGCTTGCGTTTCCTTTTTGCTAGTTGGTGGGGACATGGCTGTTATTTTATTGATCACATCCGTTGGGATCTGACGACGTCCATCTTGCCATTTTATTCCTAAAAACTGGATCTCCTGTGCAGGTCCTTTGACCTTACTTCGTTTTATTGCAAAGCCGGCCTTCAGAAGGATTTGGACTATTCTCTCCCCTTTCTCGGAAACTTCCTCTGCTGTGTTGCCCCACACGATGATGTCATCAATGTATTGCAGGTGTTCCGGAGCCTCACCCTGTTCCAGTGCGGTGTGGATCAGGCCATGGCAAATGGTAGGGCTGTGTTTCCACCCCTGGGGCAGTCGGTTCCAGGTGTATTGGACACCCCTCCAAGTGAAAGCAAACTGTGGCCTGCACTCTGCCGCCAAAGGGATGGAGAAGAATGCATTAGCGATATCAATGGTGGCGTACCCGAAATGCAGAAACGGCTTCATTACGAATCCCAAATACCAAATAACCCCCAATGCCAGCGTTTTAGTAACAAATCTCCCAGGGAAAACATCATTAATCACGGCAGAGCACAACAGACTACAAAACCCAACTCCAATTTTTAACAGGTACAGTAAAAACAAGAGCATGGTGCAGAACAAATTAATATGTTACCAGATATAAATTCCTTAATATGCTCTAAATAATCTGTCGTTATCTCAACCCTTCGTGACTGTCGTGGTTTAACCTGGCAGGCAGCCAAATACCACGCAGCCGCTCGCTCACTCCCCTCGCCCCCCCAGTGGGATGGGGAGAGAATCGGAAGGGTAAGAGTGAGAAAAACTCGTGGGTTGAGATAAAGACAGTTTAATAGAACAGAAAAGGGAAAATAATGATAATAAATAATTATAGAATATACAAAATGAGTGATGCACAATGCAATTGCTCACCACCCGCGCTGACCGATAACCAAGTAGCGATCGGGACTTCCTGGATCACGCCTACCGTTCATATACTGAGCATGACGTCACATGGTATGGAATACCCCATTAGCCAGCTGGGCTGGCTGTCCTGATTATGTTCCCTCCCATCTTGTCTACCTAGCTCAGTCAGTAGGCACGGGAGCTGTCCTTGGACTAGGAGGGCACTTAGCAACAACTGAAAACATCAGTGTGTTATCAACATTCTCCTCATACTAAATCCAAAACAGAGCACTAGGAAGAAATTTAACCCTATCCCAGCCAAAACTAGGACAGTGCCCCACGTTGGCGCCAAAAAAGGACTGTCGTGGTTTAACCCCAGTCAGCAAAAATAAACTCCACGCAGCCGCTCGATCACCCCCCACCTCCGGTGGGATGGGGGAGAGAATCGGGAGGGCACAAGTAGGAAAGCTCCCGGGTTGAGATAAAAACAGTTTAATAATTGAATTAAAACTAAGTAGAACAGTAATAATAACAATGAGAACAACAACAATAACAGAATACACAAAGCAGGCAATGCACAACGCAACCGCTCACCGACTGCCAACCGCGTGTCACGAACAGTAACTGAAATGGACAGACAGCATGACCTTAGCACATCTCGGTGCACAAATGTGCAAATCTTGCTCTTTCTCTCCTTTATTTGCTGTGTCTTGGCACAGAATCACAGAATGGTTGAGGGTGGAAGGGACCTCTGGAGGTCATCTGGTCCAAACCCCCTGCTCAAGTGGAGCCACCTAGAGCCAGTCGCCCAGGACTATGTCCAAATGGCTTTTGAATATCTCCAAGGAGGAAAACTCGACAACTTCTCTGGGCAACCTGTTCCAGTGCTCAGTCACCCTCATAGTTAAAAAAGAGTTTCCTTAAGTTCAGATGGAACCTCCTGTGTTTTCATTTGTGCCCATTGCCTCTGGTCCTGTCACTAGGCACCACTGAAAAGAGCCTGGCTCCCCCTTCTTTGCACCCTCCCTTCAGGTATTTATATACATTGATAAGATCCTCCCTGAGCCTTCTCTTCTCTAGGTTGAACAGTCCCAGCTCTCTCAGCCTTTCCTCATAGGAGAGATGCTCCAGTCCCTTAATCATCTTTGTGGCCCTTCGCTGGACTGTCTCCAGTAGTTCCATCTCTTTCTTGTACTGGGGAGCCCAGAACTGGACACAGTACTTCATGTGTGGCCTCACCAGTGCTGAGTAGAGGGGGAGGATCACCTCCCTTGACCTGCTGGCAACACTCCTCCTGATGCAGCCCAGGATATCATTAGCCCTCTTTGCGGTAAGGGCACATTGCTGGCTCATGTTCAACTTGGTGTCCACCAGGACCCCCAGGGCCTTTTCTGCAAAGCTGTTTTCCAGCTGGGTGGCCCCCTGCATATATTGGTGCGTGGGGCTGATCCTCCCCAGGTGCAGGACTTGGCACTTCCCCTTGTTGAACTACATGAGGTTGCTGTCAGCCCATTTGTCCAGCCTGTCGAGGTCCCTCTGGATGGCAGCACAACCCTCTGTTGTATCAGCCACTCGTCCCGGTTTTGTGTCATCTGCAAGCTTGCTGAGGGTATGCTCTGCCCCATCATCCAGATCATTAATGAAGCTGTTAAACAGGATCAGACCCAGTATTGACCCCTGGAGTACATTGCTAGTGACTGGCCTCCAACTAGACTTCGTGCCACTGATCACCACCCTCTGGGCCTGGCCATTCAGTCAGTTTTCAGTCCCCTTCACTGTCTGCTCATCCAGCCCATACTTCTTCAGCTTCTCTATGAGGATCTTATGGGAGACAGTGTCAAAGGCCTTCCTGAAGTCCAGGTAGACAATATCCACTGCTGACTATGCCAGGGAAGAAGAAGGAAGGCGGGGACGTTCATCTACCAGGCCAGTCCCTTCATTGTAGAAGGTTATCAAGTTGGTCAAGCATAACTTCCCCTTGGTGAATCCACGCTGGCTACTCCTGATCAACCTTCTTGCCCTTGATGTGCCTGGAAATGGTTTCCAGGATTAGCTGCTCCATCACCTTCCCAGGGATCAAGGTGAGGCTGACCGTCCTGTAGTTCCTTGGATCCTCCTTCTTGCCCTTCTTGAAGACAGGAGTAACATTTGCTTTCCTCCAGTCTTCGGGCACTTCTCCCAGTCGCCATGATCGATCAAATACTATCGAGAGTGGCCTTGCAATGACATCAGTCAGCCCCCTCAGCACTCACGAGTGCATCCCATCAGGGCCCATGGACTTATGCATGTCCGGTTTGCTTAAGTATTCTCTGACCTGATTCTCTTCCACCAAGTGTACATCTTTCTCCACATTTTCCCCCTGGTCTCTGGGACCTGGATTCCTGAAGGTTGGTCTTGCTAATAAAGCCTGAGGCAAAGGCGGCATTCAGTACCTCAGCTTTTTTCCATGTCCTGTGTCACCAGGTCCCCTGTCTCATTCAGTAAGGGGCCTACATTTTCCCTAGCCTTCTTTTTGTCACCTTTGTCATCTTAGAGAAGCCCTTCTTCTTGTCGTTGACATCCCTGGCCAGATTCAATTAGATTTGAATTTTAGCTTTCCTAACTTCGTCCCTGGATGCTCGGATAGTGTTTCTGTATTCCTCCCTGGTTACCCATTATTGCTTCCACCCTCTGTATGCTTCCTTATTGTGTTTGAGTTTGGCCAGGAGCTCCTTGTTCATCCACGCAGGCTTCCTGGCATTTTTGCCTGACTTCCTACTCCTTGGGATGGAGCTCTCTTGAGCTTGAAGGAGGTGATCCTTGAATATTAACCAGCTTTCTTGGACCCCCCTTCACTCCAGGGCCCTATCCCATGGGACTCTTCCAAGCAGATCCCTGAAGAGGCCTAAGTCTGCTCTCCTCAAGTCCAGGTCTGTGAGCTTGCTTTTCACCCTCCTCCCTGCCCTCAGGATCCTGAACTCCACCATCTCATGGTCACTGCAGCCAAAGCTGCCTTTGACCTTCACATCCCCAACAAGCCCCTCCTTGTTGGTGAGTATGAGGTCCAGCAGAGCACCTCTCCTCATTGGCTCCTGTCACTTGGAGGAGGCAGTTATCATCAATGCACTCCAGGAACCTCCTGGATTGCTTATGCCCTGCTGTGTTATCCCTCCAGCAGATATTGGGGTGGTTGAAGTCCCCCATGAGGACCAGGGCCTGTGAATGCGAGGCTGCTTCTAGCTGTCTATAGAAGGCCTCATCCACTTGTTCTTCCTGGTCAGGCGACCTGTAGCAGACCCCCACTATGTGCTAAGCGAGGTCCTTTGGTCTGCCATCTCAGTGGAGGTAGGGGATGGAGATCCATGTGGCAGCAAAGAGACAAGGGTCATTGATGTGTTAGAAACCACGGAAGCGCCTGAGAACAGTCACATAGGAATTAGGGCTTCTCCCCCTAAAAAGGTGGCGGGATCAATAGCCCAAATGAAGTGCATCTACACCAATGCACGCAGCATGGGCAACAAACAGGAGGAGTTGGAAGCCATTGTGCGACAGGAAAACTATGATATAGTTGCAGTCACGGAAACACGGTGGGATGACTTGCACAACTGGAGTGCTGCAATGGATGGCTATAAACTCTTCAGAAGGGATGGGCAAAGAAGGAGAGGTGGTGGGGTAGCACTGTGTTTTGACTGTCTAGAGCTTGACGATGGTGATGAAAGGGTCAAGTGTCTATGTGTAAGAATCAGGGGAAAGGCCAACAAGGCAGATATCATGGTGGAAGTCTGTTATAGACCACCCAACCAGGATGAAGAGGCAGACAAAATATTCTATAAGCAGCTGGGAGAAGTCTCAATCGCTAGCCCTTGTTCTCATGGGGGACTTGAACTTACCAGATGTCTGCTGGAAATACAATACAGCGGAGAGGAAACAGTCTAGGAGGTTCCTGGAGTGTGTGGAAGATAACTTCCTGACACAGCTGGTGAGTGAGCCAACTAGGGAAGGCGCCCCGCTGGACCTGTTGTTTGCGAACAGAGAAGGTCCTGTGGGTGATGTGATGGTTGGAGGCTGTCTTAGGCATAGCGATCATGAAATGATAGAGTTTTTGATTCTTGGAGAAGTAAGGAGGGGGGTTAGCAGAACTGCTACCTTGGACTTCTGGAGGGCAGATTTTGGCCTGTTTAGGAGCCTGGTTGACAGAGTCCCTTGGGAGGCAGTCCTGAAGGGCAAAGGGGTCCAGGAAGGCTGGACATTCTTCAAGAAGGAAATCCTAAAGGCGCAGGAGCAGGCCGTCCCCATGCGCCAAAAGATGAGCCGGCGGGGAAGAAGACCGGCCTGGCTGAACAGAGAGCTTTGGCTGGAACTCAGGGAAAAAAAACAGAGTTTATGACCTTTGGAAGAAGGGGCAGGCAACTCAGGAGGACTACAAGGATGTCGTGAGGCTATGCAGGGAGAAAATTAGAAGGACCAAAGCCCAACTAGAACTTAATCTGGCTACTGCCGTAAAAGACAATAAAAAAATGTTTCTATAAATACATTAGCAACAAAAGGAGGGCTAAGGAGAATCTCCATCCTTTATTGGATGCGGGGGAAACATAGTGACAAAGGATGAGGAAAAGGCTGAGGTACTTAATGCCTTCTTTGCCTCAGTCTTTAGTAGTAAGACCAGTTGTTCTCGGGGTACCCAGCCCCCCGAGCTGGAAGACAGGGATGGGGAGCAGAACGAAGCCCCCATAATCCAAGGGGAAATGGTTAGCGACCTGCTACACCACTTAGACACACACAAGTCTATGGGGCCAGATGGGATCCACCCACGGGTACTGAGGGAGCTGGTGGAAGTGCTCACCAAGCCCCTTTCAATCATTTATCAGCAGTCCTGGCTAACCGGGGAGGTCCCAGTTGACTGGAGGTTAGCAAATGTGATGCCCATCTACAAGAAGGGCCGGAAGGAGGATCCGGGGAACTACAGGCCTGTCAGTCTGACCTCGGTGCCAGGGAAGGCTATGGAGCAGCTCATCTTGAGTGCCATCACACGGCACGTACAGGACACCCAGGTGATCAGGCCCAGTCAGCAAGGGTTTATGAAAGGCAGGTCCTGCTTGACTAACCTGATCTCCTTCTATGACCAGGTGACCCGCCTCGTGGATGAGGGAAAGGCTGTGGATGTCGTTTACCTGGACTGTAGTAAAGCCTTTGTCACCGTTTCCCACAGCATTCTCCTGGAGAAACTGGCTGCCCATGGCTTGGACGGGCGTATTCTTCGCTGGGTAAAAAACTGGCTGGATGGCCGATGGTGGTGAATGGAGTTAGATCCAGCTGGCAGCCGGTCACAAGTGGTGTTCCCCAGGGCACAGTGTTGGGGCCAGTTCTGTTCAATATCTTGTCGTGGCTTAACCCCAGCCAGCAACTAAGCACCACACAGCCGCTCGCTCACTCCCCCCCCCGGTGGGATGGGGGAGAGAATCGGGAGGGTAAAAGTGAGAAAACTCGTGGGTTGAGATAAAGACAGTTTAATAGGGAAAGCAAAAGCCACGCACGCAAGCAAAGCAAAACAAGGAATTCATTCACTACTTCCCATCGGCAGGCAGGTGTTCAGCCATCTCCAGGAAGGCAGAGCTCCATCACGCGTAGCGGTTACTTGGGAAGACAGACGCCATCACTCTGAACATCCCCCCTTCCTTCTTCTTCCCCCAGCTTTATATGCTGAGCATGACGTCATATGGTATGGAATACCCCATTGGCCAGTTGGGTTAGCTGTCCTGACTATGCTCCCTCCCAGCTTCTTGTGCACCTGGCTGAGCATGGGAAGCTGAAAAGTCCTTGACTATCGTAAGCACTACTTAACACACTGATGTTTTAGTTGTTGCTATCAACATTCTTCTCATACTAAATCCAAAACACAGCACTATACCAGCTACTAGGAAGAAAATTAACTCTATCCCAGCCAAAACCAGGACAGTATCCACCCCTTATTCCATACCATTTACGCACTTGTGTCATAACAACCCCATGCAACGCTACAGGCTTGGGGAAGAGTGGCTGGAAATCTGCCTAGAGGGAAAGGACCTGGGGGTGTTGCTCGACAGCCAGCTGAATATGAGCCAGCAGTGTGCCCAGGTGGCCAAGGAGGCCAATAGCATCCTGGCTTCTATCAGAAATCGTGTGGCCAGCAGGACTAGGGAAGTGATTGTCCCCCTGTACTCGGCACTGGCGAGGCCGCACCTCGAATACTGTGTTCCGTTCTGTGCCCCTCGCTACAAGAAAGACATTGAGGTGCTGGAGCGCATCCAACGAAGAGCAACGAAGGTGGTGAAGGGTCTAGAGAACAAGTCTTATGAGGAGTGGCTGAGGGAACTGGGGTTGTTTAGTCTGGAGAAAAGGAGGCCAAGGGGAGACCTTATCGCTCTCTACAACGACCTGAAAGGAGGTTGTAGCGAGGTGGGTGTCAGTCTCTTTTCCCAGGTAACAAGTGATAGGGCGAGAGGAAATGGCCTCAGTTTGCACCAGGGGAGGTTTAGATTGGATATTAGGAAAAATTTCTTCACTGAAAGGGTTATCAAGCGTTGGAACAGGCTGCCCAGGGAAGTGGTTGAGTCACCATCCCTGGAGGTATTTAAAAGATGTGTAGAAGTGGCGCTTAGGGACATGGTTTAGTGGTGGACTTGGCAGTGTTAGGTTTGCGGTTGGACTTGATGATCTTAAGGGTCTTTTCCAACCTAAATGATTCTATGATTCTATAACGTCGCCCTTACCTGTCTTCTCTTTAATCCTTACCCATAAACTCTCAGTTGGCTCCTCATCCATCCCCAGGCAGAGCTCCATGCACTCCAGCTGCTCTCACATAAAGGGCAACTCCCCCTCCTCGTCTTCCCAGCCTGTCCTTCCTAAAGAGCCTGTATCCCTCCATTGCAACACTCCAGTCATGGGAACCATCCCACCACATCTCCATAATCCCAACAAGATCATAGCCCTGCAACTGCACACAGATCTCTAACTCATCATGTTTATCCCACATACTGCATGCATTAGTGTACAGGCACTTCAGAGAGGCATGTTGACTTCCTAGAAAGGGTTTGGGGGACTTCTCTATAATGGTGCCTTGTAGGCACTTCCTCGCTTACATGCAATTGCTGGAGGTAATCCCGCTTAAGCCCCATTTTGTTGATTTTGTGTTCCATTCCTGTCACATCACCCCAGGCCCTTTGCTTGTGGACCTTGTCCATCACTCCCTCACAGGGCTGCTGGTTACTCTCTCCTTCTTCTGTCATTCTTAGTTTAAAAAAGTCCTCCTTATGAGGTCAGCCTTTTTCTTTGACAAAAATAGCTTTGCCCTGCTTATTGAGGTAGATCCCATCTCTCCCAAGCAGACATTGATCTGCAAACAGGGTCCCATGGACATAGAACCCAAAACCCTGTTGCCAACACCAGTTCTGCAGCCAGTTATTGACATGCATTATCAGTGCCCCCCTCCTCACACCCTTGCCCCTCACCAGCAATCAGGATTGTGGAGAACACCAGTGCCCCCATGCCCTTAACTACTGCCCCCAGAGCTCTGTAGTCACTTCTGATACTCTCCAGGTTGCCCCTAGCAGTATCATTGGTGCCCACAGGGAAGAACAGGAGTGGGTAGTAGTCAGAGGGCTGGATGAGCTTTGGCAGTCTCTCCACAATATCCCGGATCCGGGCCCCCCTGGCAGGCAGCAAACCTCTCTAGATGATAGGTCAGATATTAACATCTTATCTGAAAATATGCCACCATTCTCAGTTCTATATGCCACATGGACAAAAAGGAGGAGAGAAAAAAAAGAGAGAGGAAGGCACACGTGTTTCAGTTTCTTTTGATAGCGTAGCTTGAACTAACAGTTTCTGTGTTTGTTCCTCCTTTGAGCAATATCTAAATGTTACAGAAAAGTGTGCAAATATTAAAGTAGAATTCCTTACAAAATGCTTCATCCTGACTTCAACGTGGTGCTTGGTAAAAACATGAAATTGAAGGCTATTCAGCTGTACCTAATATTTGTTGCTCTTAGCTGCTGTAAGATTAACCTCTTCTATGATTCTGCGCTGCTTTTGTGGGAGAGATTGTTGTGACATTAAAGCTAGAACTCATTAGAAAGGTTCTTTTTTATAATCAGCAGCTATTACTGATCTCTCGACTCTTTATTTTACTTTGTAGCAGAAGGGTTAGAGATTTTTCTGAAGTTATCCTCGAGGTTGCTGGCTGTTGTCTTGACAGTGTCAGAATATTAAAGAATGTTAACAGCATACACTAGTGATGGTGGTTGTTTTTTACCAGGCTGAAGCGGTTATGTTTAAAAATCTCAATTTCTTTTTTTTCCTCCCTCCTCCTGGTTCTTATTTTGTAAACTGGCTTAAAGTTTCCCTAAAGACACACAGAAAGGTTTTTGTGTTGTTTCTAAAGGGGCTGAAGTTTAAAGAGGAGAGATTCCCCCCCTCTTCTACGTAATGGAGCTTTCAGGGAACCTCTTTTAAAAGGCATGGTTACAGCCTTTGTGTTGAAAGGTGTATCTGCTGCCGGGGTTTGCTGATGCAGACAGGCTGGCTGGTGATTAACAAAGGTCATTAGACTTTGGAATCTGGCAGGGGAGTGGGGTGTCTTCTGTGTGAAGAAAGACAGACTCCCAAGGGACGGAGGACAGGGCAGTCTGGAGGGGGTCCTCCTTTCTGCTTCCCCGTCCTCCTGCTGGGAGGTTACTGTGTTTTGATTAAGTCCATAGAACTATGTAAGACTGTGTTGCTGGAATTAATAAACACATTTATCATTCATGAGTTAAAAGAACTTTTGGAGATCTTTGCAAATGATTGTTCAGGAAGAAAAGGTGCTGTTTTGACAGCACATGAGAACAGATACTATTTGTGTGTGTCGGGGGGGAGGTAAAACATACAAAAGAGGGAGAGTCCTGTTCTTAGATGATGGTGGTTTTGTTTTGTTTGGGCTTGGTTTTTTGTATCATCCAAGGGAAAAAAAATCTTGTATACCTGAGATGAATCTGAGAGATAAATGAGGCCATGTTGTGCACAGGCAAGAAGCTATGAGCCACTGAGTGCAGTTGTCTGAGCTAAAATGGCTGCTCCCAAAGCTCAGAGGAGTAGGGCAGCTTAGTGAGTCTTAAAGCTTCAGTGGCGCAGGGGCTCATACCTCTTGAAAGTGCGATAAACACATTCAGCAGAGCTGTGTCTTGTTTGGTTGAGATGAGAAGACTAAGCTTGGGGAACAGATAGTGAAAAATGGATGACCTGCTTTTCTGTGAAGTGCTCTAAATGCAGGAGTCATTTGCTCCATGGAAAAAAAAATGTTTTCAGGTCTAATGGACTGTGCTAAAGGAGACATGGAGTGGGGCTTCACTCACTACTGTAATTTCATCCCAGAACAGATAGTAACCTCTTCCACAGTGTTTGATCTGGTGCTTGCAAATAAAAGCTCTAGTATCTTAATCATTGCAGCTTTGCTAGCTGAAAAGAAGCCGGTGCACCGTTTGTACTTTTTTTGGTTGGGTTTTTTTTTTGTTGTTGGACGTGGTGGGGGACACATATTGCAGTGAGCACAGTAGTGTAGATTAAACATGTGGAGTGTCTGTGTGCTCGCTGTCCAGAAATAGACTTGCCAGAAGTTTATTTTAGCAGGCTATAAGACAAAGCATTATTTTATGCAGTGTCCTCTCTTTGTGCCCTAGTGTTTTTGGGTTTTATATTGGGCATAAATGGCTGGGTTTTGGTAGCAAGGGGCTGCAGTGTGGGAGGAGGCCATGAACAGCCAGTTCCAGCCAGTTCTGAAACAAATGGAAAGAACCCATTGCGAGCCAAACTTTCAAAGAATCAGAGGAGCATATGGTGCCTCTGCTCAAGCATATTTAAGAAAGGGCGGTTGCCAGTAGGGGTAGGAGGCGCACTCTTGGAAGGAGGTGCTCCACACGGGAGCGGTGACACCCTCAAAAGGGACTGCGGCCCATGGTGGAACCCACACGGGAGCAGAGCAGTAAGAAGCAAGGAGCAGTGGAGGAAGATGAGTAAGAAATAAGGAGGGGTGGAAAGAAACCATTATGTCCTGACCCCAACCTCCTGTGCTGCCTGTCACCTCACTGAAGGAATTGGAACTGATTGGGTGAAATGTGCGGCAAAAACAAGGGGAGTTGAGACTAAGGGGGTGGTGGATGATAAGTGTCTGGCTTATAGTTGACCCTGGGGAAGGGGGAGGAAAGGTGTTTCCCTAATTGTTTGTTTCACTGTTTTCTTTCTTTCTCAATATCCAAATCAGTAATTAAAAGTTCATGTTAGTTGACAATAAACTAAATGAAGTAAAATTCCCTGAGTCGAGACTGTTTTGCCTGCGGCAGGTTTTCATCTTGCTATAGAAGTAGTTTTACATTCTACAGTAAATACATGGAATTTTCACAGTAAAATGTTTTTGTCTGCTATTGCGTCTTGGACCTCTGGAACTCCTAGGTTATCTTGGCCCAGTCAGTCCAATGTGTGGGAAACTTAATAAATGAGTTATTACTTTAAAATAATAGGTTGCTTTTGTGCCCAATTGCTGTACAGGGCAGGAGGGTCTCAGCCTTTTGCATTTCTTGTATTTTGTGTGTCCTCTTGTTTATGGCAGTACATAAGCTAAGAGTCTAGTGATAAATTCCTCCCCAGTGTTCTGTGATGCAGGATTAATTGGTCACATACTGAACTCGATCTTACCAAATTTTGTTACTTTGTACATTACAGTATACAGAGGTTTGAGATTAATCAATGAAGTCATGAAGTGTTTAGGGAAGATGACTGTTACTTATGTTTCCATTGTACTTTTGCAGTATTCCTATTCTTCTTACTGCCCATCGCTTCCTCAAACTCCTATCCCACCAAAGATATGTCCCCAATGACAGACCATAATGGAACTCTGTAAGAGTTATAACAAAGAGTGGAGATTTTCTTGGTGTTTGGTGGAATTAATTCCAATGCACAGCATTCTATTCTGAATACACATATTTAGATCTCACTTTGCAATTATGCTTATGTTTTCCACTGAAGTCAGGAATTCTAGGATTTTGAAAAGAAAGACAAGTGTTTCCATTTTAAGGGGTTTTTTAATCGCTGGTAATGAAACTGGCAGGACTTTCTCAGCTTCCAAGAAGGTTAGAGTGGGTCTTATAGAAGCAGAAACCACTGTCATCTGTTTGTAAGTTTCAGTGCATGAATGTTTGGGAGTAATGTGGTTGTTCTTCTGGCATATAGCTGCTAGTCTCTGAATGAGACAAACTTCCTAACAACAGCTCTCTCCTGAGTAATGGAAAAGCCTAGAGGACAAAGTCCATTGAAACAGTAGTCATTTGTCAGAAGGTTGACTGTAGCATTGATAACAGCAACCTGCAAGTTACCTAGATAGACAGGGCTTTCTTTGAATCAAAATTGCCTTGATGCCTCTTAAATGTTGAGTTTTAGGCTGCAGTAATTATGGAATTTCTGGAAATCATTAAGTCATGTGATAGGAACCTTTGTGTATATATATGTTCAGAATTCACTGAATGGCATTTCTGTAAAAACAAAACAAAAAAACTCCCAAAACCAACCAAACAGAGAAAAACAAACCAAACCAAACCCCTGCCTCTTTCCTTCTCCTTTCCTTGTTTTTCTTGCAGAATTTTCTAATGCAAAAGATCATTCCTGAACCATGGAGGTGCTGCAGTGTGATGGCTGTGATTTCCGAGCTCCATCCAATGAAGACCTAAAAGCTCACATTCAGGATGTTCATACTGCTTTTCTGCAGCCAACAGATGTCTCTGAGGAAAACCCTAGCCAGCCAAGGTCTGGCTCCATGAATGCTAGCAACCAGACTGAGACCGAATTTTCTTCTGTAAAGGATGAATTTACAATTGCAGATGAAATAGCAGGTAAACCTCAACCCTAAGCCCCTATCTCACATGTGACTTATTTCAGTGCATTTTAATTGGTATGTTTCAGTGTGATTTTTAAAAACTGTTATCTTTATCACTATGGTAGTGAAGTGAATGATGTTTAGTTACAGCCATATTTTTTCTGTAAATGCAAACATGTGTGGATTTGTCGTCTTGCTATTTTTCACATGCTGCTTCATTTTGCTTCTTTTCCTTGCTTTACACCACCATGAGCTCTAGAAGAGTTTTGAACTTTATTAGTGTACCTTTTTATTTCAAGAAGCTTATTTTGGAAATTGTCTATCCCAAATTATGTACCATCTGTTAGTTTTCTGACCATTCTTGTATGCACAGGTCTAATCATAAATAAGTGAGGGAATCCTGGTGTGATTAACATGTTCAGGATATGTGTGTATTCATATGCATACAGGGTAGATGGGGGGGAAACTGTCTAATTTTACTTATTTACATATTTACTTTTTAATTCTTATTTTAGGGCAAAATACAACTCAGATGGGGACTGGAAGTTATTGTAGCCAGAGCCAAAGTTTTTATGGTCAACATATGGCTCCAAATCCTAAACCAACCAACAAGTTTTTCCAGTGCAAATTCTGTGTGCGTTACTTCCGATCTAAAAACCTCCTCATAGAGCACGCTCGCAAGGTTCATGGAGCACAAGTTGGGGGGAGCTCAGTAGGGTCACACACTGCTGGATCCTTAAATTACAACATCATGATGCACGAGGGGTTTGGCAAAGTTTTCTCTTGCCAGTTCTGCACCTACAAATCACCAAGGCGTGCAAGGATTATTAAACACCAGAAAATGTATCACAAAAACAATCTGAAGGAGAGTTTAACTCCTACTGCTACCTCTGCTGTATCTGAATTGACATCTGCCTCTGCGCCAGTGCAGGAACCCTGCAAGGAATTGCCTGCAGAGGTGGTAGAACGGAGCATTTTGGAGTCCATGGTCAAGCCTCTAACAAAGTCCAGAGGCAACTTTTGCTGTGAATGGTGCAGTTACCAGACACCTCGAAGGGAGCGCTGGTGTGACCATATGATGAAGAAGCACCGCAGCATGGTAAAAATACTGTCAAGTTTGAGGCAGGAACAAGACAGAACCAGTGCGCCTGATGTGCAGAGTAAGAGTGCCCAGAATGCCTCCCCAAACTCTAATTATATCTCTATGAATATGACAGGATGTGATATGTTGAATGCTGATGTCTCAAACTTCAGAAGCTCTACGGGCAATTCCCTTATCAGGCCCAACTCTTCTATATCCTCTACGTTTTCTTCTGTGTCTTATCCTCAAATGAAGTCTAAGTTACCTCACAACTCGGGCATAGTTAATTTGTCTGACAGATCCCACTATGGAGTTGCTGACATGACAAAATCTTCTGCTGACTTGGAAGCAAACAGTGTGCTAAATGACTCCAGCTCAGACGAAGAGCTAAATGAAGTGGACAGCGAGAATGGCTTGAACTCCATGGACCACCAGACTTCAGGAATATCTGCAGAGCAACTGATGGGATCTGATGGCAACAAGCTGTTGGAAACAAAAGGGATTCCCTTTAGAAGATACATGAACAGGTTCCAATGTCCTTTTTGCCCTTTCCTCACAATGCACCGCCGAAGCATCTCCCGTCACATTGAGAATATCCACCTGTCTGGGAAGACAACTGTATACAAATGCGATGAATGCCCTTTCACCTGTAAGAGTTCGTTAAAGCTTGGAGCTCATAGGCAATGTCATGCAGGTAAAACATCAGACTGGGACACTGTGCATTCTCAGAGTGAAAACATTGTCTCCTCTTTGAATGACAACATGGTTTCTTATGAAAGTGGAAATATAAACGGAAGGAAGTCAGCTGGGATGACAGAAACAGTGCAGCAGCAACAGCAGCAGTTGCCTCAACCCCATTCACAGCATCCTTATAAGTGTACAATGTGTAACTATTCTACCACTACTTTGAAAGGCCTCAGAGTTCATCAGCAGCACAAGCACTCATTTTGTGACAACTTACCAAAATATGATGGACTGCCATCCAACATGCCACAAGAGAGCGAGGCAGATGCTCTCACCTCTGTCAGCACAGTGAAGAAAAGCCAGACCTCAATTCTTGGTCTCTCGTCTAAAAATAACTTTGTTGCTAAGGTCGCTCGGAAGGTGTCAAATGACTGCCCTTTGGATCTCTCACCAGTGAAGAAAAGAACTAGAATTGATGAAATAGCAAGCAACCTGCAGAGCAAAATAAACCAAAACAAACAGCAAGAAGATGCTGTGATTAATGTAGAGGATGATGAGGAAGAGGAGGAAGACAACGAGGTGGAGATAGAAGTGGAATTAGACAGAGAAGAAGAACAAACAGAACCAATGGTGGAGGTTTCTAGTTCTTATGCACCCCAGCAAATGTGGGGGAGAGAGACTAATGATTCCCAGAAGGATGCAAACTTCAGAAACATGCATCATGATTATAATTCCACCAATGGAGCAGAGATTGAGCTCACTTTATCTGAAGATGAGGAAGATTATTTTTCTTCCATTAACATGAAAGACCAACAGAGCCTTAATGCCTCTGTTCTGGGAAGCCAGCCAAATATGTATGGCCCTGATCAGAACAACGAAAATGTGGAGATTAACGACTCTGGCAGGCTTTACTATTGTAAACACTGTGATTTTAGCAACAAATCTGCCAGGAGCGTTAGCACCCACTACCAACGGATGCACCCCTACATAAAATTCAGCTTTAGGTATATCTTGGATCCCAATGATCACAGTGCAGTATACAGATGCCTTGAGTGTTATATTGACTATACGAACTTTGAAGACCTGCAGCAACACTATGGAGAGCATCACCCTGAAGCTATGAATGTATTGAACTTCGATCACTCTGATCTGATCTACCGCTGTCGCTTCTGTTCTTACACTAGCCCAAATGTTAGAAGCCTGATGCCGCATTACCAAAGAATGCATCCAACAGTGAAAATTAACAATGCAATGATATTTTCAAGCTATGTTGTTGAGCAGCAAGAGGAGCTAAACACAGAGTCTCAGACACTGAGAGAGATCTTGAATTCTGCTCCAAAAACTATGGCAACCTCCACCCCCGTGACTCATGGGACTACTGTGCCAGCAAGTTTTAACAAAAGTGCCACAAAGAGTTTTAGTCCTGAATGTGAAAATCAGAAGGCACCTTCGGTCAATTCTGTGGTTGTTTATGACTGTGATGTGTGCTCATTTGCAAGCCCTAACATGCATTCAGTTCTGGTGCATTACCAGAAAAAACACCCTGAAGAAAAAGCATCATATTTCAGAATTCAGAAGACCATGCATATAGCTTCTGTTGACAGGGGCTCTGCCCTGGCTCAAATGTCTTTTGAGATGGGGGTGTCTGTCTCCTCAAAACTGTCCAACTTGGCTTCTCAACCTCCACCTCCCCCACCACTGCCCCCAGACCTTGTTCCTGAACTCTACTATTGCAAACACTGTTCATACAGCAACCGTTCAGTTGTGGGAGTGCTTGTTCACTACCAGAAAAGGCATCCGGAAATAAAGGTCACTGCCAAGTACATCAGGCAGGCACCCCCTACTGCGGCAATGATGAAGGCTGGTGAGCTGCCACCTGGGATTCAGAAACTGCCAGTGTCAGTGCAGCAGTTGAGCCGGGGCAGTTCTGAGAGCTCTGCGAATCCCCTTGAGAACGAAATGTTCTTCTGCCAGCACTGCGATTATGGAAACCGGACCGTGAAAGGTGTGCTCATTCATTATCAAAAGAAGCATCGTGATTTCAAAGCCAACGCAGATGTGATTAGGCAGCATACAGCCACCATTAGAAGCCTTTGTGATCGTAACCAGAAGAAATCATCTGGCAGCATGCCTGCTCACACCTCCAGCACTGAACAGGACAAGACAAAGCTGAGAGCCCTCAAATGCAGGCAGTGTAGCTACACATCACCTTACTTCTATGCGTTGAGGAAGCATATTAAGAAAGACCACCCAAATCTGAAGGCCACGGTCACGTCCATTTTGAGATGGGCATTTTTGGATGGCTTGATAGAATCTGGTTATCACTGTGAATGGTGCATTTATTCACATACAGAACCAAGTGGTTTGCTTGTGCATTACCAAAGGAGACATCCTGAACATTATGTTGACTATACATATATGGCAACTAAACTCTGGGCAGGTCCGGATCCTTCCCCTCCTACCCTAGTGATGCCAACAGAGGCAAAGACCTATAAATGCAGAGACTGCATTTTTGAAGCATCTTCCATTTGGGATATTACTAATCACTACCAGGCTTTTCACCCTTGGGCTATGAATGGGGATGAATCTGTATTGTTAGATATCATTAAGGAGAAAGATGCTGCTGAGAAAATTGGCACACAGCTTGATGAAGTTAGGGCCAGGATTAATTCTGAAAACCAGGTAACATCACAGATGGACCAGGATGTGGAGGACCCCAGCCTTTCCCAGGAAAAAACTATTCAGCTGGCTTCTGCAAACCCTGCCATCTCCTCCGCTCCATATCAGTGTACAGTTTGCCAGTCTGAGTACAATAACTTGCATGGCCTCCTGACACATTATGGCAAAAAGCATCCTGGCATGAAAGTGAAAGCTGCTGACTTTGCACAGGACATAGACATTAACCCAGGGGCTGTGTACAAGTGCAGACATTGCCCATACATTAACACACGCATTCATGGTGTCCTCACACATTACCAGAAACGGCACCCATCAGTAAAGGTCACTGCTGAAGACTTTGTGCATGATGTGGAACAGTCGAATGACATCGCCCAGAATGACATAGAAGAGACCAGTAGGATTTTCAAACAAGGCTATGGTGCATACCGGTGCAAACTATGCCCTTACACCCATGGCACACTGGAGAAGCTCAAAATTCACTATGAGAAATACCATAATCAGCCTGAATTTGATGTTTTTGCTCAGTCACCGCCAAAGGTGTCTGCCTCAGTGGAGCCAGACATAGTAACTGAAATCAAGGCCTCCCCAGAAATTGCTGCTGATGGTGTTGGAGAAGTCTCTATCTCAGCACCTCATTTCTCCACTTCTCACTTAGTGTCTCACACAGTGTTCCGGTGTCAGCTCTGCAAATACTTCTGTTCTACCCGGAAGGGGATAGCCAGGCACTACCGCATCAAACATAATAACGTTCGGGCACAACCAGAAGGCAAGAACAATCTCTTCAAGTGTGCTTTGTGTTCCTACACCAACCCTATCCGCAAAGGGCTTGCAGCACACTACCAGAAAAGGCATGACATTGATGCTTACTACACTCATTGTTTAGCAGCCTCCAGGACAGTAAGCGACAAACCCAATAAAGTGATCATTCCATCTCCTCCCAAAGATGACACTCCTCAGTTAAGTGAGGAGCTGAGGAGGGCTGTGGAAAAGAAGAAATGCTCGCTTTGTTCCTTTCAATCTTTTAGCAAAAAAGGTATTGTGTCCCACTACATGAAGCGTCACCCTGGTGTTTTCCCTAAGAAGCAGCATGCGAGCAAGCTGGGGGGTTACTTCACTGCTGTGTATGCTGATGAACATGAAAAGTCAACTCCAGCTGAGGAAAGGAATGACTTTGAAAAGCCTGAGGTGGAGAGCGAGGCTCAGGAAACTGAGTGGCTTCCCTTCAGATGCATAAAATGTTTCAAGCTATCCTTCAGCACAGCAGAGCTGCTGTGCATGCATTACACTGACCACCACAGCAAGGATTTGAAGAGAGACTTTACCATACTGGGAAGTGGCACCCGCTCTCATAATGCTGTCTACCAGTGCAAGCATTGTGATACTAAATTGCATAGCACGGCAGAGCTGACCTCACACTTGAATAGTCACAATGAGGAATTCCAGAAGCGTGCCAAACGTCAGGAGAGGAGGAAACAGCTTTTGAGCAAGCAGAAATATGCAGATGGTGCTTTTACAGATTTCAAACAGGAGAGGGTAAGGATCTGTGTGTCTGGTCTCCTTCTCTGCTTCCTCTCCCCAGGGAGAAAAACAAACCAAAAGCTGTTCTTCTATACCCCAAGAGGCTCCTTATTACTAATACCCACTTGCATGTTCTCTTTGACAGCCAAATGAATGCAGGTTAATGAGTGACTCAGCGTGTCGATGGGCCTCTATAAGTCGGTTATATATTCTGCTTTAATTTCCTTCATTCTTCACCTATTCCTAGGCTCCATGGGAAGCTCTGCTCCTTCCAACTGTTTCCTTCAGGATTTTCCCTATCTTTCTTCCTTCCTCCCACCCTTATGGATGGCTATCTGTATCTGACAGTTTTTTTATTCTATTGCAAGGCTGCTGTTTGCTTTCTCATAGATTCTTTAGCAAATGTCCCATTCTACTGCTCATCAATATACCTTGAAATAACACACCAATTTCCTTCTCAAGCTTATCTATTTCAGTACATTTTCTGATAAAGAACCTGATGTTTATGTGCATCTATCCAATAACTTCAAGCTTTGGGCAAGTGTTCCTGTGAAGAGAAGACCAAATTCTGCTTCTCTTTTCTGTACCCTTCTCCTCATCTGGAGTAACTCTACTTGCTGTAGAAAAGCATACAATTGGGCAGGGGGGAACTGTGAAACAGCATGGTTTGGTCTTGTAAGTTAAAACTGAACGGTTATAGGGGACTACTATTATGCAGATACTCGAGATTTTTCCTGTGCAAATGTCCTGTCCACCTATTTTAAGGGCTTTAATAGAAGTCAGCGCAAATTGAGGTTGAAGTTTTGCACAATAGCATGTTGTAGTGGGTTGACCTTGGCTGGACGCCAGGTGCCCACCAAGCCGCTCTATCACTCCCCCTCCTCAGCAGGACGGGGGGGGGGAAGAAAATAAGATGGAAAAGAACTCGTGGGTCAAGATAAAGGCAGTTTAATAAAGCAAAAGCAAAGGCCGCGTGCGGAAGCAAAGGAAAACAAAAGATTTATTCTCTACTTCCCATCAGCAGGTGATGTCCAGCCACTTCCCGGGAAGTAGGGCTTCAGTACGTGTGCTCAGCAGTAGCCAAAACACTGCTGTGTTATCAACACCTTTCTAGCTACCAATACAAAGCACAGCACTATGAGGGCTGCTATGGGGAAAATTAACTCCATCTCAGCCAGACCCAATACACATGTGTACACTAAATGCAATTTCCCTTAAGGTGCAAAATCTGGTCTGGGTATATTCCTAAAAGTGAGATATCAGAAGCATGTTTCAGTATTACATTAGTATAACTGATTAATACTCATGTACTTCAATAGGCTTTTGGACACTTGGAAGATGCTTCAAAACTTAAGGAGAGGAAAGTAGTTGGCTACAAATGTAAATTTTGTGTGGAAGTTCATCCAACGCTTCGAGCCATCTGTAATCATCTCCGTAAGCATATCCAGTATGGGAATGTTTCTTCTGTGTCAGCTACAGTAAAGGTGAGAATTCTGTGAACTGACAGCATTTTTTGTTTGATATTAAGGCCTAAATGAAAGCCTGTAGAGGGCTTCCATGGAGTCAAATGGGGTTTAGATTGGATATTCTGAACAGTTAAGCATGACATTCTAATCTAATTCTTCAGGTTTCTGCAGCACATTTTGTTTACTTTAAGATGTTTTGACTTTCTTCTGCTCTTCATCTGGGACACAAAAACTATTTAATTCTCATTTCTTATTTGCCACAAAGGAATTGATATCACGGATGACTGAAAGGCTTGATTTATGAGCAGGAGCTTCTCCCTCAGCTGTTCTGGGCTACTTTTCTGCTTTCTTAGACCCTTAAAGTGTGGAGTTTTTTTGGTTTTCTTTTTTTTTTCTCCGACCCATATGCAAAAGTGAAACTATAGTGCTGCAAACACATATTCAAATAGCCAGCTGAGCCAGGGGTCCAATTCAAGTGGTTAATTGTAAATGTGCTGCTGTTTCTTCCCTGTGCAAGTGGAGACCACCTAGAATGTCTCCGAGGACAGGCTGTGCTCCACAGCCAGCTTTACAGGATATCAGCAGGGGGAATTCAGGTGCGGTAAGGTTGCAGGAACTGGTTATGCAGTTCTCTTCCTTTTCTTGCTGCAGTGAGTACTCAGCAAAATCTCATTCTGCAGTCCTCAGAATGTGACCTAAAGCGTGCCTATTTCATGACATAAACTGTGCGCTGTGTAAAGTAGCTGAGTCCTTCAGAGTCTAAACGGTTCTACCTAAGAGCTTTCATCGTCCTTCCACTGACCTTCCTTTAGCTTATCCAATACTACTGACAGAATGGGATGCTTACCTTCTATCAAATGATTCCTGCTCTTTCCCTGCTTCTCAAGTAAAGTTTACATGGGGTCAATACCATCTTTTGAGTAAGTAGATACTAAACAGCAGGGAACAAAAACTAAAATCCAAGACCCAAAAAACATGATATAAATATACTTTTCAGTTTTAATGTTACTGCAAAATGCGTGCTATGCTACTTAACACTTAGGAAAGAGACCAAGAGATGGGTTGTTTGCTTTTTAATGTATATACATATATATATATAATTAAAGACTAGGCTCTCTTTATACAGAAAGTCATTAGTGTAGTATGGTAGGGATACCTTTAGAAAGTGAATGCAGTGGGAAACCTAGATATTAAAATTAATACATAGGAGAGACTGAGGGGCAGAAGGGAGAGAGAATTGATGGCTTTGGGGGGGGTATGTGTTTTTTAGCAGGAAGCTGAAGATTCTTCAAGCACAACTTTGGAGGGTTTTGAGGGAGCCAAAGACCCTGGCACTGTGGAATTTACAGAAGCTGAATCTGGAGCATCCTTGGAAGATGAAACCAGGCCTGGGGGCTACCACTGCAGCCAGTGTGACCGGGTTTTGATGTCTATGCAGGGTCTGCGATCTCATGAGAGGAGTCACTTGGCTCTGGCCATGTTTACCCGGGAAGACAAGTACAGCTGCCAGTATTGCTCCTTTGTCTCTGCTTTCAGGCACAAGTAAGTTATGGTTTGTTTTCAACAGAAGCACAGACTAGCATGACTGTTTTTTATGTTGGTTGACATTGAAGGACAGCACACTCAATTTGATTTCAAGCCACGTTTTTCTCTTTCTTGGGATTTAGGTATTTTCTATGCCCCCAAACTTTTTGCCATTGCCCGTGACTATAAAAAGTCCCATTTTTATATCTTCTTGAATTCAAGTTCTCTTTTTGTTGTGTGTAGGGGAAATGCAAACCAAGCAAAAGATGCCCACCACTTATGCAGTCCTGTCAAATGCATGAAATTAAAAAAGCCATAAAGAGGAAAAAGTATTTTTCACTAGCCTTCCATGTAACTACCTTATTTTTAAATAGTACTGTGACTCTTAATTGATTGAGAGAGATTTCATTTCCTGTGTTGAACAGTTATCACAATCCAATCTTAAAGTTAGATTTTTTTCTTATTTGTGTTATGCAACTTCAGTCTATGAACATGGTCTTCACATCAGTGTGGTATACTTGAAAAGGGTTGAGGAAATCACCCCTTATCTGATGTGACCCATGAAAAATGCATGGTCGTCATAAATAATCAAGTTCCTCAAGACCCGGGGAGCTACAGGCCAGTCAGTCTCACCTCTGTGCCTGGGAAGATCATGGAACAGATCCTCCTGGAAGCTATGCTAAGGCACATGGAGGACAGGGAGGTGATTCGAGACAGCCAGCATGGCTTCACCAAGGGCAAGTCCTGCCTGACCAACCTAGTGGCCTTCTATGATGGAGTGACTACATCAGTGGACATGGGAAGGGCTGCAGATGTCATCTATCTGGACCTCTGTAAGGCCTTTGACACGGTCTCCCACAACGTCCTTCTCTCTAAACTGGAGAGGTATGGATTTGATGGGTGGACTGTCCGGTGGATGAGGAATTGGTTGGATGGTCGCATCCAGAGGGTAGTGGTCAACGGGTCAATGTCCAGATGGAGATCAGTGACAAGTGGTGTCCCTCAGGGGTCCGTATTGGGACCGGTATTGTTTAATATCTTCATCAATGACACAGACAGTGGGATTGAGTGCACCCTCAGCAAGTTTGCAGATGACACCAAGCTGAGTGGTGCGGTTGACACGCCTGAGGGATGGGATGCCATCCAGAGGGACCTGGACAAGCTCGAGAAGTGGGCCCGTGTGAACCTCCTGAGGTTCAACAAGGCCAAGGGCAAGGTCCTGCACCTGGGTCGGGGCAACCCCCGGTATCAATACAGGCTGGGGGATGAAGGGATTGAGAGCAGCCCTGCCAAGAAGGACTTGGGGGTACTGCTGGAGGAAAAGCTGGACATGAGCCGGCAATGTGTGCTCGCAGCCCAGAAGGCCAACCGTATCCTGGGCTGCATCAAAAGAAGCATGGCCAGCAGGTCGAGGGAGGTGATTCTGCCCCTCTATTCCACTCTGGTGAGACCCCACCTGCAGTACTGCGTCCAGCTCTGGAGCCCTCAGCACAGGAAAGACATGGACCTGTTGGAGCGGGTCCAGAGGAAGGCCACAAAAATGATCAGGGGCATGGAACGCCTCTCCTATGAAGAAAGGCTGAGAGAGTTGGGGTTGTTCAGCCTGGAGAAGAGAAGGCTCCGGGGAGACCTTATTGCAGCCTTTCAGTACTTAAAGGGGGCTTCTAAGAAAGATGGGGACAAACTTTTTAGCAGGGCCTGTTGCGACAGGACAAGGGGGAATGGTTTTAAACTGAAAGAGGGTAGATTTAGACTAGATATAAGGAAGAAATGTTTTACGATGAGGGTGGTGAAACACTGGCACAGGTTGCCCAGAGAGGTGGTAGATGCCCCATCCCTGGAAACATTCAAGGTCAGGTTGGACGGGGCTCTGAGCACCCTGATCTAGTTGAAGATGTCCCTGATCATGGCAGGGGGGTTGGACTAGATGACCTTTAAAAGTACCTTCCAATCCAAACTATTCTATGAATCTATGACCTATTTCTTTGCCTACAGCTAGGAAGCTTTAGAATTCTTTTAATCATATTTATTCATGGATTGCCACAAAGAAATGAGGTTTATTGGAGATTTTTTTTTACTGGCATCCTAGACATGTACATGCATGTACATGTTTTCTGTAGCTTCTGGGGGGGAGAACTGTCCTGTCCCCCCATCCTGTGTCCATCCCCCCTTCCCCCCAAAGAAGAGAGATCCAGCTGCTTGTTTAACATAGGCACTGATAGCAGTGACACCCTTAAATTGGGTGAAGTTGTCACTGTTCTGCAATTAAAAGCATGTGGGAAAGAAAGCATGATATAAGAAATACTTATAAACCCTTGTGTTAGAAAAGCAGCATTTCTGTCAGTATCACAGCATGGTTCCTATGTGGATGAGCAGCAGGGGATAATAGTCCAAGGGCTGGGCAGGCCTTGGCAGTCTCTCATTAACATCCTGGATCTGAGCTCCTGGCAAGCAGCAAACCGCCCTGTACAGCAGGTCAGGTCGGCATTTCCCCTGCAGAAGGGAGTCTCCCACTACTGTCACTCACCACTTCCCCCTGGTGTTGTTGCGTGGTTCAGGTGCAGCCAGCTCTGATGCTTCATTGGACAGAGCTCCCAGCCCCTCATCTGCAAACAGATGCAGAACTATAGAACCTATTCTATAGTTGCAGAGCTGCTGGTGAAGCAGGAGCTGTCCTGCCAGTGCCAGATATCACAAGCTTCCAGCCTTTGCCATCTTGGTAGTCTCCATTTCCCAACCTGATACACACAGACACTGGCTGCCCCTCCTTCAGTACAATTGGGAGTTTGGGCTCTTGTCTCTGCAGGATCTCTGAGAAGATCCTGTTAATCTTTTTCTCATTATCTCTGAGGCTGTGCAGTTGTCTGACCTCCTGCAGCTCCTTTAACCTGGTAACACAGCTCCTCAACCAGCACACATCTCTCTCCTGTAAGCAAGGAGACAGTTTTCCTCTGCCCCATCCTCAGTGAGAAGCCTCAGACATTCCCTGTAGCCCCAGACATAGAATAGAATAGAATAGAATAGAATAGAATAGAATAGAATAGTTCAGTTGGAAGGGACCTACAACGATCATCTAGTCCAACTGCCTGACCAATTCAGGGCTGACCAAAAGTTAAAGCATGTTGTTAAGGGCATTGTCCAAATGCCTTTTAAAAACTGACAGGCATGGGGCATCGACCACCTCTCTAGGAAGCCTGTTCCAGTGTCTGACCACCCTCTCGGTAAAGAAATGCTTCCGAATGTCAAGTCTGAACCTCCCCTGGTGCAGCTTTGAACCATTCCCACGCGTCCTATCACTGGATACCAGGGAGAAGAGATCATCACCTCCCCCTCCACTTCCCCTCCTCAGGAAGCTGTTAGAGAGCAATGAGGTCGCCCCTCAGCCTCCTTTTCTCCAAACTAGACAAACCCAGAGTCCTCAGCCGTTCCTCATAGGACGTTCCTTCCAGCCCTTTCACCAGCTCTGTTGCCCTCCTCTGGACGCATTCAAGGACCTTAACATCCTTCTTAAATTGTGGGGCCCAGAACTGCACACAGTACTCAAGGTGAGGCCGCACCAGCACTGAATACAGCGGGATCATCACCTCTTTTGACCGGCTGGTTATGCTGTGTTTGATGCACCCCAGGATGCGGTTTGCCCTCTTGGCTGCCAGGGCACACTGCTGACTCCTACTGAGCCTGCTGTCGACAAGCACCCCCAGATCCCTTTCTGCAGGGCTGCTCTCCAGCCACTCCTCTCCCAGTCTATACTTGTGCCCAGCGTTATTCCGTCCCAGGTGCAGAATCCGGCATTTGGACTTGTTAAATCTCATCCCATTAATCATTGCCCAATGCTCCAATCTATCTAGATCCCTCTGCAAGGCCTCTTGTCCCTCCAGAGAGTCAACAGCACCTCCCAGTTTGGTATCATCAGCAAACTTGCTAATGGTGCTTTCAACTCCTGCATCCAGATCATTGACAAGAATATTGAACAGAACTGGCCCTAGAATTGAACCCTGAGGAACACTGCTGGTGACCGGTCACCAGCCAGATGTAGCCCCATTCACTACAACCCTTTGAGCCCTGCCGTTCAGCCAGTTCTTCACCCAGCTCACCGTGTACCTGCTCATCCCACAGTTGGACAACCTGTCCAGAAGGATGCTGTGAGGGACAGTATCAAAAGCCTTACTAAAATCCAGAAAAACTCCATCCACCGCCTTCCCTTCATCCACTAGGCGGGTGACCTTATCATAGAAGGATAACAAATTAGTTAAGGAGGACTTTCCCTTTGTGAACCCATGTTGACTGTGCCTGATGATTGCATTGTCCTTTAAATGCCTTTTAATAGTACTCAGTATGATCTTCTCCATAATTTTCCCAGGAACTGAGGTTAGACTAACAGGTCTGTAGTTCCCTGGGTCTTCCCTCATGCCCTTCTTGTAAGTTGGAATAACATTGGCTAGCTTCCAGTCAGCGGGGACCTCCCCAGACTCCCAAGACCTTTGGTAGATGATCGAGAGGGGTCCTGCTGTAACATCCACTAGCTCCTTCAGTACTCTGGGATGAATCCCATCAGGCCCCATGGACTTATGAACATTCAACTGATACAGCTGATCCCTTACAATTTCAGTGTCCACAAATGGAAAGTCACTGTTCCCACACTCGTAGTCCTCCGACTCAGGGGACCAGGCAGACCAAGGTCTATCAGTATTATTAAAGACTGAGGCAAAAAATGCATTAAACGCCTCCGCTTTTTCTTCATCCCTATTAGTCAGGTGACCATCTTCAACAAGTATCGGTCCAATGATTTCCTTGGACCTCCTCTTGCTATTAATGTACTTAAAAAAGCCTTTCTTGTTGTCTGACACAACACTGGCCAGTTTCAACTCTGAGCTTTGGCCTTTCGTGTCTTCTCCCTGCATATACGAACCACGGCTCTGTAATCTTCCTGTGAAGCCTGACCTTGCTTCCAGAGATCATACAATTTCTTTTTCCTTTTGAGCTCCACAAGAAGTTCCCTGTTCAGCCAAGCTGGTCTTCTGCCCCGCTTGCTTGACTTTTGACACAGTGGGATTGCCTGCTCCTGTGCTTCTAAAAGGTGGTTCTTAAAAACTGACTGCTCTCATGGACTCTTAAGCCCTCAAAAGCAAATCCCCAGGGGACACTGCTAACTAGCTCCCTGAGTAGCTTAAAGTCTGCTCTCCTGAAGTCCAGGGTAGCAACTCTGCTGACCTTTTTTCTCATTACACTGAAAATTTTAAACTCAACCATTTTGTGATCACTGTGGCCAAGACAGCCACCTACCATCACATCTCCGACGAGTCCTTCTCTATTCAGAAAGAGGGCACATTTCCTAGTTGGCTCCCTGAGTACTTGTGACAAGAAGTTATCATCTTCCACAAACTTCAGGAATTTCCCAGACTTGCTCGTCACAGCAGTATGGTATTCCCAGTTGATGTCCGGGAAGTTGAAATCTCCCATAAGGACAAGCACTACTGATCCAGAGATTTCTCCTAATTGCCTATAGAATAACTCATCAGTGCTAACATCCTGGCTGGGCGATCAGTAGTAGGCACCCACTACAACATCTGCTTTGTTTTCCATCCCCCTAATCCTCACCCAGAGGCTCTCAACCACATCATCCCTAACTGTAAGGTCTGTACAGTCAAAACTCTCCCTTACATACACTGCGACACCTCCACCTCGTCTGCCCTGCCTATCCCTCCTGAACAGCCTGTAGCCCTCCATCCCAGCACTCCAGTCATGGAACTCATTCCACCAAGTCTCACTAATATCAATGACATAGGCCTGGGAACAGACCAACGCTTCCAGTTCATCCTGTTTGTTTCTCATACTGCATGCATTGGTGTACAAGCATTTCAGATGTGCTCCTAAACCCTCAGTGCTCCCTGGAGCAGCGTATATGTTCCCATTAGCATTGCCACCCTCAGGTAATGCCATGCCAACCCTTGGCTTACTTCAGCTCTCCTGATGGTATCCCCTTCCCCCCATCGATTCTAGTTTAAAGCCCCCTCAATTGGTCCTGCCAGCTTACAAGCAAAGAAGCATTTCCCCCATCAGGACAGGTGGATCCCATCAGGCCCCAGCGTACCTTGTGTCTCGCAGACTCTTCCATGCTTATAAAAACCAAAGTTCTGGTGGAGGCACCAGTCCTGGAGCCAGGTATTGATGTCTTGGGCATGCCTGTTTCTTCCATTGACTCTCCCCATTACTGGGAGGATTGAGGAAAACACTACCTGCACTCCTGAATCTTTCAGCATTCTTCCCAGGGCCCTGAAATCTCTTTTGATTGACCTTGGCCTTCTTTTTGCGATGTCATTAGTACCCACATGAAAGAGCAGGAGTAGGTAATAGTCTGAAGGCTGTACCAAGCTCATCAGTCGTCTGGTTACATCCCTGATTCGGGCCCCAGGGAGGCAGCAAATTTCCCTGAAAAGAGGATCCAGTCAGCAAATGGGTGCATCCATTCCGCTCAGGAGAGAGTCACTGATGACCATAACTCGTCGTTGTTTCTTCTCGGCACTGGTCTTAATGCAGGTCTTGATGTGAGGGGCTGGTTGATCTGACCTTGATGAGAGTACTTGCACAGATTTCTCCTCTTCTATCTCATCATGTCTTTCGTCTACCATACCCGGAGCCTCATGCCTATTCTGTAAAGATAGCTGAGAGGGTAAGGAGGGGTTCCTCTTACAGCTCCGTGCAGTAACTTGCTTGTAACATGGAAAGCTGCATCCTTCCTCAGGAGCTCTTTGAGTACAAGCTTCTGATGTGCCAGGGGTAGTTGTTCCAGTCAGTACTGTGCTTGAGATATGCATTGTATACATCTTTGGTAATCTGTTTTAGTTTTATACTAGCTCATTTTCTATCATCTATTTAAAATGTGGGGTTTTTAAATGAAATAATGACTACAAATGTTCAGCCTCTCTTATTTAGGAGACATACTGGCACTCCAGAGAAATGGGGAAAAAATAATCTTACCACAAACTCCCTGTTAGATTTATGATAATAATATGTTTCTATGAAGTAGCCCTGAAATTGGATATATGGTCTGGTTTTTGGTTTTGCTATCATTAGATCTTTGAAAACACAGACTTTGGTGTTAGCTCTGGTAAACAGGGATTTTCTTGGCTCAGGCTCTGTCAGTGTGAGACTAAAGATCCTGTGAGATCCTCTGTAGTGTGAGGGGCTGGAGTAGACTCCATTTGATATAGATCTTGATATTCAGTTAAAAAAACCAGGACCATTTAGATCAATTAATAGGAAATAAAGCTAAAGTATGCCTGGGACTATTAGGATGCTGGTTTGGGGGGATGATAAATAAACCAACCCTCTCCAAACTTGTCCATACCTTCTTGTTGTTTCACTGCTGCACATAAACAGGCTCAAACTACTCTTATATCACAAAGCATTAATGTTCCCAAAGAAGAGGCTGTATTGGAAATGTCTCCATCCTGATCTGAAGCCATGGAGATGGGTGATGAATTCTCCCCTCTTCAGTGTCAGGCTTTCTGTTGCTCTGATTTCCCCTGCAGAAAAATAGCGTCTGGTCTTTTCCACCCCTTCTTCTGTTGTTGAGCTTCATGCACGGTGTCCCAGTCCATTACATCTGAAACTCTGCCACCTTTTACTCGTAAAAGTCATTGACTATAGACAGCTTGCTGGTACCTTCCCCCCAGAGTAGGCTGTCTAATCTGCTTTTGCTGCTGTAACCAAATGAAGGTTTCTTCAGTAGAGCCAGAAAAATATTTTCCTTTCCTTAGGAGGAGAAAAGGGGGCATATTTTCACAAAAACACTTCACTGAAAAATCCTGTGCTAATATTTTTATTGTTCTGTTTGGGGTTTTTCTTGTTTGTTTTTTCTCAAATAGCCTTTATCCTGTAAGTGACTCTCTTGTTAGTCTGGATCGAGTATAATTTAATTGATAGTAATTTTGCCCTGTTGAGTTTAAGTGGCTTGCATTCTGTGTGATAAAATTCATCACAGATCTCTTTCTTCCTCAGATTAGATTCTGCCTTGTTCTATAAGCAGACCTTTTGGATATAAAGAACCAGCATGAGAAGGATAGCTGAGCCTGGCCTGCTCTTATTTAAAATTTATTTTTCTTACTAGGTTTTTGGCTTGCATCTGAAGGAATAGCTAAAATGATTTACTATTTTGTTTCCTTTTTTTTGTCTGTCTTTTGATCAGTCTGGATCGCCATATGCAGACTCATCATGGACACCATAAGCCATTCCGTTGCAAGCTCTGTCCATTCAAGTCCTCTTACAATAGCCGCTTGAAAACCCATATACTCAAAGCTCATGCTGGTAAGTCAATCAGTTCCTTGCTCGCGCTCTCCCTTGTCCTCTCTCGATCTCTTTCTCTTGCTGTCAGGCACACATACTTGCTCTTGTGTGCTCCCTCTTGCTCAACCTCACACACAGTCTCTCTCTCTCCCTTGTGGGCAGTCACATGTTCTCTCCACACTCTCTTGCGTGGTCACAAGCTGCTCTTGTGCGGTTGTGCACTCTCCCTCTCTCACGTGTGGTCACGTGCTCCCTCTCACTCTTGTGTGTCCCCTCTCAACCAACCTTGTGCGTGGTTGCACTCGGTCTCCTGCTTTCCCTCTCTCCCTCACATGCAGTCACGCTCACTCTCCCTCTCTATCTAGGTTGTGATCTCCCTCTCTCACATGTGGTCACATGTGGTCTCTGTCTGTCATGTGTTATCCTTCTCTCTTGCTTGCTCACTCTCTCATGATTGTGCTTGCTCTCCCTCTTCATGTGCGGCTGTGCTCTCATGAGCTGCTTCTTGTATGCTTCCTCTCACTCTCACAGTCATGTGCTCCCTGTTGCTCAACCTTGTGCGTGGTCATGCTCACTCTTCCTCTCTAGCTTGTGCATGCTGTTCCTCTCTTTGGGTGTGATGGCACATGCTCTCCCTCACTCGGTCACAAATTCAAATTCTTTATGTCTGTGGCTCCCTTTCTCACAGATGCGTGCTCTCTCTCACAGACCATTGCATGCTCTCCCTCGCACACAGTCATGTTTGCTCTCCCTCTCTGGGTCATGTTCTCCCTGTATCTCATGTGTGGCTGTGTATACGCCGTTCCTCTCTCCGTGATGCATTCTCCCCCTCTCTCTGTCGCACTCTCTCGGGGGACATGCTTGTTCTCCCTCTCTCTTGCTCCCTCCTGCACTCCCTTGCGCCTGGTCACCTGCTCTACATTTCTCTCCAAGTCGGGCTAGGTTTCTCTTGCTTGTGGTTTCTCCCTCTCACGTGCTCCCTCTAGCGGTCATGTGTTTGCTGTTGCTAGCTTTCCCTTCGTCTCCTGGTCAAGGTCTTGCCCTCTCTTTCTTGGTCATGCACTCTGTTCCTTGCAGTCACATGCTCTCTATCAGTCACATCTTCCTCTCTCTGTCTCTGGCATGGTCATGCACTCTTTCTCTCTTTCGAACACAGTGTCTCAGTCTGTGTTGGTCTTTCTTCCTGTTGCTCTCAGTCTGGGACTCTGTCATGTGCACTGGCTCATTCTGTCTTGTCTGCACTGGGTCGTGCTTTCTGGGTCACGCTCTCATGATTGCCCACTCTGGGTCACATGCACTCTGCTCTTTCTTTGGGTTGTGCACTCTTGCATGCACGCACTCTCCCTCTCAGTGAGTTGCATCCTTGCTCCCTTTCTCTCTCCCCCCGCCCCGCCCTGGGGCACATGTGTGTGCATGTGCTCTCTCCCCCTGGGATGTGCACACATGCGTGCTCTCTCCCTGCATTGCATGCTCCTCTCTCGCTGCATTTTGCACTCCCCGGGTTGCACACTCACGCTCTCTCTGGGTCTTGCATTCTCTCTCTGAGTTGTGCTCTCTTGGTAATTCATGCTCTCTCTGGATTGCACATTTGCTCTGTGGGTTGCATGCTCTCACACACTCTCTGGGTCTTGTGCTCTCTCTACCTTGTGTGATCCTCTCTCGATCTGTGTCACACATGCTCTCTCTGGGGTGTACGCGCTCTCTGTATCTTGGTACACTCTTGGTTGTGCACTCTCTCTGCATTGTGCGCTCCTTTAGGCCCTGCTCCCTTTGGGCATGCACTCTGTCTCCTGGGGTTGTGTGTGCACTCTTGCGTGATATCTCTGGGTTATGTGCTTGTTCTGTGGGCCATGTGAGTTCTCTGGGATGTGCACATGCACTTGCTTTTGGTTGTGCATGTGCATTCTCACTCTGGGTCACGTGCTCTCTCTCTCCCCTGGTCACACACACACGCTCTTGCACGCTCTTGGTCTAGGCTGCGATCTCTCTCTTGCTCTGGGTTGTGCGCGCTCATGCTCGCTCTCTCTGGGTGGCGGGTGCCTGCTTGGTCTATCTGGATCATGTGCGCACTTACTCATTTTGTCATGCATGCTTTTCTCAGGGTCACACTCTGGGGCACGTGTCCTCTTTCGCTTTCTGGAGCATGCATTCTGTCTTTCTCTGAGTCACATATAATCATAGAATAGTTTGGGTTGGAAAGGACCTTTAAAGGTCATCTAGTCCAAGCCCCCTGCCATGAGCAGGGACATCTTTCACTAGATCAGGTTGCTCAGAGCCCCGTCCAACCTGACCTTGAATGTTTCCAGGGATGGGGCATCTACCGCCTCTCTGGGCAACCTGTGCCAGTGTTTCACCACCCTCATCGTAAAACATTTCTTCCTTATATCTAGTCTAAATCTACCCTCTTTCAGTTTAAAACCATTCCCCCTTGTCCTGTCGCAACAGGCCCTGCTAAAAAGTTTGTCCCCATCTTTCTTAGAAGCCCCCTTTAAGTACTGAAAGGCTGCAATAAGGTCTCCCCGGAGCCTTCTCTTCTCCAGGCTGAACAACCCCAACTCTCTCAGCCTTTCTTCATAGGAGAGGCGTTCCATGCCCCTGATCATTTTTGTGGCCTTCCTCTGGACCCGCTCCAACAGGTCCATGTCTTTCCTGTGCTGAGGGCTCCAGAGCTGGACGCAGTACTGCAGGTGGGGTCTCACCAGAGTGGAATAGAGGGGCAGAATCACCTCCCTCAACCTGCTGGCCACGCTTCTTTTGATGAAGCCCAGGATACGGTTGGCCTTCTGGGCTGCGAGCACACATTGCCGGCTCATGTCCAGCTTTTCCTCCAGCAGTACCCCCAAGTCCTTCTCGGCAGGGCTGCTCTCAATCCCTTCATCCCCCAGCCTGTATTGATACCGGGGGTTGCCCCGACCCAGGTGCAGGACCTTGCCCTTGGCCTTGTTGAACCTCAGGAGGTTCACACGGGCCCACTTCTCGAGCTTGTCCAGGTCCAGGAGGATCTGTTCCATGATCTTCCCAGGCACAGAGGTGAGGCTGACAGGTCGGTAGTTCCCAGGGTCCTCCTTTCTACCCTTTTTAAGAATGGGTGCAATGTTTCCCTTTTTCCAGTCACCAGGGACTTCACCTCACTGCCATGACTTTTCAAATATCATGGAGAGTGGCTTGGCAACTACATCAGCCAATTCCCTCAGGACTCTGGGATGCATCTCGTCAGGTCCCATAGACTTATGTATGTTCAGGTTCCTCAGGTGGTCACGAACCTGATCTTCTCTTACAGTGGGAGCGACTTTGCTCCCCCAGTCCCTGCCTTGAGGTCCATCCACTCGAGAGGTGTGGGAAGAGAGGTTGCCAGTGAAGACTGAGGCAAAAAAATTGTTGAGTACCTCAGCCTTCTCCTCGTCCGTTGTTATCAATTTGCCAGTCGTGTTCATCAGGGGGGCACACTTTCTTTGACCTTCCTTTTCTGGCTGACATACCTGTAGAAGCCCTTATTGTTCTTTGCGTCCCTTGCCAAGTTCAGCTCCAGCTGCACCTTGGCCTTCCTCACCCCATCCATACACAACCGGGCAATGTCCCCATACTCTTCCCAAGATACTTGTCCCTGCTTCCACTGCCTGTGCATTTCCTTCTTGCCCTTTAGTTTGACCAGCAGGTCTCAACTCATCCATGCCGGTCTCTTGCCTTCCTTTCCTGATTTCTTACACCTGGGGATCGAGAGCTCTTGCGCTCTATGGAAAGTGTCCTTAAAGGTCTGCCGCTCCCTTGTCCCTGAGGGCAGTTTCCCAGGGGGTCCCATTGACTAACTCCTTGAACAGCTGGAAGTTTGCTTTCCTAAAATTCAGGGTCCTGACTTTACTCTTTGCCTGTCCCATATCCCTCAGGACTGTGAACTCCACCAGTGCATGATCACTGCAGCCCAGGCTGCCTCCAATCCTGATGTCACTGATTAGCTCACTTGCATTGATGACCATCAGGTCCAGTATCGCATCCCCTCTCATAGGGCTGTCTATTACCTGGCTTAAGAAGTTATCCTCGATGCACTCCAGGAGTCTCCTGGATTGCCTGCAGCTCGCCGTGCTACTTTTCCAGCAGATGTCGGGGTGGTTGAAGTCCCCCAACAGGACGAGAGCCTGCGAGCACGATGCCTCCTGTAGCTGGAGTAAGAAGGCTTCGTCAATAGGCTCCCCTTGATCGGGCAGCCTGTAGTAGACACCAACCACAAGGTTCCCTTTGTTGCCTCTGTCTCTAATTCTTACCCATAAGCTTTCAACCTGCTCATGGCTATTCTTCAGAGACAGCTCTTCACAATCTATCCATTTCTTGATGTAGAGGGCAACCCCTCTGCCCCTCCTTCCTCGCCTGTCCCTTCTGAACAGCCTGTAGCCATCGATAGCCGCACTCCAGTCATGGGATTCGTCCCACCAAGTTTCAGTAATGGCAGTTAGGTTGTAGCTTTGTAGCAGCACGGTGGCTTCCAACTCCTCCTGTTTGTTGCCCATGCTACGTGCATTGATGTAGAGGCACTTCAGCTGGGCTGTCGGCCATGTCACCTTTTTAGAGGAACACCCCTTAATTCCTTTGAGGTATTTCCCCGGTGTTTCCCTGTTGTCTTCTATTACCTCAGGAGCCCCTGGCTCATCTCCGTAAGACTTCAGGTGTGCTCCAGTGTAGCCAGCACGTCTCAGAGCAACAGGCTGAGGGCCCTCGCTAGCACCCCGTCCCTCTAACCTTGGTGTGTCATCCCACAGCTTGTCATGGGCAAGCTTAATATTATAATTATATATTATTATGCTCGAGCTCTCCCTCGAGAGAGAGTGCACTCTTGCTCTCTGGGTCAAATGCTCTTTCTCTCTGGGTCATAAGCTTTGGTTGCATGCACACACTCTGGGTCACATTCTTTGGGACCTGTGTGATCTCTTGCTCTTTGGGTCATGTGCACTCTCTCTGTTTCTGGGTCACACATGTGTGCTCTCTCTATCTCTCTGGGTTATGCTCTTTTGCTGGGTTATGCGGTCTATTTGTATCTCTGGTTCAAGTGTGCTCTCTCTCGTCCTTCCTCCCTCTCCCTCTCCCTCTCCCTCTCCCTCTCCCTCTCCCTCTCCGAGTTGTGTTCTCTCTCTCTCTCTGGGTCATGCGCTCTCCCTATGGGTCAGTGTCTCTGTCTCCCTCTGCCCCCCGGGTTGCCCCCCCCGTCTCTCTCTCCCTCCCTGCCTCCCCTCCCCCGGTCATTCTCTCTCTCAGAGCTACACGCTCCCTCTCATTTTCTCTTTCTGGGTCACACCCACACCCACACACCCCGGTCACCCTCTTTCGCTTTCTGGGTCTCTTTCCCTCTCTGGGTTGCGCTCGCCCCCCCCTTGGGGTCACACTCTCTCTTTTTCTGGGTCGCATGACCTGTCTTTTTTTCTCCTTGGGATGACTTTTATCTGTATTTCTCTCTTTGTTGCTCCCCCATCCCTCTCTCTCTCAGGGTATATATGTATATCTCTCCCCCTCGTTGGGTTGTCCTACCTTTCTCTGTAATTCTTGGCCAGTCTCTCCCTCTCCCTCTCTCCCTCTCCCTCCCTCTCCCCGCCCCTTCTTCCCATTTTTGGCACTCTCGCTCTCTCCCCCCTCCCCTGGCCCGCGCTGTCTCTCTTTCCTTTTCTGGGTCATGGGTCACACTCGTTCATTCCCTCTGTGAGTCGCCCTCTATGGGTTGCTGCCACCTCCTTTGGGCTGTCCTCTCACTCGCTTTCTCCGGGCCAACCTCTCTCGCTTTCTCTGGGCTGGCCTCTCTCTTTCTCTCTCACTGCCCCCCGCCCCCCACCCCGCTGGTCATGCTCTCTCTGTCTTTGGTCAAACTATCTGTTTCTCTGTGTCCCTCCCTCTCGCCGGGTTACGTGCACTCTGTCTCTCTCTCTGGGTTCACACCCCTTCCCATGCCCTCGCTCTCTCTCTGGGCCGTGTGTGTTATCCCCCCCCCGTCTCTTTTTCTCCTTGGGTCAACCTTTATCTGTATATCCCTCTTGGTTGCCCCCCCCCATCTCTCTCTCTCTCTCTGGGTTGACTTCTATCGCGCCCACTCTCTCTCCCTCTGGGTTGCCAGCTCTCCCCCCCTTTGGTTCCCCACCCCCTTTTTGGCTCACCTTCTCCCCCCCATCATTCTGTCTGTCTGTCTCTCATATTCTTGGCCGACCTCTCTCTTGCTCTTGATTCATCTCTCTTTCTCTCCCTCTCTGTGGGTTGCCCTCTCTCTATGGGTTGCCACTCCCCCGTCTTCCTCTTGCTCGCTCCCTCTGGGCCGCCCTCTTCCCCGTCTCTCTTTTCTCTGGGTTGATGTCTCTCACACACAGTTTGGGTGTCCCTCTCTACTGACACCCCCCCCTGGGGCACCACGCTCTCTCTCTGGGTCGCCTTCTCTCGCGCCCGCACTCTCTCTTTCTCTCTCTCTGGATCCATACCGCCCCCTCCCCCACTGCCCCCCCCCCGACCTCATCCTCTCTTACTCACTCCCCCCTCCCCTTCTCTCCCCATCTCTCTTTCTGTCTCTCTGCCACCGGCGCTCTCCCTCTCTCTGCCTCCTCCTGGGTTGCGCTCGCTCACTCTCTCTCTGTGAGTCGCCCTCTCTCTTTGCATCGCTGCCACCTCCTTTGGGTTGCCCTCTCACTCTTTCTCTCTGGGTCAACCTCTCTCGGATTCTCTGGGTTCGCCCCCCCCTCAATCACACCTGCTCTCTCAGTGGGTTATGCTCAGTATCTCTCTCTCTGGGCCACGCTCTCTGGGTCAGGCTTTCTCTCTCTGGGTCATGTAATCTCTCTCTTTCTCTGTGGATTATGTGCTCTCTGTCTTTGGGTTGCTGCGTCCCCTTTGGGTCGCCCTCTTGCTCACTCCCTATGGGTCACCCACCCTCTCTGTAGGTAACCCTCTCCCTCCCTCCCTCAGTTCCCCCCCCTTCTCTCTCTGGCTGTGTTGTCTGTCCCCCCCCTCCGGTTGACCTCTCTCTTTCTTTTTCTCTCTGGGCTGACCTCTATCTGTCTTTCTCTCTTGGTTGCCTGCCTTTCTCTCTATCTCTGGGTTGCCCTCTCCCTCTTTCTGGGCCGCCCTCTTTCTCTCATTCTGGATCATCCTCTCTGCCCCCCCCTCTCTCTTTGGGTTAATCTCTCTCTGTTTCTTTTTCTCCTCGGGTCGACCTTTATCTGTATTTACCTATTGGTTGCCCCACCAACCCTCTTCCTCCCCCCCTCCCCTCTGGGTATCTCTCTCTTTCTGGGTTGACTTCTATCATGGCCACTCTCTCTCCCTCTGGGTCGCCACCTCTCTCTCCCTTTGGTTCCCCACACCCTTTTTGGCTTGCCTTCTCTCTCCCCCCATCCCCCATCCCCCATGCCCCCCCACCACCGCTTGGCCGACCTCTCTTGTTCTCGCTTTCTCTCTCTTTCTCTTGCTCTCTGTGGGTTACCCATTCTCTATGGGTTGCCATACCCCTCCTTTAGGTCATCCTCCTTTGGGTCATCCTCTCGCTCTTTCTCTCTGGTGTGCTCTTTGTGTCTCTCCCTCTCTTGGATACCCTCTTTCTCTCTCTGGGTCTCATACTGGGTCCACCCGCCCCTCTCTTTTTCTCTCTGGGTTGACCTCTGTCTGTCTCTCTTGGTTGCCCCCCCTTCTGGGCTGACATATCTCTCTCTCCTCACCTCCTCTTCCCTCTCTCTCCTCCCCTCTCCCTTTCTCTCCCCCACCCTGTCTCTCTGTGGGCTCTTGCTTCCTCTCTCTCTGGGTCACTACACCACCACCCCTGTGTCGTGTGCGCTCTCCCTCCCTTTGGTCCATGCCCCCCCCCCCCCCCCGGCCTCTCTCTTTTTTATTCTTGGCCGACCTCTCTCCCTCTCTCTCTGTCCCACAAGCTCCCTCTGGACCCCCCCCCCGTGGGTGTCTCTCTCTCTTTTCCTGGGTTGAGCTGTCCCTCTGTCTCTCTTTCCGGGTCTCACACACTCATTCTCTCTTTGAGTTGCCCCCTATGTATGGGTGGTCGCCTGCCTCAGGCAGCAGTCTTTTTTTCTCTCTTGCTCTGGATCACTTTCTCTCTCTGGGCTACATGTGCTCTCTCACTGGGTCATCCTCGCCATCTCTCCCTCTCAGGGTCAAGCGCTCTTTCTCTCTGAGTCATGTGCATTCTCCCTCTCTGGTTCACACTGTCTCCCTCTCTGTGGGCCGTGCTCTCTCTCGGGCACACTAGCGGTCTCAGAGTCACCCCCCCCCCCCCGCTCTTTCTCTGTGGGCTATTCTCTCTCTCTGTTGGTCACACATACTCTCTCTCTGGGTCATGCCCCCCCCGCTTGCTGGGTCATGCTGTCTCCCCTCCTCTAGGTCACACTCCCCCCCCCCCGACATGTTCTCTGTCTCAGTCTCTGTGGGTGACGCGCTCGGTCACATTCTCTGTCTCTGGGTCACTTTCTCTCTGGGTCATGCTCTATGTCTTTCTGGGTCACACACTGTCTCTTTCTCTCAGTCGCACTCTCTCTCTGGGTGTCTCTCTGTCTCAGACTCTCTCTGTGTCTGTCTCTGGGTCACACTTGCTTTATATCTTCCTCTATCATCCGGTTCATGCTCTCTCTCTCTCTGGGCCATGCGTACGCTCTCTCTGGGTCACACTCGCTCTCTGTCTCTCTTGGTCACACTCACTTTCTCTGTCTGTGTCATGCTCTCTCTCTCGGGGTCACACACTGTCTCTTTGGGTCACATGCTTTCTCTGCCTCTGGATCATGTGCTCTTTCTTTCTCCCTCTCTGGGTGTCTCTCTCTCTGGCTTGTGCATGCTCTCTTTCTCTGGGTCGCATGTGGTCTCTCTCTCTGGGTCGGTCACATGCTCTTTTGCAGTTTCTTTGTGGTGCACACTCAGAGCATGTGCTCTCTATCTGTGTCACACGTACACTCTGCATTGGGCTCATGCTGTGTCGGTCAGATGCTTGCTCGCTCTCTGAGTTCAGAACACTCTCCCTCTTTGTAGCGTGCTCTCTTTCTCTGGGTGTCTCTTCTTCCTGTTTTGTTTCCAGTAAGTTTTTAGCAATATATCCTATTGAATAATAACCTTGTGGATCTTTTTCACCAGTCTTCCAGTAATACAGTTTCTGTGACTTTCATTTGTTAAAAGTTTTTTTTTCTCTCTCTCTTGTAGATATTCTGTTATTTTATTTATTCTTAGAGATGTGCAGCATGCCCATACATTTGTTTAAAGTGCCTTGGCGGTTGTAAAAATCCAGGTGTCTTTCACTCAGTCTCCTCATGTCCATTATCTTTTGGGGAGTGGTCAAACTCCATTTATTATAAAATGCGTTCTTGCATAATAGCTAGAACTGTTAAGGGATGTTAGGAGCAGCTGCCTCCTCCAGCTGTTCCAGCCCAGGACTTCCTCCTGCCCAGCCACTGGGACCAGTGGCTAGTCCAGCTTGAAGTTTGCTAGTGAATACACACACCCCCACCCCCCCGCACACTCAGTTTGGGGAAGCCTGGCACCAGGCACATGGGCTGTGACCCACAGTCCCGCTCCAGCCACTGGCGCAGAGCCCCTCACTCGCCTCACTCATACCAGTCCCTCCCAGTAGCTGGTTGTCGAGACACACACCGTTCCCGCCCCAGTGGCTGGAGGTTAAAGACCCCCGCTTGCACCAGTATATGACACCACAGGCCAGGGGCACCTACACCCCCAGTCTGACTCCAGTAGCTGGCACCAGATTCCACTCACACAGGTCTCACCAGTAGCTGGCACTTAGTCCTTGCAGCACACATGTGCACAGGATAGAGTGAGATTATGCAGAGAAATAGTTAAGAAAAGATTTAATAAGAAGATATAAGAAGACAGGACAGACTGTGGTGATCAGGCGCAGGGCTCAGTCAGGCAAGCATACCGACTGGCCCCGTTTTACATGCGACTGGTCCCTTTTATACCCCTTTCTGTCTACCACCCTTTTTGTTCCTCCCTGCTCCCCCTTCCCCCTGTACGTCACCTCATGAGTTTGTATAGTTCTATGGATTCCTGCACCCCTCCCAGTCCAGTATCCAGGATCCCCCCCCCCCGGTTTGCAATCTTATCAGTTGCAAAGTCCAGGTTGATCTTCCTGGAAGTGGAGCCTGTGGTTTCTTGGTAGCCCATCAATTAGTGTGACTGGTGAGGTTTGTTTCTTGTCATTGTCTCCATGTTTGTTCTGTCAGGTCTGTTTCTGTATATTTTTGTTTCTGGTTTCCCCCTTTTTCCCTTGGTTTCCCAATTGACAAGGTCCCTGATCAGATAACCTTGCTGGAATAAACATTCTCACACTCTTACATGTCCTCATCAATTAGTGTGACTGACCAGGTGTGGTTCTCATCACTGACTCCCTTATCATTTGTCAGCCACGTTTGTGTCCCTGGATGTTCTTGTTTATGGCTTTCTCCTTTTCTTATTATCCTTTTTTGTGTTGAAGAAGGCCCTTGACCAGATACCCTTAAAGGAACAGACGCTTTCCTTCCACATACCCTTACAAGAACCATTCTTGTAAGCATCTAGCATTTGTTCTCATTCAGTATGTGCTGCTTCCTTTGGCATAGAGCAGAACTGTATGTAGTATCTCTGAATGTGCTGTAATTTGTTTTCACTTTGAATCAGACTGTAACCTAGAGTTTTTGCCCAGAGTCTAAATCACCTGGGACAGAATGCTTTGGATACATCTCAGGTGTTGAGACAGTCCCATGGAAAAATTATGAAGATACACTTATTTATGTATTTCAGAATAATAATTATGAGATGCAAAACTAGCAGTATAAAATTTCCTAACTTTTTTGTGGATTCACACTAATGAAAACTATAGTTTTGCCTCTGAAACCAAACACATTTTCACATGGTGCTGTCCACCTGAACTGTTATTGATAAATAGGGAATATAGTTGCTAGCTGTCTTCTAATTTCTTAATTTGTAGTAGTCTTCAGTTTTCTTTAATTTCTTATTGTGATTTTATGTTAAAAGTCAACTGGTGCCTGCCAGGAATTGCTTATATTTAGCAAATTGTGGGGGTTTATATCTTTATCTTTAGTTCATCCTTTCACATTAATCAGTCCATCATACATGCTTTATGAAAACCATTTTCTTTATCTTTGTAAACCAACAATACCTCTGTGGCAATAATATTCAGGTGCAGAATGTAATTTGAAAAGAAACCATGTGTGACATTTTGTTTCACCATTTCAGACTCTGATCTTTTTCATACATACACCAATGTGGGTTTCTAAGAGTCTGTATTTTGTCCCTGTAATTAGCATAGGAGTTTTGTGGTGTGTTGGGGGGGTATTTTCATGTAGAATGGTTGCTAATCTCTTTATGTACTTGTTATGACTGGCTGTGATACTTTTTTTTCTCTTGTTCTCTTTTTGTTCACTTATTTCTGATGTTTGAAACCATTCTGTTCTAGAACCTTGTTTGTTAAATTTGTTGAGAAATGGAAAACATTTTTCTGCCTCTCTCATAACCAGAGCTCTTATCCTTCCGTTAGTGTTCATGAATATTTCACTCTTGTATTAGTTTTGTCATTTTATGTACAACTTGCATGTAGTCAGTGTAGCCCTTTTACCTGGAAGCGGCACTTCCAGAAGAATTACTTGCCACACATAACATCACATCACTTACGTGGGACATTTCACTTTTTCTTTCAGGTGCCTCCATGCTTAACACAGAACAAGTCTTGTCTTGGGAATTTGTTTCCTATTGTATTCTGTCTTTATGACTTGGAATATATTTGGAACCAAATTCACTACTGTTCATTATTTCTCTTCTTTCACTTCTTTTAATATTTTTCCATAATATGCTTTCCCATAGCCCTATAAATATGTACTGCTCTTGGTATTGCCATGTCCGCTTCTTGTAGTAAAGCAACCTTGACTTGGTTACTAGTTCTATGGAGCTCATTCCTGCCTGGAGGCAGGTTTCATATAAGGAAAATGGGATCCTCCTCGAATTAAGTGTGGGGGGAGGCAGTGGATGGTTTGTTTGTTTTTTTTTAATTTTGGGTTGTTTTTTTTTTTAAGAACCTTAGTTAACATTTTATAGTCTCCTTCTGGTTTCTTTAGTAATGATTCTGGTTGTGTTGCATGGAAAAACACAGAGGACTTCACCCTTGCTTTCCTCCCAAAGAAATTTGGAAATGCTCTAGTCAAGTGGCTCTATTTTCATCCGAGATTCTGTTTTCTTCTTATACCATGCAACACAGGCATGCTAAGAGTCTGGTCTTTGTTTTCTGGCATCAGTCATTTAACAAGGATCTAGAGTTGTCAGAAAGCAAAACTTTGGTCCCAAAGTGGGTGTCTGTACCTGCAGACTCCAGACTGTTTCAACAGGGAGATGCACATACTTTGTTCTCTTTGGAATAAGTCTCACACTGAAGGAGACCATAGGAATTTTACTGCTGAGTTCAGCAGGAAAAGAATGGGGATCCCATTTTGTTTCTTTTGTGAGCTGATGACTTGCCTGTATTTCGCTCACCCAGGTGAACATGCCTACAAATGTTCTTCCTGCACATTTTCCACCATGACAATCAGCCAGCTGAAAGAGCATTCCTTGAGAGTGCATGGGAAAGCACTGACACTACCAAGACCCCGTGTTGTCAGCCTCTCAGCCTCACTTGGCTACCACACCTCCAAGAACCACACTTCTGCTGAAGAGGTGGAAGACTCTAATGGTAAGAGGTGCCTCAGAGCAAGAATTTAATTGTCTGAGACACTACTTAATATTTTTATTAAAAAAAAATTAAGGCAGCAATTAAGAAAAATCCAAAGTTGCATGAAAAGCAAGAATAAAGGTGGTGTTCTAGTACTTGACCTGCAGTTGAATCTCACCAGTTTATTCTTTACCAACTTATACTGCCGATGGTTGGCCTTTGGAATAAGTGAAGCTGACCTTACTTTTCAGGAAAGATTTACAACATAGGAAATTTTCAGTGGCAGAGCTCCCATTAAAAGTCAATGGGAAAGAGAGCATCTAATTCCATTTGCACTTCTGCAAAACACCCCTTTATCTTGTTAGCAGAGCAGTTTAGTGAAGCCACTAAAGATTAAGCGTAAAAAGTAGAGGGAATAGCTAGGCAAATTTCTATTTTATGCTTTTTATGGAAATGGGTGTTTACATAGATCCTGATGTTTGAAATACGGACAGATGGCTTATTTTTAAGTTTTGCCTTGTATTTAGGCTACGGAGTTTTATTGCTTGTGCAACAAATGATGAGAATACAGGATTGAAACTTGACTGAGAGAAACTGGTCATCCAGTTACATGTGTGGCAGCAGACTTTTAGCATGCAATGTTCTTACTTTAAATGCATGACAGTGAATAGAGATACTGCAAATGCCAGGAGAAGGGGAGCATACTGCACTCCACATGGACCATCTGTGTTGTGAGGAAAAGCAGCAGCAGACAAAGCAGGCTGTAGGAAAGAATGCCATACTGGCCTGGAGTTGCTGTTACAAAGGAAACAAATGGCAGAACAGCTGTGGCTTTGAAAGGGAGTATTGTGCTCAGCATAAAAGTACCTATATTTGGGGTAAATTAGCTGAAGAATTGTAGGAAAATGTATTGGGATTACGTGGCAAGATTTTGGTAGAGGGGTGCTGCAGGGGTGGCTTCTGTGAGAAGACACCAGGAGCTGACCCTGTGCTAGAAAGAGCCAGTTCCAAAACGGACCCAGAGCTGAGCCCATCAGCGACACTGGTGGTGCTTCTGTGATAACATATTTAAGAAAGGGTAAAAAACACTGCGCAGCAGCTGTGAGAGAGAGAAGTGTGAAAAATGTGAGAAAAACAACCTTGCAGACACCAAGGTGAGTGAAGAAGGAGGGGGAGGAGGTGCTCCAGGCACCAGAGCAGGGATTCCCCTGCAGCCTGTGGTGAAGACCATGGTGAAGCAGGTTGTCCCCCTGCAGACCATGGAGTTCCAAGGTGGAACAGATATCCAACCTGCAACCCATGGAGAGGACCACACTGCAGCAGGTGGATATGCCCTGAAGGAAGCCAACTGAAGTCCATCTACACCAATACACGCAGCATGGGCAACAAACAAGGAGGAGTTTGAAGCCATTGTGCGACAGGAAAACTATGATATAGTTGCAATCATAGAAACATGGTGGGATGACTCACACAACTGGAGTGCTGCAATGGATGGCTATAAACTCTTCAGAAGGGATGGGCAAAGAAGGAGAGGTGGTGGGGTAGCCCTGTATGTTAGGGAGTGTTTTGACTGTCTAGAGCTTGACGATGGTGATGAAAGGGTCAAGTGTCTATGTGTAAGAATCAGGGGAAAGGCCAACAAGGCAGATATCATGGTGGAAGTCTGTTATAGACCACCCAACCAGGATGAAGATGCAGAAGAAATATTCTATAAGCAGCTGGGAGAAGTCTCACAATCGCTAGCCCTTGTTCTCGTGGGGGACTTGAACTTACCAGATGTCTGCTGGAAATACAATACAGCGGAGAGGAAACAGTCTAGGACGTTCCTGGAGTGTGTGGAAGATAACTTCCTGATGCAGCTGGTGAGTGAGCCAACTAGGGAAGGCGCCCCGCTGGACCTGTTATTTGTGAAGAGAGAAGGTCCTGTGGGTGATGTGATGGTTGGAGGCCATCTTGGGCACAGTGATCATGAAATGATAGAGTTTTTGATTCTTGGAGAAGTAAGGAGGGGGGTTAGCAGAACTGCTACCTTGGACTTCTGGAGGGCAGATTTTGGCCTGTTTAGGAGCCTGGTTGACAGAGTCCCTTGGGAGGCAGTCCTGAAGCGCAAAGGGGTCCAGGAAGGCTGGACATTCTTCAAGAAGGAAATCCTAAAGGCGCAGGAGCAGGCCGTCCCCATGCGCCAAAAGATGAGCCGGCGGGGAAGAAGACCGGCCTGGCTGAACAGAGAGCTTTGGCTGGAACTCAGGGAAAAAAAGAGAGTTTATGACCTTTGGAAGAAGAGGCAGGCAACTCAGGAGGACTACAAGACTGTCGTGAGGCTATGCAGGGAGAAAATTAGAAGGGCCAAAGCCCAACTAGAACTTAATCTGGCTACTGTCGTAAAAGACAATAAAAAAATGTTTCTATAAATACATTAGCAACAAAAGGAGGGCTAAGGAGAATCTCCATCCTTTATTGGATGTGGGGGAAACATAGTGACAAAGGATGAGGAAAAGGCTGAGGTACTTAATGCCTTCTTTGCCTCAGTCTTTAGTAGTAAGACCAGTTGTTCTCGGGGTACCCAGCCCCCCGAGCTGGAAGACAGGGATGGGGAGCAGAACGAAGCCCCCATAATCCAAGGGGAAATGGTTAGCGACCTGCTACACCACTTAGACACACACAAGTCTATGGGGCCAGATGGGATCCACCCACGGGTACTGAGGGAGCTGGCGGAAGTGCTCACCAAGCCCCTTTCAATCATTTATCAGCAGTCCTGGCTAACTGGGGAGGTCCCAGTTGACTGGAGGTTAGCAAATGTGATGCCCATCTACAAGAAGGGCCGGAAGGAGGATCCGGGGAACTACAGGCCTGTCAGTCTGACCTCGGTGCCAGGGAAGGCTGTGGAGCAGCTCATCTTGAGTGCCATCACACAGCACGTACAGGACACCCAGGTGATCAGGCCCAGTCAGCAAGGGTTTATGAAAGGCAGGTCCTGCTTGACTAACCTGATCTCCTTCTATGACCAGGTGACCCGCCTCGTGGATGAGGGAAAGGCTGTGGATGTCGTTTACCTGGACTGTAGTAAAGCCTTTGTCACCGTTTCCCACAGCATTCTCCTGGAGAAACTGGCTGCCCATGGCTTGGACGGGCGTATTCTTCGCTGGGTAAAAAACTGGCTGGATGGCCGATGGTGGTGAATGGAGTTAGATCCAGCTGGCAGCCGGTCACAAGTGGTGTTCCCCAGGGCTCAGTATTGGGGCCAGTTCTGTTTAATATCTTTATCAATGATCTGGAGGAGGGGATCGAGTGCACCCTCAGTAAGTTTGCAGACGACACCAAGTTGGGTGGGAGTGTTGATCTGCTTGAGGGTAGAAAGGATCTACAGAGGGATCTGGACAGGCTGGATTGATGGGCCGAGGTCAACTGTATGAGATTCAACAAGGCTAAGTGCCGGGTCCTGCACTTGGGTCATAACAACCCCCCCATGCAACGCTACAGGCTTGGGGAAGAGTGGCTGGAAAGCTGCCCGGAGGAAAAGGACCTGGGGGTGCTGGTTGACAGCCGGCTGAACATGAGCCGGCAGTGTGCCCAGGTGGCCAAGAAGGCCAATGGCATCCTGGCTTCTATCAGAAATCGTGTGGCCAGCAAGACTAGGGAAGTGATCGTGCCCCTGTACTCGGCACTGGTGAGGCAGCACCTCGAATACTGTGTTCCATTTTGGGCCCCTCACTACAAGAAGGACTTTGAGGTGCTGGAGCGTGTCCAGAGAAGAGCAACGAAGCTGGTGAAGGGTCTAGAGAACAAGTCTTATGAGGAGCAGCTGAGGGAACTGGGGTTGTTAAGTCTGGAGAAAAGGAGGCTCAGGGGAGAAGTTATCGCTCTCTACAACTACCTGAAAGGAGGTTGTAGCGAGGTGGGTGTCAGTCTCTTTTCCCAGGTAACAAGTGATAGGGCAAGAGGAAATGGCCTCAAGTTGCGCCAGGGGAGGTTTAGTTTGGATATTAGGAAAAATTTCTTCACTGAAAGGGTTATCAAGCGTTGGAACAGGCTGCCCAGGGAAGTGGTTGAGTCACCATCCCTGGAGGTATTTAAAAGACGTGTAGCTGTGGCGCTTAGGGACATGGTTTAGTGGTGGACTTGGCAGCATTAGGTTTGCGGTTGGACTCGATGATCTTAAGGGTCTTTTCCAACATAAATGATTCTATGATTCTATGATTCTATGAAAATGTTCCAAAAGCAGCCTTGATAGTACTGAAATGACTTCTTACAATGCATATTCAACAAGACTTTTAAATTCGTCTTTTAAATGTGAATTTTATTCAAGGGGCTTATTTTCTTTCTATTTTGATTACTCTTGTTTTTCTTTTTAGGAGTGTAAGAACAGTCAGGACATAACACACTTTTCCATTACAGCTTCTTTGCATCATCCTAGCAATGTAAAGTATCCTTAGTATATATCAGAATTAGGTTCAAATTTTATTTTTAAATGTGCACCCATTCGAACTTCTTTATACAGTATGGTTCCCTAAGCTTGCTCTTCAACATTATGTTGCATCATTCTGAATCTTGTTCTCTTCTCTATCCTCCCCTTTCCCCCAGGTGAGTTTAATGCCAGAATGTTATATTCCAGTTCAGTGATGTGTGGCATAAAGTGAACAAATGTGTGTAGTCTTGGCAGACTTTGTATGACACTCCACTTTTTCTCCTTCCCACTTTCCAAGCTGTTGCCACTCATGACTATATGCTTTCCCACCACTGTATGAGATGGTAATTTTGAATCCCATGAAATTTCAATGGTGATTATGTTCCTAAATCTCATAGACTACTATTAAATCTCTCCACCCTTAGCATTATCTTATTTATTTTTAACATTATTATTATTATTTGTACAGTCCTACTTGCTTTTGGACATATTTTGTGGGTTTTGGTGTGGTCCTGCATCGTGATTTGTCTTCATGAGCATATTTTTATCAAAAGAGGAAACCTTTTGTCTGCTGCTTTTTTTTCTTGATGTTTCTCTGACATTCTTTGTTGTGATTATCTCTTTATGTGAATCCATGCATACAAATTAAATAGCATTCCAGATATTTTCCTTTCAGTCTCTTTAGGACTTCTTCTCACAGATCTGTAATGCCCTGGGTTTCTACTTGATATTACATTCCCATTTTTCCCCAAAGAGGTTTTAAATACTCATTGAGATTTTCTGCACTCACTCCATTTTTGCTCTGAACTCAGGAGTTAAACATCTCCTTAATGAGTTTCTTTTGTCTTATAGATGCTGAACTATCTGACTCTGTAGTTGATGTTCTAGTACGGATTTACCAGGAAAGTGTCATGTTTTCAATTTTATCTGCCTTGCTCCCTGTGGTCATTGAGATATTTCTTTATTAGTACTTTGCAGGTATAATATGCTTACTTTTCAGTGCACTCAAACCAGCAAGTCTATTGCTTTTCTTAAGTAATATTTTTCCCTTCATCCCCAACTCTGATTTTGCAAGCATTTAAATACTTGTATTAGATTTGTCTAGTTATGGGGTTTTTTAAAATACTTTTTCCCCCTCTAATTTTTCAACTGCTTCTCTGTTTCTAATACTTAAACATTTACATGTGTTGTTCTGATTTGTTCTTATTGCTTGTTTTAGGTGGGTTGTTTTTAGTGTTTAGCTGTTGTGTCCATGTCCATTGATGGCTCTTAAAGTATCTACAAATAGCTAGAGCATAATTTGACTTCCAAATAAGTTTTATGTAACTGGATGAGAACCTTAATTTTAAATATTTTTTTCTTTCTGAAGGTATCGTGGTTTCTCTTCTGTTAGGACTCTGACACATTTCATAGTTTCTATGTATCATATAAAACTTGAATATTCATTTTACTTCAGCAGGGGGGTTTCTTTATATATTTTTCCACTGTGTATGAACCTATGGTATCCAGGCGTGTATGAAACCAATGTTTTCTGCGTTCCATTGTAGTGGAGACCATGAGTTCCTTTCATATATGTAGGCTCTTTTGAAAGAGATTATGACTTTCAGCAGAGTTGACAGACAGTTTGTGTGAGTCATTGTGCCTATACTCTGGATAAATTTTTCAGAATGGCAAAATTGCTTTTTAGGCACTTCTGGAAATATTGTCTGTCTCCACCCCTTACTGAGTCACTAAGACTTCCTTTGGCTTTCCAGTAAGCATACCAGCAAACTGCAGTAATTCGTTGTTGCAGTTTGAGACTGAATTGACAGTGTGGAGACTAAATGGGCTCAGATACTAAAGCACTTTTAGTTGCAGATATAATTAATGTTAACAAGTGATACTACTTCCCTGTTCCATGGGAGGGACAACATAGTCCAGGAGAGAAGCTGGGTGGGTCAGCATAATGGTTTCTAACATGACCTCTCTGTCCCACAGGGGAGATGGCATGATCCTGCATGAACCAGTAGGAAATCAGATGGGTTAGTGTAGCAGATCCAGCTGCACAATATGCAGTCTGGGTGCAGGGCTGGGGGTCCCCACTGTTTGCTCTCAGGTGCTTCTAAGGCCTCTTGTGGGGTCTCTGTCAGGTCTCTCCCTGAGCAAGTGCACACCATGTCAGTTATAGAATTGGGTAGAGAATACCCAATTCCGATTGGCTGAAATTCCTGCATTTCCTAACAATTGGCTGTTGCCTCACTGGAGCTCACTGTCTGCTCATCTGGAAGGGCAATGGTGCACATGTGGACAGTCATTTCTATTGCTTTCTGTTCAGAGAGCTACTTTCCCTTTTGGGTATGAGAACACTATTGTATTCAGATGCTGAAGTCTTTTAGGTCCATAGTGCAGGCAGGAATTTAACATCTTGCTAATCTTGTTACTCTTTCTGTACAGGTAATCTGTAGGTAAGTTTTATAGTTAAAATTTCAGTAATGAGATTTGCAGCCTCCCTGTTGTTATTCTGTGTTTTTCTGCTTCAGTTACGGCTAATTTTGCCTCTTGACATGGCTGTGGGTACCCTTTCTTTTACTTCGGACTATGCCATGGTGTTAGCTTGCTCAGTACATTTTTTAAATGGCCCACTAAGTTCCTCATGTTCATTCTATGTAAATTTCTTTATAAAAACAGATCTCAGTGGTATTCCTTTTCTTTGGCAATCAGGACCAAGTATTCCATTTGTTCCTCCTTATGACCAGTTGTGGTGGGTTAACCTTGGCTGGCTGCCAGGTGCCCACAAATCTGCTTTCTCCCCCTCCTCAGCAGGGCAGGGGGAGAAAATATGATGAAGCAGCTCGTAGGTTGTGATAAGGACAGGGAGATCCCTCACCAGTTACCAACATGGGCAAAACAGACTCGATTTGGGGAAGATGGATTTAATTTATTGCCAATTACAAATAGAGTAGGTGTCACGAATGGGTGGTTTTAAGGTCGCGTAAAGAATCACTGGCAAAGGTATTGGCAAAGGGTGATTTTAATAGAAATTTATAGAAACGTGACTTAACAGAATTTGATGGCAAGGTTCACTCTATTACTTATTACATGGATTAAGTTTACACAGGGGAAAATCTTATTAGAATTGTGTTGGAATAATTTGTACAGAGATTAAGAGTAAAAGGGTAAAAAGGGTAAAAGGGTAAAAAGGGTAAAAGGGTAAAAGGGTAAAAAGGGGGAGCCTCCCATTGAGTCACGAGGTTCAGAAGAGATCCGACTGGACCCAATCTTAGTCTCAGACTTGGACAACGGTTTATGTCTAATACAGAAAGGGATAGGAAGGACCTCCCATTGGGAGGTAGATCCCTTTGCTTTCTAAACTCCTTCTCAAAAAGGAGCCTAGGTGCGGCTGGATCTACCCTTAGTCTCAGACCTGGGCAACGGTTTATGACTAAAGGGTTAAGGGTTTTAGCAGCAACTTAGAGTCTTAAAATGCTTAAACATTGATCAATTTGACAGCTGCACAAAGAATTAGTCAAGTTGCTACAAATACTACAAAGATTAAAACAACTTAACTACAGGTTATACTTGTTAGTAACTGTATAGATAAGTGTGCAAAAAGATCTAGATCAATCAATACATATATAACTACAGATTATAACTGTACAGAATGCGCGCTTATCTATATAGTAGATCCAGCCACACCTAGGCTCCTTTTTGAGAAGGAGTTTAGAAAACAAAGGGGTCTACCCTGAACCTCGTGACCCAACAGGAGGTCCTTCCTATCCCTTTCTGTATTAGACATAAACCGTTGTCCAAGTCTGAGACTAAGATTGGGTCCAGTCGGATCTCTTCTGAACCTCGTGACTCAACGGGAGGGTCCCCCTTTTACCTTTTTACCTTTTAACCCTTTTACCCTTAATCTCTGTACAAATCATTCCAACACAATTCTAATACGATTTTCCCCTCTGTAACTTAATCCATGTAATAAGTAATAGAGTGAACCTTGCCATCAAATTCTGTTAAGTCACGTTTCTATAAATTTCTATTAAAATCACCCTTTGCCAATACCTTGCCAGTGATTCTTTACGCGGCCTTAAAACCACCCATTCGTGACAGTAGGAGAGTGAGAAACAAAAGACAAATCTTAAAACACCTTCCCCCCATCCCTCCCTTCTTCCCAGGCTCAACTTCACTCCTTCATTCCTGACTCTTCTACCTCCTCCCCCCACCCCTGAGCATTGCAGGGGGACAGGGAATGGGGGTTGCTATCAGTTCATAATGCTTTGTTTCTGCTGCTCCTTCCTTGTCACGATGTTCCCCTGCTCTAGCGTGGGGTCCCTCCCACAGGATACAGTCCTTCACGAACTGCTCCAGCAGGGGTCCTTTCCACAGGGTACAGTCCTTCAGGAATGGACTGCTCCAGCATGGGCCCCCCCACAGGCCACAGTTCCTGACAGAAAACCTGCTCCTGCGTGAGCTCTCCAAGGGCTGCATCTTCCTTTAGGGAATATCCACTTGCTGCAGTATGGGGTCCTCCATGGGCTGCAGTGCAGATATCTGCTCTAGCATGGTCCTCCATGGGCTGCAGGGGGACAACCTGCTTCACCATGGTCTTCTTCACAGGCTGCAAGGGAATCTCTGCTCTGGTGCCTGAAGGACCTCCTCCCCCTCCTTCTTCACTCACCTTGGTGTCTGCAGGGTTGTTTCTCTCCCGTTTTTCTCACTCCTCTCTTTCACAGCTTCTGCGCAGTGTTTTTTTACCCTTTCCTAAATATATTATCACAGAGGCGCCATCAATATCACTGATTGGCTCAGCTTTGGGCAGCTTTGGGTCCGTTTTGGAGCCAGCTGGAACTGGCTCTGCTGGACATGGAGGCAGCTCCTGGTGTCTTCTCACAGAAGCCACCCCTGCAGCACCCCTATGCTACCAAAATATTGCCACAGAAACCCAATACACCTGACTAAAAATAAATCCTCTTTATGTTCCCATACCAAATTTGTGCTGGCAATTTGGGCCAAGTGGTTGGCCTAGTTGTTTTGTTTCTCTTCTTGAGTTGCCTTTGAATTTGGGATATGCGAGTTAATATGACATATTAAAGAAGGTCTTTGTTTCAGTAGCTGTTGTATTGCTTTCCATTCGTCTGCTCCCCAAATTGGTTTTCCTTGCCACTACAAGTTATCAGAATACCATTCTTTGAGCCATTTTCACACCACATAAGCCACCATCCATATGTGTGTGTACACGCTGTCAGAGTCCAATACTCTCTGACCAGGTTCTTTTAGATATTCCACATGTAATGTTGTCGTGGTTTAACCCCAGCCAGCAAAAATAAACTCCATGCAGCCGCCCGATCACCCCCCTCCTCCGGTGGAATGGGGGAATCGGGAGGGCACAAGCAGGAAAGCTCCTGGGTTGAGATAAAAACAGTTTAATAATTGAAATAAAACTAAGTAGAACAGTAATAATAACAATGAGAACAACAACAATAACAGAATACACAAAACAGGCAATGCACAACGCAACTGCTCGCCAACCGCATGTCACGAACGAGGGGCGAGCCCCCCCCCCCACCTGGTTTTTATACTGAGCATGATGTCACATGGTATAGAATACCCCATTGGCCAGCTGGGTCCACCACCCCGGCTGTGCTCCCCCCTCCCGGTGCAAGCATCACCCAGCAACAGCCAAAGCATCAATGGGCCATCAACGCTCCTTTCACACCGAACCCAAAACACAGTACACCCCGCAAGCTGCTGGGAAGAAAGTTAACCCTGTCCCAGCTGGAACCAGGACAATATCCACCCCTTATTCTATACCATCTACATCATGCCCAGGTCTCACATTTTCCCATACATTCCAATTAGTCACCGCTACTTTTCCCTGCCTTTTGATATATACGCACACAGGGATATCCTTCCCTTAGTCCATGGGCCATCCCTCCAAAATGTCTGTTGAGTTCATTTAGTCCATGACTTCGGGTTCCACCTGTCATAACAGTCTTTCAGGGCAGGAGAGATGGTGTGTGGTGTTGTGCTCTTGCATGCGGAGGCCAGTTCTGGGCGCTCGCCCGGTTCTATCATCATTGCACCTTGCTCAGTTTCATCGGAGTTCATCCTACATTAATCTGGGTGATTCTTACTGTAATACTGTTAATATGGCATATGGTAACCATAGAAGTGATGACGTACAGTACTATGTAACAACTAACATCATACAATTCAGTTCATTGGCTATTTTCACCCAAAATTAAAACCCCTTGAGGTACACACCGGACCTCCCCATCCTTTCACATCACCCACCAAGTGCACCCAGGTCCCTGAGCAAAAGCAATCCCACGGATGGGTTTTCCCTTGCCAGAGGCAGGAGCAACCCAGACTGTCTTCCCCAGCATATTTCTTATGTGCACAACAGGGACTTTATCTCCATCTACAGTACGTAAGAGTCTTGATTGGGCAGGGCCAGCTTGATTGGCAGATCCCCTAGTGTTGACTAACCAGGTGGCCTTTGCTAAATGTGTGTCCCAATGCTTGAATGTCCCACCACCCATTGCCCTCAGTGTTGTCTTTAACAGCCCGTTGTATCGTTCAATTTTCCCGGAGGCTGGTGCATGGTAGGGGATGTGATAGACCCACTCAATGCCATGCTCTTTGGTCCAGGTGTCTATGAGGGTGTTTCGGAAATGAGTCCCGTTGTCTGACTCAATTCTTTCTGGGGTGCCATGTTGCCACAGGACTTGTTTTTCAAGGCCCAGGATGGTGTTCTGGGCGGTGGCATGGGGCACAGGGTATGTTTCCAGCCATCCTGTGGTTACTTCCACCATGGTGAGCACATAGCGCTTGCCCTGTCGGGTTTGTGGGAGCGTGATATAATCAATCTGCCAGGCCTCCCCATATTTATACTTCAACCATCGTCCTCCATACCAAAGAGGCTTTACTCGCTTGGCTTGCTTGATTGCAGCGCATGTTTCACATTCGTGGATAACCTGTGCAATAGTGTCCATGGTCAAGTCCACCCCTCGATCACGAGCCCATCTATATGTTGCATCTCTCCCTTGGTGGCCTGAAGTGTCATGGGCCCACCGAGCTATAAATAATTCACCTCTATGTTGCCAGTCCAGATCTACCTGAGCTACTTCGATCTTGGCAGCCTGATCCACCTGCTGGTTGTTTTGATGTTCCTCAGTGGCCCGACTCTTGGGTACGTGAGCATCTACGTGACGTACTTTTACAACCAGGTTCTCTACCTGGGCAGCAATATCTTGCCACAACGCGGCAGCCCAGATGGGTTTACCTCTGCGCTGCCAGTTGTTCTGCTTCCACTGCTGCAACCACCCCCACACGGCATTGGCCACCATCCATGAGTCAGTATAGAGATAAAGTACTGGCCATTTTTCTCGTTCAGCAATGTCCAAGGCCAGCTGGATGGCTTTCACCTCTGCAAACTGACTCGATTCACCTTCTCCTTCAGCAGTTTCTGTGACTTGGCGTATAGGACTCCATACAGCAGCTTTCCACCTCCGATGCTTTCCCACAAGGCGACAGGACCCATCAGTGAACAGGGCATATTGCTTCTCATTTTCTGGTAGTTTGATATGCAGTGGGGCTTCTTCAGCACGTCACCTCCTCCTCTGGGGATATTCCAAAATCTTTGCCTTCTGGCCAGTTCGTGATCACCTCCAAGATTCCTGGGCGACTGGGGTTTCCTATTCGGGCCCGTTGTGTGATCAGTGCGACCCACTTACTCCACGTAGCATTGGTTGCATGATGTGTAGAGGGGACCCTCCCTTTGAACATCCAGCCCAGCATCGGCAGTCGGGGTGCCAGGAGGAGCTGTGCTTCAGTACCAACCACTTCCGAAGCAGCTCGAATCCCTTCATATGCTGCCAATATCTCCTTCTCAGTTGGAGTGTAGCGGGCCTCGGATCCTCTGTGTCCCCGACTCCAGAACCCTAAGGGTCGACCTCGAGTCTCCCCTGGTGCTTTCTGCCAGAGGCTCCAGGTAGGGTCATTCTCCCTGGCTGCGGTGTAGAGCACATTCTTCACATCTTGTCCTGCCCGGACTGGCCCAAGGGCTACTGCCTGAACTATCTCCCGTTTAATTTGTTCAAAGGCTTGTCGTTGCTCAGGGCCCCATTTGAAGTCGTTCTTCTTCCTGGTCACGTGATAGAGAGGGCTTACGATCTGACTGTAATTTGGAATATGCATTCTCCAAAAACCCACCACGCCTAAGAAAGCTTGTGTTTCCTTTTTGCTAGTTGGTGGGGACATGGCTGTTATTTTATTGATCACATCCGTTGGGATCTGACGACGTCCATCTTGCCATTTTATTCCAAAAACTGGACCTCCTGTGCAGGTCCCTTGACCTTACTTTGTTTTATGGCAAAACCGGCCTTCAGAAGGATTCGGACTGTTCTCTCCCCTTTCTCAAAAACTTCCTCTGCTGTGTTGCCCCACACGATGATGTCATCAATGTATTGCAGGTGTTCTGCAGCCTCACCCTGTTCCAGTGCGATGTGGATTAGTCCATGGCAAATGGTAGGGCTGTGTTTCCACCCCTGGGGCAGTCGGTTCCAGGTCTACTGGACGCCCCTCCAAGTGAAAGCAAACTGTGGCCTGCACTCTGCCGCCAAAGGGATTGAGAAGAACGCATTAGCAATATCAATTGTGGCGTACCACTTAGCTGCCTTTGACTCCAGTTCGTATTGAAGTTCTAGCATGTCCGGCACGGCAGCACTCAGCGGCAGCGTGACTTCGTTCAGGCCACGGTAGTCCACTGTTAGTCTCCACTCTCCATTGGACTTTCGCACTGGCCATATGGGACTGTTAAAGGGTGAGCGAGTCTTTTTGATCACTCCTTGGCTCTCCAGTCGACGAATCAGCTCATGGATGGGGATCAGGGAGTCTCGGTTGGTGCGGTATTGCCGCCGGTGCACTGTTGTGGTAGCGATTGGTACCTGCTGTTCTTCAACCCTCAGCAACCCCACAACAGAAGGGTCCTCCGAGAGACCAGGCAAGGTAGACAGCTGTTTAATTTCCTCCGTCTCCAGGGCAGCTATACCAAAAGCCCACCGGTACCCTTTTGGGTCCTTGATATACCCTCTCCTGAGGTAGTCTATGCCAAGGATGCACGGAGCCTCTGGGCCAGTCACAATGGGGTGCTTCTGCCACTCATTCCCGGTTAGGCTCATTTCGGCCTCCAGTACAGTTAACTCTTGGGATCCCCCTGTCCCTCCAGAAATACAAATGGGTTCTGCCCCTCTATAGCCTGATGGCATCAGGGTACACTGTGCACCAGTGTCTACGAGAGCCTTATACTCCTGTGGCTCTGATGTGCCAGGCCATCGACTCCACACAGTCCAGTAAACCCGGTTGTCCCTTTCCTCCACCTGGCCGGAGGTAGGGCCCCTCTAGTCCTGGTCATCATATTCGCTATCCACTTCTTGTAAGTATGAGTCAGAAGTCCCTTTGTTAAGGTCGGAAGTGGAATCAACCCTTCTACTCTGTCTGGGGAACTCACTGGAGGCTGGAGCAGCAGTTTTCCTGGAAGAACCCCCTTTTGTGGTTGTTTTTCCTTGCAACTCATGTACCCGTGCCTGTAGGACTGAGGTAGGTTTTCCATCCCACTTCCTCATGTCCTCTCTGTGGTCACGCAGGTAAAACCACAGGGTGCCCCGAGGTGTGTACCCACGATGTCTCCTCTCTTGAGCAGAGGGACGCTTGCTCCTAATGGCTGAGACACTGGCCCGTGCAGGTGGGGAGCAGGACATATCCTCTTTGAGATGCTGGACCTCCTGGGACAGTTTCTCCACAGCAGAGACACAGGCCCATAGGGAGGAAGAGAGACTTTCTTCATATTGACGGAGTTGGTCAGCCAGTTCATCCACTGTTTGTTCCTCTCCATCTCTCCAGGTCATTATTACCAATGAGTTTGCATGTGACGCTGGTGCACTCCATACAAACTTCCGCCACATGGGTCGGGTGCATTTGACTTCATCTGGGTCTTTGGATAACTGCTCATTGTTCAGGTCATCATAAATCACCTCCAGCACGGCTAATTCCCTCAGGTACTGGATACCTCTCTCCATGGTGGTCCACTTGCCTGGGTGGCATATAACATCTTCCTTGAAGGGATACCTTTCCTTCACGCCTGACAGGAGTCGCCTCCAGAGGCTGAGGACTTGTGCCCCTTGTCCAATTGCTTTGTCAATGCCCCCTTCCCTAGCAAGGGATCCCAGCTGCTTGGCTTCCCTACCCTCTAATTCCAGGCTACTGGCCCCGTTATCCCAGCATCGGAGCAGCCAGGTAACAATATGCTTGCCTGGACGACGGCTGAAGTCTTTTCACATATCTCGCAGCTCACCCAGGGATAGGGATCGGGTGGTTACCATATCATTTATGGGTTCTGCCTCCTCCTCCTCCTATTCTCGTGATGGCCCTGGTTCATCTTCATCCCTTACTAGACGAGCTGATTTTCTTGTGCATTTTCTTTTTTGTATAGGGGCGACTGATACCGGCATGGGTTGGTTCTCTGTCGCAGGGGGCGGAGTAGCTGCCGTGCCTGCCGTGGGGGGTGAGGGAGCTGCTGTGCTTGCCGTGGGGGGTTGGGTAGCCACAGGGCCTGTTGCTTTGTCATCAGCTGCAGAGATCCTTCCCCTTGGGGGTTCTGAGTGGTGTTAAACACAGCTCGGTAGGCATGGGCCAGGCCCCAGCACATTGCAGTGATTTGCGTCTCCCTAGAATGGCCAGGGTGACAGCATACTTCTTCCAAATATTCTACTAATTTTTCAGGGTTCTTCACTTGTTCAGGGGTAAAGTTCCAGAACACTGGGGGTGCCCATCGCCCTAGGCATTTGCCCATGCTATCCCACTCGCCCTGCCACTCATAACTATCCAGCCTTGGGGCAGATCCCTGGATGACATTCTTGAATTGCTTACTAACCTTGGATAAAACCACAACAATATTCCCAAGGAGTACCAATAGATGTATCTTAACTACCCAGGGATGTTCAAGGTACTGACAAGTTATTTTAACAAAGGAGATGACATCATAGAGGAAGGTAGCGAGGGTGCCATTCTGTATTTCCTCCATAAAAAATCTCTCGGAGGAAAAGGTATAATTGCTAATGGTCTCCATGAGGTGGTACCCGAAATACAGAAACGGCTTCATTACGAATCCCAAATACCAAATAACCCCCAATGCCAGCGTTTTAGTAACAAATCTCCCAGGCAAAACATCATTAATCACGGCAGAGCACAACAGACTACAAAACCCAACTCCAATCTTTAACAGGTACAGTAAAAACAAGAGCATGGTGCAGAGCAAATTAATATGTTACCAGATATAAATTCCTTAATATGCTCTAAATAATCTGTCGTTATCTCAACCCTTCGCTGCCCCACGTTGGGCGCCAAAAAGGACTGTCGTGGTTTAACCCCAGCCAGCAAAAATAAACCCCACGCAGCCGCTCGATCACCCCCCTCCTCCGGTGGGATGGGGGAGAGAATCGGGAAGGCACAAGTAGGAAAGCTCCTGGGTTGAGATAAAAACAGTTTAATAATTGAAATAAAACTAAGTAGAACAGTAATAATAACAATGAGAACAACAACAATAACAGAATACACAAAACAGGCAATGCACAACGCAACTGGTCGCCAACCGCGTGTCACAAACGGGGGCGAGCCCCCCCCCCACACCTGGTTTTTATACTGAGCATGATGTCACATGGTATAGAATACCCCACTGGCCAGCTGGGTCCACCACCCCGGCTGTGCTCCCCCTCCCCGGTGCAAGCATCACCCAGCAACAGCCAAAGCATCAATGGGCCATCAACGTTCCTTTCACACTAAACCCAAAACACAGCACACCCCCTAAGCTACTGGGAAGAAAGTTAACTCTGTCCCAGCCGGAACCAGGACAAATGTTTAAAATCAAATTTACGTATTTAAAGACAGTTGATGTTACACGGGTTTTCTGATTTAGCAGAGTGACAGAAAATATAGAATCATAGAATCATAGAATCATTTATGTTGGAAAAGACCCTTAAGATCATCGAGTCCAACCGCAAACCTAATGCTGCCAAGTCCACCACTAAACCATGTCCCTAAGCGCCACAGCTACACGTCTTTTAAATACCTCCAGGGATGGTGACTCAACCACTTCCCTGGGCAGCCTGTTCCAACGCTTGATAACCCTTTCAGTGAAGAAATTTTTCCTAATATCCAAACTAAACCTCCCCTGGCGCAACTTGAGGCCATTTCCTCTTGCCCTATCACTTGTTACCTGGGAAAAGAGACTGACACCCACCTCGCTACAACCTCCTTTCAGGTAGTTGTAGAGAGCGATAACTTCTCCCCTGAGCCTCCTTTTCTCCAGACTTAACAACCCCAGTTCCCTCAGCTGCTCCTCATAAGACTTGTTCTCTAGACCCTTCACCAGCTTCGTTGCTCTTCTCTGGACACGCTCCAGCACCTCAAAGTCCTTCTTGTAGTGAGGGGCCCAAAATGGAACACAGTATTCGAGGTGCTGCCTCACCAGTGCCGAGTACAGGGGCACGATCACTTCCCTAGTCTTGCTGGCCACACGATTTCTGATAGAAGCCAGGATGCCATTGGCCTTCTTGGCCACCTGGGCACACTGCCGGCTCATGTTCAGCCGGCTGTCAACCAGCACCCCCAGGTCCTTTTCCTCTGGGCAGCTTTCCAGCCACTCTTCCCCAAGCCTGTAGCGTTGCATGGGGGGGTTGTTATGACCCAAGTGCAGGACCCGGCACTTAGCCTTGTTGAATCTCATACAGTTGACCTCGGCCCATCAATCCAGCCTGTCCAGATCCCTCTGTAGATCCTTTCTACCCTCAAGCAGATCAACACTCCCGCCCAACTTGGTGTTGTCTGCAAACTTACTGAGGGTGCACTCGATCCCCTCCTCCAGATCATTGATAAAGATATTAAACAGAACTGGCCCCAATACTGAGCCCTGGGGAACACCACTTGTGACCAGCTGCCAGCTGGATCTAACTCCATTCACCACAACTCTTTGGGCCCGGCTATCCAGCCAGTTTTTTACCCAGCGAAGAGTACGCCCGTCCAAGCCATGGGCAGCCAGTTTCTCCAGGAGAATGCTGTGGGAAACGGTGACAAAGGCTTTACTACAGTCCAGGTAAACGACATCCACAGCCTTTCCCTCATCCACGAGGCAGGTCACCTGGTCATAGAAGGAGATCAGGTTAGTCAAGCAGGACCTGCCTTTCATAAACCCTTGCTGACTGGGCCTGATCACCTGGGTGTCCTGTACGTGCCGTGTGATGGCACTCAAGATGAGCTGCTCCATAGCCTTCCCTGGCACCGAGGTCAGACTGACAGGCCTGTAGTTCCCCGGATCCTCCTTCCGAAAACTGAAAACACAATACAAACTTAAGTTACACTTAGCAAAATATAGCAATTGCAGTACACAGTTCAATCACAATACCAATGTGATTCCCACTACCGGTCTCTATAATATGACCACCGTCATGACAGTGGGCGTCCCCAGTCGCCAGGAAGGAATATGTGCATGAAGCCAGCTCAAGCCTGTTGCTCTCTTTGACATTCTTTTGCTAGTTGTTTAATTTTTATATTTTACGTTGGCCTGAGCCACATATTCATTCCCCCCATGCTAGTCTGGCTAACTATGGGAGACATTCACACCCTTTTAATGAACTGGGTAGAAACATTTATACCACCAGTTGATCCACTCAAATGACATAGCTGTTTATCTAAAACAAAGGCCACCCTCCTGTCCCATTTATATTGAGATAAAGTCAGCTGCTTTGCATTATTCTCTGAGCTTCATGAGCACATCACCCTTGCCATCTCCTCTTAGACTTCTTCCATTGTAGAGGTTTATTGGTCAGTCACACACACACTTGGAGCATGTTCCAAGGTGATCCTCAAGGCCATTACCTCTGCAAACTGATTGGAGTGTCCAGTCCCTTCGCAAGTTACAGCTTCTCCTGTGGAGGGGTTCCAGGAAGTGGCTTGTCATCTCCTATTTCCTGCTGTGATGTTACAGGATCTGTCAGTAAATGAACTCCATCATTTATTTTTTGCACTATATTCATCATACACTGGGGCATCAACTGTCCAAGGAGTTCAGTGTTCCTTCTACTGTTGATTTGCTGGCCACTGACTAACAAGCTGAACTAATCCTGGTCTGGAGCCTGAACCAGTATGTGCCTACTGGGTAAGAGCCAGGACCCATTTTTTGCCACATAGCAGTGGTTGCTCTTCCTCCAGTGGGTTTTGAATCCTTGAACATAAAATTCAGGACCAGCAGTCTGGGGCATAACCACAGTGCCTGCTCTGTGCCTAATACTTCAGTGGCACTCAGAACACTTCCATATGCAGCCAGGACTTCTTATTCCAGAGGGATATAATTATTTTCTACCCCTTTGTAACTCTGGCTCCAGAATCCCAATAGCCACCCTCCCATCTCGAGGGGCTCATTGCCACAAGCTCCATAGGATGCTGGTTTTTCCTGCATCAATATATAACAAATGTTTTACATCACTGCCTTCCCAGATAAGTCCTAATGCCATCGCATGGGCTATTTCCTGGTTGATCTGCTCAAAAGCTTGCTGCTGTTCCTCTGCCTGTTCAAACTGACTCTTTCCAGGTTACTTGATATAAAGATTTGGTCAACTGGCTATAACCAGGGATGTGCATACATCAAAACTCAGTCTTTTTTGCATGAAGAGGGCAGCATGTGCTAGGGCATAATACTGTTGAGGTACCCAGATAGTCCAATAGATTCAGTTATCCCCATTTGCTGCCAGGCCAGTGGTGAGGCCCCTATAATGCAGTAAATTCAATTCAGCTACCCAAACAGCACGTGGCCTGGAGGTCAGAGCAGGAGGAGCCAATGGTTTAACTGAGCTCCAACCTTTGCCTTGCACTTGCAATTCCTTGACTCACAGTGCTAGATATCTAATGTTTTTTTTTCATCCCACTCAGTCATATTCTCCCCCTTTTCCTTCAGGATCATCCATAAGTCCTAATGTGTAGGGCAGGAGCATGGAGAATTCCTGATGTTTTTTTCTAGGTCAACCAGACCACTGGACTTTAGACATTACCAACAATGCTCTTCCTAGTACAGTACATATAGGTCACTCATTGATCAACAGGTGTCGTGGTTTAATCTGGCAGGCAGCCAAATACCACGCAGCCGCTCACTCACTCCCCCCACCCCCCCAGTGGGACGGGGAGAGAATAGGAAGGGTAAGAGTGAGAAAAACTTGTGGGTTGAGATAAAGACAGTTTAATAGAACAGAAAAGGGAGAATAATGATAATAAATAATGATAGAATATACAAAATGAGTGATGCACAATGCAATTGCTCACCACCCGCGCTGACCGATAACCAAGTAGCGATCGGTACTTCCTGGATCATGCCTACTGTTCATATACTGAGCATGACATCACATGGTATGGAATACCCCATTAGCCAGCTGGGCTGGCTGTCCTGATTATGTTCCCTCCCATCTTGTGTACCTAGTTCAGTTAGTAGGCATGGGAGCTGTCCTTGGACTAGGAGGGTACTTAGGAACAACTGAAAACATCAGGGTGTTATCAACATTCTTCTCATACTAAATCCAAAACACAGCACTAGGAAGAAATTTAACCCTATCCCAGCCGAAACCAGGACAACGGGGCATCCCACCGAGCTGTCAGGTGACACCAGAAGGGCATTAATAACTCTGTCTAACCATCAGAGCTATTGGGCCATGGCATCAGTGGCCACAGACTTATTGGGATCCCTCCCCCCTTGCCTGTGAACACATTCCATCAATCCAAGCAACTGCAGTTGATTACCTCCTTCTTCCCAGTCCCTCCACGGGGATATCTTATTTCTGGGATCAGCAAGATCAGACCATTTCTTAACATATCCTGCCATCAGCTAATCCCCAAATCCACCCCCATTACATAAGGCAGTGTTTACAAGTGGCATAGGACCCAAACTCCCAAGAGCTCTGCTCTGCTGAGCCATCAGCTGTATCCCACCTCCTCTGGTTTCCCAGCACCTCCATAGCCACTGCGAGGCAGTTTCCTGAGGGTGTTGGCTGTAAGTTTCCCACACAGCCTTAATCTTGCTCTGAGTAAAGGACCTGTTGAGTGATCGTGTTCTGGGGAACAATGCCCCTGTTTGCATAGGTCTAGGTCTACTTAATTACAGTAACTAGGGGCTGCCTGATAGGCTTCTGTTATTAATTCATCATTAGAGTCCCAAATATCATCATCCCAGGTTTCAGGATCCCAGTCCAGTCAATGGCAGTCACACCAGACGTTTTGTGCTCACTGACTGTTCCTGTAGTGGCTCAGTGCATAGTCTTTAATCTGGCTAATTAGCACCACTAGCTACTAAAGTCTGATTAAGGCTCTCCCTTTCGCACTGAGCATTTATTACTGCTTTCTTTAGCAAACCATTACTCTGGGAGAGAATGTCAGCTTGATTTGCAACCTCTGTTGCAAATATTTTTGGAGCTCCGCTTGAAGCCTGCCTACAACATGTGCTGGCATACCTTCACAGAAAGCAGCAGATCTCTCTCCTAGTGTTTTACATGTATCCTCTTCTGTCTGCAAGGCCCAGGCTAATTTTCTTGGAGTCTGTACTGGGAGGTGGTCCAGGTTCCAGGCAACTAGAACATGGGCTTGAAGCAAGCACCATCCCATCTCCTCCCAACCATCTTCCCATTCCAGTACCATTTTCTTGGGTCCCTTTGGACCCTTCTTTTCCAAACTATTCAGTGTTCACACTCACCCCCAAACACATAACGGGCCCACCACTCACACCACAGTACACCACCACAAATTACCAATAGCAGAATAGAGGCTCCTTCTGGAGACTCAAAATCATTCCAATTATTCCAGATCCAGCCCATGACAGTTCTTAGTGTTGCCCACATTCTCTGCTAATTACTGTCGTGGGCAAAACAGTTTAAAGTTGGGGAATTTTACTTGTGTTAATTTCTTACTAACCAGCACAAACCTCCCATCACTGATTTGGGCACTGAGAAAAAAAGACAACAATTCGACAAACACATAAACACCTATCCTCTCCCCTCCCCAGTCTCATCTTCCCTTATTTTCACAAGTTACACGCAGTCTGTCAAAATTCCTCTAATAAGGAAATGGGTGGTGTAGAAGGTTGAGGTGATATGTGTAACTATTTCTGCCCTGTGTACCTGCTCCAGCATGGGTTACCGACAGGCTGCATTCCCTTCTGTTGTGGTTTAACCCAGCAGGCAGCTAAACATCAAACAGCCGCTCGCTTACTCCCCCCTGCAGTGGGATGGGGGGAGAATTCGGGGGGAAAAAAACAAGGAAAATTCATGGATTGAGATAAAGACAGTTTAATAGAACAGAAAAATAAATAATAATAATAATAATAATAATAATAATAGAATATACAAAGTGAGTGATGCACAATGCAATTGCTCACCACCTGCTGACCAGTAACCAAGTAGTGATCGCTACTTCCTGGACCATGCCTCTTATTTACATACTGAGCATGACGTCATATGGTATGGAATACCCTGTTGGCCAGCTGGGCCAGCTGTCCCGACTGTGCTCCTTCCCAGCTTCTGAGGAGTCCTTGACTAGCAGGGTACTTAGCAACAACTGAAAACATCAGTGTGTTATCAACATTCTTCTCATACTAAATCCAAAACACAGCACTAGGAAGAAATTTAACTCTATCCCAGTCGAAACCAGGACAGTATCCACCCCTTATTCTATACCATTTACGCCATGCCTAGGTCTCACATTTTCCAATACATTCCAATTAAGCACCACCACCTTTCTTGTCTTTTGATATATACACACAGATATCAGTCCCTTAGTCTATGGGCCATCCCTCTAAAATGTCCATTGAGTTCATTTAGTCCATGATTTTGGGCTCCATCTGTCATAACAGTCTTTTGGGCAGGAGAGGTGGTGTATGGTGTTGGGCTGTTGCATGCTGAAGACAGTTCTGGTTCCATCACCGCTGTGCTTGTCCAGTTCTATCATCGTTGCACTTTGCTCGGTTTCATCAAAGTTAATTACTCATTAATCTGGGTGATTCTTAGTGCAACACTGTTGTTATAACATATAGGAACCATAGAAGTGATGACATACAGTATTATATAGCAATTAACATCATACAATCCAGTTCATTGGCTATTTTCACCCAAAATCAAATCCCCTTGAGGTACACATAGGACTTCCCCATCCTTTCGCATTACCCACCAAGTGCACCCAGGTCCTTGAGCAAAAGCAATCCCACGGATGGGTTTTCCCTTGCCAGAGGCAGGAGTAACCCAGACTGTCTGCCCCAGCATATTTCTCATATGCACGACAGGGACTTTATCCCCCTCTACAATACGTAAGGGTTTGGATTGGGCAGGGCCAGCTCGAGTGACAGACCCCCTAGTGTTGACTAACCAGGTGGCTTTTGCTAAATGTGTGTCCCAATGCTTGAATGTCCCACCACCCATTGCCCTCAGTGTAGTCGTTAGCAGTCCATTGTATCGTTTGATTTTTCCAGAGGCTGGTGCATGGTAGGGGATGTGATAGACCCACTCAATGCCATGCTCTTTGGCCCAGGTGCCTATGAGGGTGTTTCGGAAGTGAGTCCCGTTGTCTGACTCAATTCTTTCTGGGGTGCCATGTCGCCATAGGACTTGCTTTTCAAGGCCCAGGATGGTGTTCCGGGCGGTGGCATGGGGCATGGGATATGTTTCCAGCCATCCTGTGGTTACTTCTACCATGGTGAACACATAGCGCTGGCCTTGGCGGGTTTGTGGGAGTGTGATATAATCAATCTGCCAGGCCTCCCCATATTTATATTTCAACCATCGTCCCCCATACCAGAGAGGCTTTACTCACTTGGCTTGCTTGATTGCAGCGCCTGTTTCACATTCATGGATAACCTCTGCAATAGCGCCCATGGTCAAGTCCACCCCTCGATCACGAGCCCATCTATATGTTGCATCTCTTCCTTGAGGGCCTGAGGTGTCATGGGCCCACCGAGCTATAAACAGTTCACCCTTATGTTGCCAGTCCAGATCCACCTGAGCCACTTCAATCTTAGCAGCCTGGTCCACCTGCTGGTTCTTTTGATGTTCTTCAGTGGCCCAACTCTTGGGTACATGAGCATCTATGTGACGTACTTTTACAGTCAGGTTCTCTACTCGGGCAGCAATATCTTGCCACAACGCGGCAGCCCAGATGGGTTTACCTCTGTGCTGCCAGTTGTTCTGCTTCCATTGCTGCAGCCACCCCCACAGGGCATTTGCCACCATCCATGAGTCAGTATAGAGATAAAGTACTGGCCATTTTTCTCATTCAGCAATGTCCAAGGCCAGCTGGATGGCTTTCACCTCTGCAAACTGGCTCGACTCACCTCCTTCGGCAGTTTCTGTGGCTTGGCGTATAGGACTCCATACTCAGCCTTCCACCTCCGATGCTTTCCCACAAGGTGACAGGACCCATCAGTGAACAGGGCATATTGCTTCTCATTTTCTGGTAGTTTGTTATACAGTGGGGCCTCTTCAGCACGCGTCACCTCCTCCTCTGGGGATATTCCAAAATCTTTGCCTTCTGGCCAGTTCGTGATCACCTCCAAGATTCCTGGGCGACTGGGGTTTCCTATTTGGGCCCGTTGTGTGATCAGTGCGACCCACTTACTCCACGTAGCATCGGTTGCATGATGTGTAGAGGGGACCCTCCCTTTGAACATCCAGCCCAGCACCGGCAGTCGGGGTGCCAGGAGGAGCTGTGCTTCAGTACCAACCACTTCCGAAGCAGCTTGAACCCCTTCATATGCTGCCAATATCTCCTTCTCAGCTGGAGTGTAGCAGGCCTCGGATCCTCTGTATCCCCGACTCCAGAACCCTAAGGGTCGACCTCGAGTCTCCCCTGGTGCTTTCTGCCAGAGGCTCCAGGTAGGACCATTCTCCCCAGCTGCGGTGTAGAGCACATTCTTCACATCTTGTCCTGCCGGGACTGGCCCAAGGGCTACTGCCTGAACTATCTCCCGTTTAATTTGTTCAAAGGCTTTTTGTTGCTCAGGGCCCCATTTGAAGTTGTTCTTCCTGGTCACTTGATAGAGAGGTCACTTGCGATCTGACTGTAGTCTGGAATATGCATTCTCCAAAAGGCTACAGCGCCTAAGAAAGCTTGTGTTTCCTTCTTGCTAGTTGGTGGGGACATGGCTGTTATTTTGTTGATCGCATCTATTGGGATCTGACAACGTCCGTCCTGCCATTTTATTCCAAAAACTGGATCTCCTGTGCAGGTCCCTTGACCTTACTTTGGTTTATGGCAAAACCGGCCTTCAGAAGGATTTAGACTATTCTCTCCCCTTTCTCAAAAACTTCTTCTGCTGTGTTGCCCCACACGATGATGTCATCAATGTATTGCAGGTGTTCCGGAGCCTCACCCTGTTCCAGTGCGGTGTGGATCAGTCCATGGCAAATAGTAGGGCTGCGTTTCCACGCCTGGGGCAGTCGATTCCAGGTGTACTGGACGCCCCTCCAAGTGAAAGCAAACTGTGGCCTGCACTCTGCTGCCAAAGGGATTGAGAAGAACGCCTTAGCGATGTCACTTGTGGCGTACCACTTGGCTGCCTTTGACTCCAGTTCGTATTGGAGTTCTAGCATGTCCGGCACGGCAGCACTCAGCGGCAGCGTGACTTCATTCAGGCCACGGTAGTCCACTGTTAGTCTCCACTCTCCATTGGATTTTCGCACTGGCCATATGGGACTGTTAAAAGGTGAGCGAGTCTTGATCGCTCCTTGGCTCTCCAGTCGACGAATCAGCTTATGGATGGGAATCAGGGAATCTCGGTTGGTGCGATATTGCCGCCGGTGCACTGTTGTGGTAGCGATTGGTACTTGTTGTTCTTTGACCTTCAACACCTCACAACAGAAGGGTCCTTTGAGAGACCGGGCAAGGTGGACAGCTGTTGAATTTCCTCCGTCTCCAGGGCAGCTTTACCAAAAGCCCACCGGTACCCTTTTGGGTCTTTGAAATACCCTCTCCTGAAGTAGTCTATGCCAAGGATGCACGGAGCTTCTGGGCCAGTCACAATGGGGTGCTTCTGCCACTCATTCCCGGTTAGGCTCCCTTCGGCCTCCAATACAGTTAGCTCTTGGGATCCCCCTGTCACTCCAGAAATACAGATGGGTTCTGCCCCTTTATAGCTTGATGGCATCAGGGTGCACTGTGCACCAGTGTCTACGAGAGCCTTATACTCCTGTGGCTCTGATGTGCCAGGCCATCGAATCCACACAGTCCAATAAACCCGGTTGTCCCTTTCCTCCACCTGGCCGGAGGCAGGGCCCCTCTAGTTCTGGTCATAGTGTCCATCTCTCACTTCTTGCAAACGCGAGTCAAGAATTTCTTCATTACAATCCAAAGTAAGATCAGCCCTTCTACTCTGTCTGGGGAACTGTTCACTGGAAACTGGACCATCATGAGACAGGTTTTTTCTGAAAACTGGAGCAGCAATTTTCCTCACGTACCCATGCCTCTAGGGTCAAGGTAGGTTTTCCATCCCACTGCCTCATGTCCTCTCCGTGGTCACGCAGGTAAAACCACAGGGTGCCCCGTGGTGTGTTCCTTCTATATCCTCTCTCTTGAGCAGAAAAACGCTAATGGCTGAGATACTGGTCCGTGCAGGTGGAGAATAGGACATATCCTCTTTAAGTTGCTGGACCTCTGTCACGAATGAGTGGTTTAGAGGCCGCTTAAAGAATCACCATCAAAGGTATTAGCAGAAAGTGATTTTCTTAGAGATTTATAAAGGTGCGACCTAACAGAATTCGATGGCAAGGTTCACTCTATTACTTATTACACGGATGAAACATATAAAGGGAAATCATCTAGGTGTTTATATTTCAGGGACTATATGTGTTTAGCAGCAGTCTAGGGTTCATTCACAATTTAGCAACACAATTATCAACTAATCGTTAACAAACTTTAGTAGCACTTAATCATTAACTAATTCAATATTTACAAAGTGAGTTAGTAAGTCTACTACAATCACAACTTAATTACAGATTATGCTTACTATCAGTTCACACACACAGAGAAACGTACATACATATAAAAATATACAGAAGGTACCTGTTAAAAATTCCCCTCGATTTCAGTGAAGAAATATTCACGTTGAATGTCTAGGCATTCCCTCTCAATGGGCAAAAGGGTTGAGCTTTGAAGGGGACTCAGCCCATGACCCGATGGTCCTCCGAATATTGCAGACCTGAAAGGTCGTGAGCTCTGAGAGGCGTCCCCCTCAGAGGGAGATGCTGAGCGCAGCCCACTGCAGTCCAGGAGAGCTCAAAGGGCCTCACTTAGGACCACTGTTTATAGGTTCACAATTTGGTTGGCTTTAGTCATCCGTAAATTTCCATCCTGGCCACAGTCCCAGGTGGTAATTACTAAAAAATTCTCAAGGTTTCGGTGTTGTTCTACTGGTCACCTAGGCCAGGCAGTAGGAGTATGTTCCCAGCCTCAGCTATGCAGAGTTTCTGATACAGTCAAGGAGTGCTCAACTGCCAGACTTCAATACACCAAGGCCGAGGTTTCATGGAAATTTCGGAGATCAACAAGCGGCCCAGATCAACAAGTGGCACAGGGAAGAAAGTGGGGTGTGAATGCACCACCACAACCTCCCGGGACAGTTTCTCCACAGCCGAGACAAGGGAGGAGGAGACAGTTTCTTAGTATTCCCGGAGTCTGCCAACCACATCATCCACCGTTCGTGCTTCTTCCTCTTTCCAGCACAGTACTGCCAACGAATTGGCATACAACGCTGGTGCGCTCCGTACCAACTTCCGCCACAATGGTCGCATGCACTGGACTTCATCTGGATCTTTGGGTACTTGCTCGTTGTCCAGGTCACTATAAACCACCTCCAGCACGCCTAATTCTCTCAGGTACTGGATACCTCTCTCCATAGTGGTCCATTTGCCTAGGCAATATATAACATCGTCCTTGAAGGGATACCTTTCCTTCACGCCTGACAGGAGTCGCCTCCAGAGGCTGAGGGCCTGTGCCCCTTTTCCAGTTGCTTTGTCAATGCCCCCTTCCCTGGAAAGGGATCCCAGCTGTTTGGCTTCCTTTCCCTCTAATTCCAGGCTACTGGCCCCATTATCCCAGCATCGGAGCAGCCAGGTAACAATATGCTCGCCTGGATGACGGCTGAAATCTTTCCGCGTATCTCGCAGCTCACTCAGGGATAGGGATTGGGTGGTTTCCGTCTCGTTTATGAGTTCTTCCTCTTCCTCCTCCCCTCCTCATGATGGCCCTGGTTTTCCATCATCCCTTTCTAAATGACCTGACTTTCGCCTCCAAGATTTCCTCTTCTGTACAGGGGCGACGGATACCAGCAAGGGTTGGTCCTCTGGTTCAGCTGTAGTACCTGTTGCAGGGGTTGGAGTAGCTGCAGTGCCCGTCGCAGGGGTTGGAGTAGCCACAGTGCCCGTCACGGGGGTTGGAGGAGTTGCAGTACCCGTCGTTTTGTCATCAGATCCGGAGACCTTCTCTCCCCCTTGAGGGTTCTGAATAGTGTTGAATAGGGCTCGGTAGGCACGGGCCAGGCCCCAGCACATTGCAGTGATCTGGGTCTCAAGAGCCATTGTAATCAGCCTGGAAGAGAAGGGGAAGGGGAAGGAAGCAGTCTCCCCCGTAAATTGACTCTCTGAGGAGAAGAGGTAAAAAGTGTAATTATTAATAGTTTCCAAAAGATAGCTCCCGAAGAACAGGAATGACGGCAGTGCTGAGTACAGTCTCCTGACCAATAATTTTATCATACCATAAGCCAGTGTTACACAGTGTAGCAAAGCTATAACCTCAATCCATTTCCCAGAGATGATAAACCCCACATAAATACTGATAATCAGCAGTATATACAGCCAGTAAGGTGCTACATACCAAAACTCCAAGAACAGATCCAACAACTCTGAGAGCAAATAAACCAACATTGTGACCAGCGACTACTAAATTGATATAATGAATGCTTATAACAAATTTGTTTTAACCCGTTCGGGTCACATGTTGTTATCTCAACCCTTCGTGCCCCACGTTGGGTGCCAAAAAGGACTGTTGTGTTTTAACCCGGCAGGCAGCTAAACATCACACAGCCACTTGCTCACTCCCCCTCCGCAGTGGGATGGGGAGGGAGAATCGGGACAAAAAAAAGTAAAATTTGTGGATTGAGATAAAGACAGTTTAATAGAACAGAAAAAGAAATAATAATAATAGTAATAGTAATAGTAACAGTAATAATAATAATAATAATAATAATAATAATAATAATAATAATAATAATAATAATAATACTGAGCATGACGTCACATGCTATGGAATACCCTGTTGGCCAGCTGTCTCGGTGTCCTGGTTCCGGCTGGGACAGAGTTAACTTTCTTCCCAGTAGCTTGGGGGTGTGCTGTGTTTCGGGTTTGGTATGAGAGGAGCGTTGATGGCCCATTGATGCTTTGGTTGTTGCTGGGTGGTGCCTGCACTGGAGACTTTTGGTTTCTCTTTTCCGCCTCCCATGCCCTGCCACGTGCAGGGCAAACTGGGGAGCAGTGGGGGGAGCACAGCTGGGGTGGTTGACCCAGCTGGCCAATGGGGTATTCTATACCATGTGACATCATGCTCAGTATAAAAACGAGGGGTGTGCCGGGGCTCGCCCCCCGTTCGTGACACGCGGTCGGCAGTCAGTGAGCAGTTGCATTGTGCATTGCCTGCTTTGTATATTCTGCTATTGTTGTTGTTCTCGTTATTATTACTGTTCTACTTTGTTTTATTTCAATTATTAAACTGGTTTTATCTCAACCCGTGAGTTTTCCTACTTGTGCCCTCCCGATTCTCTCCCCCATCCCACCGGAGGAGGGGGATGAGCGAGCGGCTGCGTGGGGTTTATTTGCTGACTGGGGTTAAACCACAACACCCGGCTATGCTCCCTCCCAGTCTCTGAAGAGTCCTTGACTAGCAGGGTACTTAGGAACAACTACAAATATCAGTGTGTTATCAACATTCTTCTCATACTAAATCCAAAACACAGCACTAGGAAGAAATTTAACTCTATCCCAGCTGAAACCAGGACACCTTCAGAGGTGTATGTACCACTCCCACACACAAAGTGCCTCTCCAGCCACCACTGGCTGCCTGTGTATTTCTTAAATATGTTTGAGCCGGAGCACCATGTACTTCTTTTATTGGATAAAATTTTGGTGTGAAGTTTGTATTTTTTCTTTCCCACAGTTGCTTTCATTTGCCTCATGGCATGCTGGAAGCAGCTGTGAGTGACACAGGGCCTTAAGATTTGAATGGGTAGAACTCATTGTGAGCTGTCTGTGGTGAGCAAACCTGCTGTAGAAGTAATGAGAACAAAGAGGATAAATATATCATGATCCAGTCTCTGCTCATGAGACTCAGATAAAAGAAACAAAAAAAAAACTTGAATCATTTTACCAGAAGGTTTCATGTCTCTGTTGTACACCGGATGATGAAGCTGGGGAGCTTGGAGACATTTTCCTCCCTATGTTTTGTTTTTGTTTGGTACTTTTTGTTGTTGCTGTTGGTTTGTTTTTCATTTCTAAAGCATATATAACTATCTCTATGTCAGTGAGAAAAGAAAGCAACCATTTTATTCTCTTGAAGACAGATGAAGTCCACACACTGAGTGCTGTACAGGCCTGTTTGCCTTTTGTTTTTCTTTACTAATTGGTTAGAATGGATGGTGTTAATTTCCAACAAGTATGTTTTTTAGAGAATTCATACATATGCAGCCTCAGGGAATTATACTTTGGAAATGAAGCACCCATCAAAACAGGAGGTGGCTGGTACACTTTGTATTCTGACTTTTTTTTTTTAATCATCTTTTGTTTTCTTTTTCAAAAAGCTTAAGAAAAGATCCTTTTGTTATCTTTTCAGGAATGTCACACTGAAATTCATCTGTGCTTTGTCTGCTTTCATTTGTACCATTCATGGGCAGTTGTGGATTATATAGGACAAAGTAGCTGAATTCCTAACTTCCACATTCAAATCAATGTATTAGGAAACTTCCAAGACTCCCCTCCCTTTTTGTTTAATAAAGTATTGTAGTTTTCAGTTTGTGTGCTGAAACATATCTAGTCTGTGTTTTTTTAAATGTCATTAAAATGGTGTGACAGCCTTATGTTGGGTTGTATAAGGGGGAGGGAAATATTGTATCCATTTCCTTTTTCTTTCTGTCTTTAATAGGTTACTCTCATATATTTATCCCTCCCCAGATCAGGTTTAAAAAGCCTAATCTCAACTGACCACCTTTTACATTGTAGAATACAAATCAGGTTAGATGAAGAAATGGTAATCCTCTTATCTCTTCAGAAGGCTGCCTGCTGGAGCAGGCCTGGAATCTTTTTAAATTTCATTGACCCACCTGGAATGACAACTTCTATCTCTCTTTCTTTATAGACTCTTCATACTCAGAACCTCCTGATGTTCAGCAACAGTTGAACCACTACCAGTCTGCAGCTCTGGCCAGGAACAATAACATCAGCCGAATCCCACTTTCTGGGAGTGCTGCAGGAGTGGAAAAAACAGAAGCTATCCTTAACTGTGAATTTTGTGAATTCTCCTCGGGTTACATACAGAGCATTCGACGTCATTACCGTGACAAGCACGGAGGGAAGAAACTCTTCAAGTGCAAAGATTGTTCCTTTTATACAGGCTTTAAGTAAGTATTGTGCAAAAGGAGTGGGTTTTTCCCCCTCACAATTTGTAATTAGATGCTGGTCCTCACCATCAAGTATGAGGAGTTTTCTCTCCAAAAATAAGGCATATTTTTGGAACAATTAGCATGAAACATGGGGCAGTCAAATGTTCTAGGTAGGTTATAGAATTTCTATTCCCTCTATGAGAAAGCTCTCATAATCCCTACCCCCCCACGCCCCTCCCGCAATTTATCTGGCTGAAATATAAAGCATACTCCAAAGTGCCTGATAGCATATAGAAACATTTCAGCAAAATCCAATTAAACATTGCAAAATTTAAAGTTTCAGGGGTGTGTACTCGAGGTGAGGCTGCACCAATGCTGAGTATAGTGGGACAATCACTTCTTTCGACTGGTTAGCTATACTGTGCTTAATGCACCCCAGGATACAGTTGGCCCTTTTGGCCACCAGGGCACATTGTTGACTCATATTGAGTTTACCATCAACCAAAACTCCCAGGGCCTTTCTGCAGGGCTACACTCCAGCCTCTTGTCCCCCAATCTATACATACATGCAGGATTACACCATCCCAGGTGCAGAATCTGGCATTTGTCCTTGTTAAATTTCATACAGTTGGTGATTGCCCAGTGCTCTAATCTATCAAGATCTCTCTGTAAGGTCTCCCTACCCTCGAGGGAATCAACAGCTCCTCCTAATTTAGTATCGTTGGCAAACTTACTTAGTGTGCACTCAACTCTCGTGTCCAGGTCATTGATAAAAACACTGAGGAGAACTGGCCCTAAAATTGAGCCCTGGGGAACTCCACTAGTGACTGGCCACCAGCCAGGTGTTACCCCATTTACTACAATTCTTTGAGCCTGATCCTTCAGCCAATTGTTCACTGATTGTATTGTGTACATGTCTAGCTGTATGCTGGACATTAGACATGAGAGACCTCATACAAGAGCAGCCTCAAGTTATACATCCATAAGGGATCAGGCTTTGTTGCTTCAGCTCCTTGCCGGTTACATGACATAACTTGCTGTTTAATTCCAGATTGCTATTACTATCACTGCTCCATATTATTATTTGTTTTAAGCATTTCCAACTCTTGACAGGTCCAATGTGTCTTTTCACATTTTCCTATTGCCCTTTTCTCCTACCAGGATTAAACAAAATTGCCTTAAATCAAACTGTAATTACATATGTTCATAGTTACATAAAGAGAGTTGTGTTCTTTATTGTGGTGTCTCAAACTTTCAGGGATTAAGTCTTTCCTCTTTAAATGTACAACATACACACATGAGCTCTCTTTAAAAAAAAAAACTTTCAGTCACCATAGAGAATTAAACACACAAAAGCATCCACTGAAGTTGATAAAAACTCACCTATTGGCTTCAACGACCATTGGATCAGGCCCAAAGCCAGTTGTATTAGTAAGTTGTTTTGCAGTCAAGCTAGCAGACTTGGAGAACTTTCAAAGGGGCTTTAAATTCTGTAATTTAATGCAGCCAGCAGCTTAGCTCTTGCAAGCTTTAGCAGTACCCCAGGAAAAAAAAAAATGACCTAATTCCCCCAAGTTTACAAACACCTCTCATTTTAGTACTTGACCTTGTGGCTTGATAGATGCATAGTTCATTTCCTCTGCATGTATGTCTCTTGTACCTTTTAAGCATGCAGCTAATGGTATGAGATTTGTTGTGCAAAAGTACTGTTCATTTGTGGAGTATTCTCAGTCTTGCATTTTCAGGTCCTCATAATTGAGGCTTTCAAACTTATCAACTTGGTGTCAAACTTACTGTAGGTGCAAGTCTATTTCATATCTTGAATCTGAACATTTCAACTGTTGTGGGGCTAGTCCTACAAAGAGAGAGGTTGTTGAGGATTTTTTTTTTTTTTGCCATCAGAAATACGTTTTTTTTCACCCTTCAAAGTCTAGGACAGTTGAAAGGATTTTACTCAACTTGCTAAAATGTCTCTCTTTGCCAAAGGCAAGCAAATAACGAGCACAAAAGTTGGAAATACTTTTGCCATCTTAACTATAGCAATGTGACTATAGAGCAATCACTGCAAAAGAATATCTTGTGCAGAATGTGTGTTCAGTTACTTAGGGATATGAGCCTGCAAATACCTATGCTCATGTGATATCCATGTGAGTAGTCCTGCTGAAATGCTATGTGGCTTTATGAAGAGAAGGCTGAGTGGTATCTACCATTTTATACAACACTTCTGTAATAGAGCTGTGACACTTCAGCGTTCCATACACACCTCTTATGACTGCTTCCATGTCTCCCTCCCATTTCACAGATCTGCTTTTACTATGCACGTGGAAGCTGGGCATTCGGCAGTTCCTGAGGAAGGACCCAAAGACCTTCGTTGTCCTCTTTGCCTATATCACACCAAATACAAATGTAACATGATTGATCATATAGTTCTGCACAGAGGTAAAGATGTCCCTGTATATATCTATATCTGACAAAGAGAATGCTGAACAGAACACCACTCTTTCAGATTGATCCATTAAGTTTTTTCTCTGTATGTGAGCTCAGATATGTTGAATAGATCAGGCCTAAGTACATCTTACTTCTTTTCTGTGAAATATAAAGTTTACCAATGTAGAAGTGGGGCAGATTTAAAATTCTTTTTAAGCTTTTCCTCTAGAGAGGTCAACAGTTATCAAGTACCTATTTAGCAAGAGTTAGACTAATTTACAACTCGGACCTAGGCCAAGGTTGTTTCCTATCTATGTGTTTCTAAAGTGCTTGCTGTCATAAACACTGTGGTAGGATGTATCAATTAACTCTAGAGGCTTAAAAATATCCCTTGACTGCTTGCTTGAAATTTCTCTCTTCATAACATCCTCCTCACCCATTCTTAGGAACAAGACAAAAATTAGAATGTTTATTTTTTTCTTTAAGAATCCCCCCCCCTTTTTTTCTTTTAATTCAGCTAAAAGCAGGATTAGGGATTCCTATTCTATTAACTACAGGCAAGCTCAGAAGAGACATCTTTTGTGGTGCTCTGGGCTGAGATTCCTGCTGTTGTGGGTTAACCCCAGTGGGCAGCTCAGCCCCACACAGCCGCTCGCTCACTCCCCCTCCAGTGAGATGGGGAGGAGAATCAGAAGAGTAAAAGTAAGAAAATTTGTGGGTTGAGATAAAGACAGTTTAATAGGGAAAGCAAAAGCTGCACGTGCAAGCAAAGCAAAGTAAGGAGTTCATTCACTACTTCCCATTGGCAGGCAGGTGTTCAGCCATCTCCAGGAAAGCAGGGCTCCATCACGCGTAACGGTTAGTTGGGAAGACAAACGCCAGCACTCTGAACGTCTCCCCTTCCTTCTTCTTCCCAAAGCTTTTATTGCTGAGCGTGACATCATATGGCATGGAATATCCCTTTGGTCAGTTGGGGTCAGCTATCCCAGCTGTGTCCCCTCCCAACTTCTTGTACACCCCCAGCCTGCTCGCTGGTGGGGTGATGCGAGAAGCAGAAAAGGCCTTGAGTCTGTGTAAGCACTGCTCAGCAGTAACGAAAACATCCCTGTGTTATCAACACTGTTTTCATCACAAATCCAAAACATAGCCCCATACAAGTTACTATGAAGAAGATTAACTCCGTCCCAGCCAGACCCAGTACACCTGCCCACAGCTATCACACTTAATGCTTGTAGGTCTGTTTGCCAAAATTCAAACCTGTGTGTTGGGATAGTACTCTGCCTGCTTGCAGGTTGGGCAGAGTTTTTGAGTATTGTATTGCTGGTGAGCAAACACGTTTCACATGCCATCTTTTTCTTGGAGGAGCTTCTGGTGTTGCAACCACTGTCATAATCCCTTGTAGCAAACCACTTTTCAATGCTGTTTTTTTAGAGTCCTTCCTGTACCAAGGCAGTAAAGTATACGTATATCATTCAAACTTCTTTCTGCTGTAAAGGCTATTTTGAAGGAGCATTTGAGAAACAGGCTAAGGACTGTTCAAGGACCCAAAAGGCATATCTCTTAGTAAGTGTAAGGGTTCAAGAGGTGCTTTTACTTAGGTGCAAGCTTGTCCTTGAAGGTATCATAGTGTTGTATTTTGTCCAGCTTTAGGGCATGCTCCAGGATTACTCCTCTGGAGAAAAGGTGGGTTTGGAAGGGGGGGGGGATGGAAAGTGGGGGGGGCAGGGAACACAAACCCTGGGGCTCCAAATACTGGCTTAGGCGCATCTTGTGAGATAGTGTTCTCTGGTTTGTGGTTGTGCCCTGTCGTGGTTTAACCCCAGCCAGCAAAAATAAACGCCACGCAGCCGCTCGATCACCCCCCACCTCCGGTGGGATGGGGGAGAGAATCGGGAGGGCACAAGTAGGAAAGCTCCCGGGTTGAGATAAAAACAGTTTAATAATTGAAATAAAACTAAGTAGAACAGTAATAATAACAGTGAGAACAAACAATAACAGAATACACAAAGCAGGCAATGCACAACACAACCGCTCACTGACCGCCGACCGCGTGTCACGAACGGGGGGGTGAGCCCCCCCACACACCTGGTTTTTATACTGAGCATGATGTCACATGGTATAGAATACCCCATTGGCCAGCTGGGTCCACCACCCCGGCTGTGCTCCCCCCTCCCGGTGCAAGCATCACCCAGCAACAGCCAAAGCATCAATGGGCCATCAACGCTCCTTTCACACCGAACCCAAAACACAGCGCACCCCCCAGGCTACTGGGAAGAAAGTTAACCCTGTCCCAGCTGGAACCAGGACAATATCCACCCCTTATTCTATACCATCTACATCATGCCCAGGTCTCACATTTTCCCATACATTCCAATTAGTCACCGCTACTTTTCCCTGCCTTTTGATATATACGCACACAGAGATATCATTCCCTTAGTCCATGGGCCATCCCTCTAAAAAGTCCGTTGAGTTCATGTAGTCCATGACTTCGGGTTCCACCTGTCGTAACAGTCTTGCAGGGCAGGAGAGATGGTGTGTGGTGTCGGGCTCTTGCATGCGGAGGCCAGTTCTGGGCGCTCGTCCGGTTCTATCATTGTTGCACCTTGCTCAGTTTCATCGGCGTTCATCCTAAATTAATCTGGGTGATTCTTACTGTAATACTGTTAATATGGCATATGGTAACCATAAAAGTGATGACATACAGTACTATGTAATAACTAACATCGTACAATTCAGTTCATTGGCTATTTTCACCCAAAATTAAATCCCCCTGAGGTACACACCGGACTTCCCCATCCTTTCTCATCACCCACCAAGTGCACCCAGGTCCCTGAGCAAAAGCAATCCCACGGATGGGTTTTCCCTTGCCAGAGGCAGGAGCAACCCAGACCGTCTTCCCCAGCATATTTCTCATATGCACGACAGGGACTTTATCCCCCTCTACAGCACGTAAGGGTTTGGATTGGGCAGGGCCAGCTCGAGTGACAGACCCCCTAGTGTTCACTAACCAGGTGGCTTTTGCTAAATGTGTGTCCCAATGCTTGAATGTCCCACCACCCATTGCCCTCAGTGTTGTCTTTAACAGCCCGTTGTATCGTTCAATTTCCCGGAGGCTGGTGCATGGTAGGGGATGTGATAGACCCACTCCATGCCGTGCTCTTTGGCCCAGGTGTCTATGAGGGCGTTTCGGAAGTGAGTCCCGTTGTCTGACTCAATTCTTTCTGGGGTGCCATGTCGCCATAGGACTTGCTTTTCAAGGCCCAGGATGGTGTTCCGGGCGGTGGCATGGGGCACAGGATATGTTTCCAGCCATCCTGTGGTTACTTCCACCATGGTGAGCACATAGCGCTTGCCCTGTCGGGTTTGTGGGAGCGTGATATAATCAATCTGCCAAGCCTCCCCATATTTATACTTCAACCATCGTCCTCCATACCAAAGAGGCTTTACTCGTTTGGCTTGCTTGATTGCAGCGCATGTTTCACATTCGTGGATAACCTGTGCAATAGTGTCCATGGTCAAGTCCACCCCTCGATCACGAGCCCATCTATATGTTGCATCTCTTCCTTGGTGGCCTGAAGTGTCATGGGCCCACCGAGCTATAAATAATTCACCTTTATGTTGCCAGTCCAGATCTACCTGAGCTACTTCGACCTTGGCAGCCTGATCCACCTGCTGGTTGTTTTGGTGCTATTCACTGGCCTGACTCTTGGGTACGTGAGCATCTACGTGACGTACTTTTACAGTCAGGTTCTCTACCTGGGCAGCAATATCTTGCCACAACGCGGCAGCCCAGATGGGTTTACCTCTGCGCTGCCAGTTGTTCTGCTTCCACTGCTGCAACCACCCCCACAGGGCATTTGCCACCATCCATGAGTCAGTATAGAGATAAAGCACTGGCCATTTTTCTCGTTCGGCAATGCCCAAGGCCAGCTGGATGGCTTTCACCTCTGCAAACTGACTCGATTCACCTTCTCCTTCAGCAGTTTCTGCAACTTGGCGTATGGGACTCCATACCGCAGCCTTCCATCTCCGATGTTTTCCCACAAGGCGACAGGACCCATCCGTGAACAGGGCATATTGCTTCTCGTTTTCTGGTAGTTTGTTATATGGTGGGGCCTCTTCAGCACGCATCACCTCCTCCTCTGGGGATATTCCAAAATCTTTGCCTTCTGGCCAGTTCGTGATCACCTCCAAGATTCCTGGGCGACTGGGGTTTCCTATTTGGGCCCGTTGTGTGATCAGTGCGACCCACTTACTCCACGTAGCATCAGTTGCATGATGTGTAGAGGGGACGCTCCCTTTGAACATCCAGCCCAGCACTGGCAGTCGGGGTGCCAGGAGGAGCTGTGCTTCAGTACCAACCACTTCCGAAGCAGCTTGAACCCCTTCATATGCTGCCAATATCTCCTTCTCAGTTGGAGTGTAGCGGGCCTCGGATCCTCTGTATCCCCGACTCCAGAACCCTAAGGGTCGACCTCGAGTCTCCCCTGGTGCTTTCTGCCAGAGGCTCCAGGTAGGACCATTCTCCCCGGCTGCGGTGTAGAGCACATTCTTCACATCTTGTCCTGCCCGGACTGGCCCAAGGGCTACTGCCTGAACTATCTCCTGTTTAATTTGCTCAAATGCTTGTCGTTGCTCAGGGCCCCATTTGAAGTCATTCTTCTTCCTGGTCACGTGATAGAGAGGGCTTACGATCTGACTGTAATTTGGAATATGCATTCTCCAAAAGCCCACAACGCCTAAGAAAGCTTGCGTTTCCTTTTTGTTAGTTGGTGGAGACATGGCTGTTATTTTATTGATCACATCTGTTGGGATCTGACGACGTCCATCTTGCCATTTTATTCCTAAAAACTGGATCTCCTGTGCAGGTCCCTTGACCTTACTTCGTTTTATTGCAAAGCCGGCCTTCAGAAGGATTTGGACTATTCTCTCCCCTTTCTCGGAAACTTCCTCTGCTGTGTTGCCCCACACGATGATGTCAATCAATGTATTGCAGGTGTTCTGGAGCCTCGCCCTTTTCCAGTGCGGTGTGGATCAGTCCATGGCAAATGGTAGGGCTGTGTTTCCACCCCTGGGGCAGTAGGTTCCAGGTGTACTGGACACCCCTCCAAGTGAAAGCAAACTGTGGCCTGCACTCTGCCGCCAAAGGGATGGAGAAGAATGCATTAGCGATATCAATGGTGGCGTACCACTTGGCTGCCTTTGACTCCAGTTCGTATTGAAGTTCCAGCATGTCCAGCACAGCAGCACTCAGTGGTGGCGTCACTTCGTTCAGGCCACGGTAGTCCACTGTTAGCCTCCACTCTCCATTGGACTTTCGCACTGGCCATATGGGACTGTTAAAGGGTGAGCGAGTCTTGCTGATCACTCCTTGGCTCTCCAGTCGACGAATCAGCTCATGGATGGGGATCAAGGAGTCTCGGTTGGTGTGGTATTGCCGCCGGTGCACTGTTGTGGTAGCGGTCGGCACCTGTTGTTCTTGGACCTTTAACAACCCCACAACAGAAGGGTCCTCTGAGAGACCGGGCAAGGTGGACAGCTGTTTAATTTCCTCCATCTCCAGGGCAGCTATACCAAAAGCCCACCGATACCCTTTTGGGTCCTTGAAATACCCTCTCCTGAGGTAGTCTATGCCAAGGATGCACGGAGCTTCTGGGCCAGTCACAATGGGGTGCTTCTGCCACTCATTCCCGGTTAGACTTACTTCCGCCTCCAACACAGTTAACTCTTGGGATCCCCCTGTCCCTCCAGAAATACAAATGGGTTCTGCCCCTTTATAGCCTGATGGCATCAGGGTACATTGTGCACCGGTGTCTACGAGAGCCTTATATTCTTGTGGATCTGATGTGCCAGGCCATCGAATCCACACAGTCCAGTAAACCCGGTTGTCCCTTTCCTCCACCTGGCTGGAGGCAGGGCCCCTCTAGTCCTGGTCATCATATTCGCTATCCACTTCTTGTAAGTATGAGTCAGAAGTCCCTTTGTTAAGGTCGGAAGTGGAATCAGCCCTTCTACTCTGTCTGGGGAACTCACTGGAGACTGGAGCAGCGGTTTTCCTGGAAGAACCCCCTTTTGTGGTTGTTTTCCCTTGCAACTCATGTACCCGTGCCTGTAGGACTGAGGTAGGTTTTCCATCCCACTTCCTCATGTCCTCTCCGTGGTCACGCAGGTAAAACCACAGGGTGCCCCGGGGTGTGTACCCACGATGTCTCCTCTCTTGAGCAGAGGGACGTTTGCTCCTAATGGCTGAGACGCTGGCCCGTGCAGGGGGGGAGCAGGACATATCCTCTTTGAGTTGCTGGACCTCCTGAGACAGTTTCTCCACAGCAGAGACACAGGCCCGTAGGGAGGAAGAGAGACTTTCTTCATATTGCCGGAGTTGGCCAGCCAGTTCATCCACTGTTTGTTCCTCTCCATCTCTCCAGGTCATTATTGCCAATGAGTTTGCATGTGACGCTGGTGCACTCCGTACAAACTTCCGCCACATGGGTCGGGTGCATTTGATCTCATCTGGGTCTTTGGATAACTGCTCGTTGTTCAGGTCATTATAAATCACTTCCAGCACGGCTAATTCCCTCAGGTACTGGATACCTCTCTCCATAGTGGTCCACTTGCCTGGGTGGCATATAACATCTTCCTTGAAGGGATACCTTTCCTTCACACCTGACAGGAGTCGCCTCCAGAGGCTGAGGACTTGTGCCCCTTGTCCAATTGCTTTGTCAATGCCCCCTTCCCTAGAAAGGGATCCCAGCTGCTTGGCTTCCCTACCCTCTAATTCCAGGCTACTGGCCCCGTTATCCCAGCATCGGAGCAGCCAGGTGACAATGTGCTCGCCTGGACGACGGCTGAAGTCTTTTCGCATATCTCGCAGCTCACCCAGAGATAGGGATCGGGTGGTCACCATCTCATTTACGGGTTCTGCCTCCTCCTCCTCCTGTTCTCGTGATGGCCCTGGTTCATCTTCATCCCTTACTAGACGAGCTGATTTTCTTGTGCATTTTCTTTTTTGTTTAGGGGCGACTGATACCGGCATGGGTTGGTTCTCTATCGCAGGGGGCGGAGTAGCTGCTGTGCTTGCCCTGGGGGGTGAGGGAGCCGCTGTGCTTGCTGTGGGGGGTGGGGTAGCCACAGGGCCTGTTGCTTTGTCATCAGCTGCAGAGACGTTTCCTTCCCCTTGGGGGTTCTGAGTGGTGTTAAACAGGGCTCGGTAGGCGTGGGCCAGGCCCCAGCACATTGTAGTGATTTGCGTCTCCCTGGAATGGCCAGGGTGACAGCATACTTCTTCCAAATATTCTACTAATTTTTCAGGGTTCTTCACTTGTTCAGGGGTAAAGTTCCAGAACACTGGGGGTGCCCATCGCCCTAGGCATTTGCCCATGCTATCCCACTCGCCCTGCCACTCATAACTATCCAACCTTGGGGCAGATCTCTGGATGACATTCTTAAATTGCTTACTAACCTTGGATAAAACCGCAACAATATTCCCAAGGAGTACCAAGAGATGTATCTTAACTACCCAGGGATGTTCAAGGTACTGGCAAGTTATTTTAACAAAGGAGATGAAGGTAGTGAGGGTGCCATTCTCTATTTCCTCCATAAAAAATCTCTCGGAGGAAAAGGTATAATTGCTAATGGTCTCCATGAGGTGGTACCCGAAATGCAGAAACGGCTTCATTACGAGTCCCAAATACCAAATAACCCCCAATGCCAGCGTTTTAGTAACAAATCTCCCAGGCAAAACATCATTAATCACGGCAGAGCACAACAGACTACAAAACCCAACTCCAATTTTTAACAGGTACAGTAAAAACAAGAGCATGGTGCAGAACAAACGAATATGTTACCAGATATAAATTCCTTAATATGTTCTAAATAATCTGTCGTTATCTCAACCCTTCGTGCCCCACGTTGGGCGCCAAAAAGGACTGTCGTGGTTTAACCCCAGCCAGCAAAAATAAACGCCACGCAGCCGCTCGATCACCACCCCCCCGGTGGGATGGGGAAGAGAATTGGGAGGGCACAAGTAGGAAAGCTCCCGGGTTGAGATAAAAACAGTTTAATAATTGAAATAAAACTAAGTAGAACAGTAATAATAACAATGAGAACAACAACAATAACAGAATACACAAAGCAGGCAATGCACAACAGAACCGCTCACCGACCGCCGACCGCGTGTCACGAACGGGGGGGCGAGCCCCCCCACACACCTGGTTTTTATACTGAGCATGATGTCACATGGTATAGAATACCCCATTGGCCAGCTGGGTCCACCACCCCGGCTGTGCTCCCCCCTCCCGGTGCAAGCATCACCCAGCAACAGCCAAAGCATCAATGGGCCATCAACGCTCCTTTCACACCAAACCCAAAACACAGCGCACCCCCCAGGCTACTGGGAAGAAAGTTAACCCTGTCCCAGCTGGAACCAGGACATGCCCAAGGTCAAGTGGAGAAGGCCTGACAGTTCAAATGCAAATAAACAGAGAGGGAGATCTTGCTGGGCCTAGTTAGGCAAACTTCCAGCAAAAGCAGACAATGCTAAGAATGTCAAGATGCAACAGTGGAGTAGCACTTCATGGGTTCAAGCAGTTGTGCTGGCTTTACAGAGCTAGGAAGCAGGGGTGGTTACCCCCTGAATATGTGACACCAGATCTGTTCTTTTGTATAGCTGTAGCTTCAGTTGCACAAAGCACCCTTGAGCCCTTGTGCTGCTGAAACAAAACTGTAGTAGGAAGGGATGTGATTATACACTCACTAGAGTGTTGGGGGAGGTAAAACAGAATAAAGGCTTTAATGCGAATGAAAATTTAGCCTTTAAAGAGTTTTATAGGCCCCTGAGGGAAGGGCAAGGATTTTTCTCAGGCATGCAGCACCCAGACTGTAAAGGAATTAAGGTCCTTTCTTAAAATTTTTCTTTCTGGTGTATATATCTAGATTAAAACCTATTGTTGTATCTGTGCAGCTAAAGCAGAGGATTTTGACGCAGTTTAATGTGCACAGAAAGAAGGTGCTGCTGTGCAGACAGGACTGAGGGATGTTGCACAGTGTCAGATAGCCTTCCTTACTTGTAGCCATTTGGATTGATAAAACAAGGACAGTCTCAAGCTGTGGTCTAAGTACATTTGTTCTCCAGGTAGAGGAAGCAGTACATTGTATAAAGTCAGAAGATTGAAGGTTTTGATCCATTTTCTGTATTATCTTCTCTCCTATGCAAAAATCCCTCCAGCAAAGTGAGAAAACAGTTATAGATCTCTAACTTACATTATAGCTTTCAAAATGGTGGCATCCCAAGTCCCTGATTTGGCAGCACGCAGTTGAAATGAAGACTATTTGCCTCTTAGTGAATAGCTACAGAAGTTGATTCTTACCGAGCTACAACATTACTAAGTGTTATGGCCAGCAGGATGTTGCCAGTTTGCCACTGAGAGCCTTCTGTCATGTGTCACCTACTCTGCTCAATCAGTTCCTCTGAGTGATTTAACTTTGATTCATAGAAGCATAGAAAAGCCTACATTGGAAGGGACTTCTGGAGATCATCTCGTCCAACCATCTGTTGGAAGCAGGACCTTAGATTAGGTTATCCAGGGCCCTGTCAAGCCAAGTCTTGAATATTTCCAACAAGGGAGATTCTACTTCTTCTCTGGATAACCTATTCCAATGTTTAATTGTTTTCATGGTGAAGAATTTTCTTATATCCAGATGGAATTGCCCCTGAAGCAACTTGTGACCATTGCCTCTTGTCCTGTCACCACACATCCTTATGAAGGGAGTACCTCCATCTTCTCTATAACTACCTTTTAGGGATTGGTTTGCCTTCATTGTTACCAGAGCACACTGCTGTCTCATATTCAACTTGCTGCCCACCAGGATCCCCAAGTACTTTACAGCAGAGTTCCACCCCAGCCAGTTAGACCCCTTGTTGGCCCAGTCTTCCAGCCAGTCGAGGTCTCTGTAAGGTTGCTCTTCCTTCTGGTGTATCTACCTCTCCCCCCAGTTTGGTGTCATCTGCAAGCTTGGTGAGGGTGTATTCAATACTGTCATACAGATCATTTATAAAGATATTGAATAGTACCAGACCCAGAATCAACCTCTGAGGAACTCCACTTGTGACTAGCTGCCAGTCTGACTTTTCTTACTTCAAAAGGTGGTAGTTAATGGCTCAGTTTCACCAGTTTTCTACCCATCTTGTGATCCATCTTTCCAGTCCAAATCTTGCCAGCTTGTCAACAAGGGTGTTGTTGGAGACCATGTCAAAGACCATGCTAAAAATCAAGGTAGATGATGTCCACAGTTCTCCTCTCATCCACTGAGCAAGTTATTTCATCATAGAAGGCAGTCAGGTTGGTCAAGCACAATTCATCTTTTGTGGGCTGAAGCAGGGAGTGAGTATGGAAATTACAAAGCTACTTTACAGGCAAACAATGAGAAGAGATTTGGCTCTTGAGTTCCTCTTGGCCTTCATAACAGGCAAATCTTGTGAGCTCTTGAAAGTTCCATAACGGAGACTGAACTCCTGCTCCATTCCCAGCAGAGCTGTTGGCCTTTCATTTAGTCCAGTCAGTGCAATTAGTTTTTATTAGCCTTTCCAGCAAATTTTCCCATCATGAAATGCCTTGATATTTTTCCAGCACTAAACGCAACCCACCAAGATCAACAGTAGGGCTCCTTGTTTATAATCCTCAAGGCATTTGTTTTTTATTAATTATTTTACTTTTTTTTCTTGGTATAAATAATTGTTTTGTCCTTCCATTTCATAGAATTGTCATCTGTTTCTCTGGAATAGTAAACTTTCATATATAAGGGTTTTAGAGTGTTAAAGCTTTTTTCTTTCCATGTTGTGAGCAAAACATATGCCTGCTTTGACTTTACATACTATAAATATTTAGCGCATTAATCGCTTTTCTATTTAATCTCGGATCTGTATTACAAATAGCCCAAATGTTTCGGTCTAAAGCAGTGATTAAATTTCTTCAGAAATGCTGGGGCAGGGGGAGCAGAGGTCCCCTTAGTCCTTTTGCTAAACTGTTCCACAGCATGTCATCTTTTTACAGTGCGTACATGGTAGCCTTTGTGGGCACTGCTGAACTTTAATGAAATTTGTGTACAGAAGCCAAAGCTAAGTTTCACAATTTCTGGATAGGACTCACCATTTGTTGCAATTTTGCCAGTTGCTCAGATACAATAAGTGTATAAATGAGTAGCCAAATATAGAGAATGGGGGGGGGTGGTGATGAGAGACAGCTATTAAAGTGGTCAGAGATTATTAGAGCATCACCTTGCTAAATATGATGTTTTAAATTCAAATCACTTTGCAATTTTTAAGTTAATTGTTTGGATAAAGCTCACTGACATGAATACATGCACATTTAAGTTTTAAGTCGTTACTGTCATGGAGCAGCAAGGGCCAGCTGCTCCCCAAGGTCCAGGGAGTAGAGGAGGATAACATGGACATTAGGGGTGGAGCCTTGCTGGCCAGGGCCCAGCCCCACAGTACCTGAGCAAGGCAAGCAGGGCAGACCCAGAAATGATGGCCAGGTTCTACCAAGAGTCCAGATCATGAGGCAAATCTGCAGCGATGATACAGATCCAAGATCAAGCCAGGAAGTTAAACCACAGGTTAGATCCAGATCCAGTGATTGTCAAGCAGGTCCATGGTGATAAGGCAAGTCCAAGATCAGGCTGGGAAGTCAGTCTATGTTGTGTTGCCCGTGATTTGGCAGGTGTGTGTGGGGGTGATTGTCAGCGAGATGATGGGTTTTACTGATATGAATTAGGATGGTGCATTTCTCCAAAGTGGTGGATAAAACCTTTTATACCATCCCCTGCTTTAGTGATTTTTAAAATATGTGTCATGTGTTAGAGAAAAATCTAATTTTCAAATGCTTTAAATAGTGTTTCTCTTTTAAAAACTTTTTGTTGGAACTTTTTTCACTTTTAAAAACAAGTTACCTTATTTCAGTGAATTCAATTGCACAGAGCTGTAAATACCTTTTAAAATATTCTTGTTATGCATTCAAAATCACAGCTTTAACTCCTGTTATCTCTTAGAGCATGTGCACCCCTGTCCCTTTTCCCACTTGACCCTGGATAGACACAACTTAGCATTTTTTTGCAACAACTTCTTTAGCTGGAGAGGAACCACAAGTTTTCAGGGTCTCACTTAGATACAGCTTTGGGAGAAACTTCTACTTTTTAAAGTGCACAAAGAGAAAGTTCTGAGGTAGGAAGACTTTCATGTTCAAAAAAAGGGGAGGACAGGGAGGAGAACAAAATGAGGAGGGTGGAATATTTAGATGGGCTGTGGAAAATTAGGCTCATGAGCAGTGGGGGGTTATGCATTGGCCAAAGACAAATGGATGAATTCTGTAGCTCTTGCCTCCCTATAGAAATTATAAGAGATGTGTCAATGCACACAAGTCCCCTACCCTTCATGTTTACCCTCTAAGAATCAGGCTTGGGATTATTTTTGTTTGTTTGTTTGTTTTAAGATATCATTAATGATGATCTTCATGAGGAAGATCAAACTCTTCCTTTAATCTGCAGTCCATAAGGAATAATAGTACTACATTTCAGTGTTCTACTTCAAAAGGACAGTTGAATAACAATAGCTGTAGTGAAGATCTTCTGGTGACCCTCTGCTGAAAGGTCAAATTTCGGATTTCCCCTGCATGCACAGCTCAAAGAACCACAGTGGATGAATGTTGCACGCATCAGGATTCTAGCCCTATAGAAAGACTGAAATTAATTGTGCTGCCCTATTAAAAGTGTGTGTTTTGCATGAGAGGAAGGAAGTAGAGAGTTTAATAACTCAGTGAGAGCATTTTCAATACATGCTTGTAGCAAAATCAGAATTGTGGGAAGCATGAAATTAAGTATGTGTGGATTTTGAATCTTAACTATTAAAAAGCTGAGGGTGTATTGAATGTTTCTGCCCCTGGCTGATCTCTGCACAACCACCTTCCGGAGAAGATACTGCTGCACACAACCTCTCACTCCCCCAGTGAGTAGCATTAAATGTGATGGTGAGAATACCAGCTCTGTGAGGGTGATGTATTGGGAATCACCCTACATGCTCCCTGTTTATTACAGTTCTAGCACCTTTTACTGGCTTCTGTCATGTATTGAACCAGAATGGAGCTTGGTCTGACTGATTTATGTCTGCTTTTATATTCCTAGGCTCTGCTACTCTGTCTCACAAATCTGCCCCAACACTCTTATCTGCCCCAAATCTCTTCTTCCCATCCTGTTCACCTAATGAGTGGTTACATTTGCAAGGACACCTGCATTTGTAGTCATGTAGGATTAACCCTGTCTGTATAGAAAGGGAATTTTCTTGTATTTCTTTGTTGGTCCAGTTTTAGCTTGGTAGATGGACTGCATACACAAATAGCAGATCCTGTTTCTTGCATGGGTGGTATGTTACAAGCTGTTGACACATTGCCTGATGGTTTTTATTTCTTAAAACTTAATAAACATTCCCCTCTCCCCACAGAAGAGCGGGTTGTTCCCATTGAAGTTTGCCGTTCCAAACTGTCAAAATACTTGCAGGGAGTTGTTTTCCGCTGTGATAAGTGTACCTTTACCTGCTCCAGTGATGAGAGTTTGCAGCAACACATAGAGAAGCACAATGAACTTAAACCTTACAAATGTCAACTCTGCTACTATGAGACCAAACACACAGAGGAGCTGGACACTCATCTTCGAGATGAGCACAAGGTAATATCCAAAGGGATTTAATTTGTAACAATCTACTTCTTGCAAATGCTATATCTAGTTTATTTGCATGTCCACTTTCATAGAATCATAGAATCATAGAATCATACAGGTTGGAAAAGACCTCTAAGATCATCGAGTCCAACCGTCAACCCAACACACCATGTCCACTAAACCATGTCCCTAAGCGCCTCATCTACACGTCTTTTAAATACTTCCAGGGTTGGTGACTCCACCACTTCCCTGGGCAGCCTGTTCCAAGGCCTGACCACTCTTTCAGTAAAGAAATTTCTCCTAATGTCCAATCTAAACCTCCCTTGGCGCAACTTGAGGCCATTTCCTCTTGTCCTATCGCTAGTTACTTGGGAGAAGAGACCAACACCCACCTCGCTACAACCTCCTTTCAGGTAGTTGTAGAGCGCGATGAGGTCTCCCCTCAGCCTCCTCTTCTCCAGGCTAAACAACCCCAGTTCCCTCAGCCGCTCCTCATAAGGCTTGTGCTCTAGACCCTTCACCAGCTTCGTTGCCCTTCTCTGGACACGCTCCAGCACCTCAATGTCCTTCTTGTAGTGAGGGGCCCAGAACTGAACACAGTATTCGAGGTGCAACCTCACCAGTGCCGAGTACAGGGGCACGATCACCTCCCTAGTCCTGCTGGCCACACTATTCCTAATACAGGCCAGGATGCCATTGGCCTTCTTGGCCACCTGGGCACACTGCCGGCTCATGTTCAGCCGGCTGTCAACCAGCACCCCCAGGTCCTTTTCCTCTGGGCAGCTTTCCAGCCACTCTTCCCCAAGCCTGTAGCGTTGCCTGGGGTTGTTGTGGCCGAAGTGCAGGACCCGGCACTTGGCCTTGTTGAATCTCATGCAGTTGGCCTCGGCCCATCGATCCAGCCTGTCCAGGTCCCTTTGCAGAGCCTTCCTACCCTCGAGCAGATCAACACTCCCGCCCAACTTGGTGTCATCTGCAAACTTACTGAGGGAGCACTCGATCCCCTCATCCAGATCGTTGATAAAGATATTGAACAAGACCGGCCCCTGTACTGAGCCCTGGGGAACACCGCTCGTGACCGGCCGCCAACTGGATTTAACTCCGTTGACCACAACTCTCTGGGCTCAGCCGTCCAGCCAGTTTTTTACCCAGCGAAGAGTGTACCTGTCTAGGCCGTGAGCCGCCAGTTTCTCTAGGAGAATGCTGTGGGAGACAGTGTCAAAGGCTTTACTGAAGTCCAGGTAGACCACATCCACAGCCTTTCCCTCATCCACTAGGCGGGTCACCTGGTCATAGAAGGAGATCAGGTTGGTCAAGCAGGACCTGCCTTCCATGAACCCGTGCTGGCTGGGCCTGATCCCCTGGTTGTCCCGGACATGGCTCGTGAGCACCCTCAAAACCAACCGCTCCATGATCTTCCCCGGCACCGAGGTCAGGCTGACCGGCCTGTAGTTCCCCGGATCCTCCTTCCGGCCCTTCTTTTAGATTGGCGTCACATTGGCGAGCCTCCAGTCGTCCGGGACCTCCCCAGTTAACCAGGACTGCTGGTAAATGATGGAGAGTGGCTCGGCAAGCTCCTCCACCAGCTCCCTCAGTACCCTCGGGTGGATCCCATCCGGCCCCATAGACTTGTGAGCGTCCAGGTGGCTTAGCAGGTCATTAACTTCATCCTCTTGAATTATGGGGGGTTTATCCTGCTCGTCGTCCTTGTCTTCCAGCTCAGGGGGCTGAGTGGCCTGAGGATAACTGCTCTGACTATTAAAGACTGAGGCAAAGAAGGCGTTGAGTACCTCAGCCTTTTCCTCATCCTTGGTGGCAACGTACCCCCCCGCATCCAATAAAGGATGGAGATTCTCCTTGGCTCTCCTTTTGTCATTAATATACTTGTAAAAACAGCCCCAAAACTGAGCCTTGGCGAACACCGCTTGTGACTGGCCACCAACTGGATTTAACTCTATTCACCACAACTCTCTGGGCATATGTACTGTCTTAAGTTATATGTTTGTATTGGGTGGACGTGGCAAGGTTTTTGTAGCAGGGACGGGGGGGCTGCAGGGGTGGCCTCTGTGGAGGGAGTTCAGGGGCTGCCCTGTGCCAGACAGAGATGGTTCCAGCCAGCTCAGTAATGGAGCCACCGCTGGCCAAAGCTGAGCCCATGGGTGAAGCTGGTGGCACCTCTATGAAAACATTTTTTAAAAAGGGCAGAAAATGAAAGAGAGAGTAGGTGGGAATGCAGAGAGAAGGAGGAAACTGAGAGGAGGAGGGAATCGGGGGAAACAAAAGAGGAGTAGGAGGTGCTCCATGGTGGAGCAGATACTCTCGAAGGGACTCCAGTCTGTGAAGAACCTATACCAGGACAGCTATTCCCCCATTCCGTGCCCCCCCACCCCCAAAAGTCCATAAGAACAGTTGATGACTTGGGCTCTGTCTGTCAAAGTGGTCACTCAGGTCTCATCTTTTCACACATGAAGCTGGATAAAGCATTCACAAAGGATTTTTCTGCAGTGATGGTGTGCAATAGTGATGCTTGATCCTATCAGTTTTACACTCCCATAAAAGGAAGGATACAACAGTGCTTAGCATTGCTTGGGTTTTTTATTTTCAATACCTCAAAATGAGGGAAGCTTCTCAAATAATAGGATCATTTTGAGAAGCAAAATGGAGAAATTTAGTATAAAAAAGGAAAGGAGAATCATTAACAGTGAATATAATTGTGTTTGAAGGGAAACGAGTATTAATTTGACTAGGTGCCTGATAAATTTCCCATTTCAGCCTATAGCTTTGTTGGTGGGTTGTTTTTTTCAATAGTTGATGATGGTGTTTATTGTTGATAAAACCATTTCTTTTAAGGTGAGTCGTAATTTTGAGCTGGTTGGACGGGTTAACTTGGATCAGCTGGAACAAATGAAGGGAAAAACAGAGAGCTCCAGCAGTGATGAGGAAGAAAAAGAGTTAAGCCACAAGACTGAAGAGAGAGGTCAGTATAGTTGCTTTTTCTTTTATGCTGGATACTGTAATGGACCCTGCCAGTTCCATCAAGCAAGATCAACTGTTGACTCTACAGCCGATTCCTTAAGTCGTGGAAGTTTGTCAGTATGGGCAAAATGGAGCTTTTTGTGAAGACACTTCCTGGAGGAATTTTGTGTTTCTTATGCTTATGACAAGATTTCTGTTTAAGAAAACCAAATCATGCTTCAAAAAAAAAATGTTATGAGAAAATACTGGTAACATCTGTGATTGTGCAGATAACATCTATGAGGGCTTAGAAAAATACATAAGTGGAGTATTTTAGTGGGCTGTCAGATTATTCTGTGTTGGTAACCCATGTTCAGCTTTGCTGCTCCACATTATACCAGTGAGAGATATAGTTCAGTGGCCAAGCTTATTTTGGGGCTATTGTCTGCCCAGTGCTTACAAAGCATTCCTTCCCTCCTCTTTGTGAACATTGACCCTTTTGCCATCACTTTGGTTGGCAACTCTGAAGCCAGGGTAGTTCCATTCCTTACCTCCAAATCACCATTCCAACTGTGTACTTTACATTTGTGCCTAAATTCACATCTATGAATAATCCCACTGAGTTCAGTAAGTCTTATTCATGTGTTTATTGTTCAGATGGTTAGCTGAGTAGGGATAAAGAAAGGTAGTTCTTGGTGAATTGGACTGTGAGGGGGTTTGTGTATTTTTGTGTGTTTGGGGGTTTTTTTGCCTTTAATATTAAAATAATTTTAGTGCAAATATCTGGTCCTGACTGGAATACTCCACATATTCTGACAATCTGCTCTATAGCACATGACTTCATCAATCGAATGTAATATGTTTGCAATTCTTGTTCAACAGTAAAAGGAGCTTGATTTGAACTAACAACTGCAGTGAGCCTTGTCATGCCTAATCATCAGGTTCCAGGGGTCATCCAACCTCTTGATGCTGAGTGCAGGCTGCCAAGTTTCTATGTACTTATAACTAAAAGCATGCTGCCATGTTTACCTTTTTCCTTCTGAAATTTCAGTTTTCAATTGAAAACTCATTTCAAGTTCATTCAAGAGTTGTTCGCAAAAGAAAACATGTCTCCCCAGGTATTTTCAAACCTGTAAAAGTTAAGATTGCTAGATTCACAAGCAGTTTACAGAACATGAAGGGGCCATTAACACTTCATTTTGAGTGTGACTGGTGATATCTTTATTTAATGAGGAAGAGAGTGAGTTAGATAGGAAACAACTTTTGTTGAAAAACATCCTCCATGAGATCTTTGTTAGCAGCCCTAAAAGAAATCAGGAGAGGAGCAGGAGGGATTTTGGTTTCATACATGTTCCAAAGTTTGACATTATTAACTCTGCACCCTCATGTGGAAATTTGTTCAAGTGTCTGTTCAGTGGGGGATGTGACCCTTAGAGCTTCAGAGCTGAAAAAATTAGTCTAATGCTTTGACTAAAGGACCAGCTTCCCCTAACTTGCAGCTGTAGCAGACATTAATGTTTTGTGTAGACCAGCAGCTAGAAAGGGATGAAGAGTCATGCTGTCTGTGAGGATTACATCAGCACTACACACAAGCACAGGTGCTGAAATGACCATGGAAACCATGGTATACAGACAGAGAAAAAGAAGGTACTATCAGCTGAGCCTCATAAATCCCTATAAACTCTACCATGGGAGAAAAAAAATAAGATCATCATTTAAATTGGCTTCAGGATACTTGAGATTTTTGATACTTATTATGAAAATGTAAGAATACCACCTTCTAGGTTGGAGATTTAAATTCGCAGGGAGAAAGAGACATAACTGTGCTTTGTGTGATCAGTAATTAAGCTAGGTATAATGTTTTAGCAATTTTGTTTATATTTTATTTTTTCACCTGCAGTCGTCTTTAATATCCGTGATTGGCTGAAAAATCTGTATTTGACTGTTCAAATGAGTGATCTAAAAATCATGCTTATTTCCCAAATTGTATTTCACTGCTGTTCATTCCCAGCTTCCCTTTAGAAGTGCCAGTTGTTAATTTTTCTCCTTTTCAGGTAATATCAGTTCTAACTTTTAATTCTTTTTTTACTAGAGTGGATAAAAATATGGAAAGTCCTTATGCCATCTACCTTTATAAAAGTCCAAGTTCTATTGACTTTATCTTTTGCAAGATGGTATCTTGCACCTTATAGTGGTGGTCTTCAAGTGTCCAACTGACACAGGTGCTGAAGACATGGCTACATGGTTTGGGTGCAGTGTCACATGTTAACATCATCTTCTAGTTGATATTAAGAAGCTGCTTCCAATTCAAAAAAAATTTCACCCTATTAAGATAGGACTATACACGTGCTCATAAATATTGCCTGTAACAGTAGCTAATGTTGTCACAGTTTTCAAACTGCACCAAACTGTAATATCTTATACCACTTGGATGCTTTGGCTAATTTTAGTCTTCATGGTGTTACCAGGAGGTGGGATTTGCTTAGAGTGTATCTTCAGTCTCTGAGTATCTGGGAGGAAATGCTGGCTCAACCCTCTGAAGTCCATGACTTCAGCAGAGCCAGGATTTCTTCCTGTGAGTCAAGCTGTGGCCTAGATTGACAGCTTAAGACTGATGTATGCTATACTTAGGTACGTCATTGCAAAGAATGGGCTGTTGGGATGCTGAACCAAAGAATCATTATTCCTCCTTGGAGAAGGAGGAGTTGGGCATGCCATCTTAGCAGAGCTGAACTGCTGTGTCAGTTGGGGAGGTGTTGTGGGTTAACCCCAGTGGGCAGCTAAACCCCACACAGCTGCTCGCTTGCTCCCTCTGCGGTGGGATGGGGGAGAGAATCGGAAGGGTAAAAGTGAGAAAACTCGTGGGTTGAGGTAAAGACAGTTTAATAGGGAAAGCAAAATCCACATGCTCAAGCAAAGCAAAATAAGGAATTCATTCACTACTTCCCATCAGCAGACAGATGTTCAGCCATCTCCAGGAAAGCAGGGCTCCATCACGTGTAATGGTTACTTGGGAAGACAAAACATCATCACTCCGAACGTCCCCCCCTTCCTTCTTCTTCCCAAAGCCTTTATTGCTGAGCATGACGTCATATGGTATGGAATATCCCTTTGGTCATTTGGGGTCAGCTGTCCCGGCTGTGTCCCCTCCCAACTTCTTGTGCACCCCCAGCCTACTCGCTGGCAGGGCAGCGTGAGAAGCAGAAAAGGCCTTGACACTGTGTAAGCACTGCTCAGCAGTAACTAAAACATCCCTGTATTATCAACACTGTTTTCATCACAAACCCAAAACGCAGCACCATACGGGCTGCTATGAAGAAAACTATTCCAGCTAAAACCAGTACAGAAAGGAAAGGAATGGTTGGTTGCTGGTAAAGGACAAAAGAAAATATTTGGACCTAGAAGGAAGAAGATGCACGTGGAAAAGGATTAAGCTATTCATCTGAGAGACTGTAGGGAAAGAGTAGCTGTTCTTGCTAGTAGTTGCATCCCAGAGGGACTGTCTGTCTCTACTGACCTTTATATCTTACTTTCAAAAGAAACCTGAATCTTTTTCTCTGTTTTTTTTCTTCAGTAGATAAAAATGTGTGCATGTGTGTTTGTGTGTGTAATGTGGGAAAATCAAATGCAAGTCAGGTGTCTATGCAATATGTTAACCCTCTTTTGTAGACCCCAGGTAAGTGCACGGCCTGATTACTCTTTCTGAGAGGCAGTCTGAATTCACAGTCCAAGAAACCAAACTAATCAGGGACTCATGGGGAAGTAGGTGAGAATATATAATGTATTCAGAAGGGACAGCAGAATTATTAGGGTAGTGCATGTTAATGGGAATTATAAATATAAATTCTCCCTATTCATTTGAGCAAAATAGGCTCTATTATGTCTGCACAGTCCTAGAATAAATCTCCTATTGTCTACTGTACTCTGGATTTGTTCTTGTACAGAAGAGCAGCTGTCGCTTCCAAAACTTCTGCCCTCCGTAGGTGTCGGATTAGTCATGGTACGGGGCAATGTGTTTCAGTGGTATTTCTAAATTTGGACCATGTATATGGTATTAACTGTAGGAGTCAGATCCAGATGTAAATGGAGCCCATGGCATTGACTTTCTTTCTGTTGCTCATATCAGGAGGGGACCTTGCTTTGTTGTTGTTTAACCACATAGTAAATCACTGATGCTAAGAAATATGAAATAAGTTTTTTTCTTCTAGATGGAAGGGATTTAAAAAAAAAGTGTAAAGAACCATTCCATCTAGAACTTTATTAAAGGGCAACCAGTGGGAAACGTAGCAAAAATACCTTTACAAAATTTAACATATGGAGAAGAAAAGTGAGCACATGGGTGGTTCTGAGTTTATAGGTTGATCTCTAATGGAGTAAATTTGAGAGTGAAGAAACCAAGTGAGCAGATATAAGAACTGAAATGAAGCAAAATCCCTTTTCTTTCATTATGTAATTTGGGAGGAGTCAGAAAGACATTCTGTTGATTTCTTACTTAAGATAATTCCTGCTAAGAAATTAATGCTCTGAGTATATGCTGTCTCATTTCCAGTGAAAAGAATAAAGCGAGATGGTCCATGCAATTATTTTTAAAGGCATATGTGGTGATCTTAATTTATTAGAAAATGCTTTATCTTTTGTTAAAGCTGGCTCTTTTCACATGGGGATTGGCTTTCAGAAATGCTGTCCCCTCAGCTGTTAGTGACTTTGGATGTAAAGCTAAGTGCTTGACACTTCTGCAAATGAGGCCCTAAATGTTTTGTATAAATTATTAGGATCAGATGAAACACCTGTGCAGTTAAGATACCATCCTTTCAGTGATATTCTCTTATTCATGAGACTTATGTTGAGGGGATGACAATTTCTTATGAGTATCAGATGCCAAGTATACCAAGTCTCGATTTCCTAAGATTTGCACCACTGATTTGAAAATTACATATTGACTCAAGTGTTCTCTTGGTTTTCCTTTCGAGCTATTTCCACACTAAACTCTCAGTGTTGGTTTTGACGTAAAACCCCACAATCTCTTCACTTGTTCAAATACAGGGAGCAATAAAACATCTCTGCAAATAGATATAACAGACTTAAGATGGAGGATGGGATTTTTCAGATGCAATGTGTGTTGTGACTTTTCAGGATGGCTCTGTAGCTTCTTGAAATCCTGGTCACTTCAGAGAACCTCAGTTCACTTTTAGGTATTAATACAAAACCTTGGCTGTTCATGTAGGTGTCTAAGTGGGAAGCACTCCATTATTTTGAAAGTCCCATTCCCCCCCATTTCCATATTGTAGTTAACTGACTGTCGTGGTTTAACCTGGCAGGCAGCCAAATACCACGCAGCCACTCGCTCACTCCCCCCCACACCCAGTGGGATGGGGAGAGAATCGGAAGGGTAAGAGTGAGAAAAACTCATGGGTTGAGATAAAGACAGTTTAATAGAACAGAAAAGGGAAAATAATAATAATGATAATGATAGAATATACAAACTGAGTGATGCACAATGCAATTGCTCACCACGCGCGCTGACCGATAACCAAGTAGCGATTGCTACTTCCTGGAACACGCCTACCATTCATGTACTGAGCATGACGTCACATGGTATGGAATACTTCGTTGGCCAGCTGGGCCAGCTGTCCTGGCTATGCTCCCTCCCAACGCTTGTTTTGGTTTGGTTTGATTTTTTTTTTTTTTTTTTTTAAGCTGAATGTCCTTGACTAGCAGGGTACTTAGCAACAACTGAAAACATCGGTTTGTTATCAACATTCTTCTCATACTAAATCCAAAACACAGCACTAGGAAGAAATTTAACTCTATCCCAGCCAAAACCGGGAGAGTATCCACCCCTTATTCTATACCATTTACGTCATGCTTAGGTTTTACATTTTCTAATACATTCCAATTAATCACCACCACCTTTCTTGTCTTTATATATATATACACACTCACACACACACATATCATTCCCTTAGTCCATGGGCCATCCCTCTAAAAAGTCCATTGTGTTCATTTAGTCCATGACTTTGGGCTCCATCTGTCATAACAGTCTTTCAGGGCAGGAGAGATGGTGTGTGGTGTTGGACTGTTGCATCCTGAAGCCAGTTCTCATTTCAGTATTGCTGCACTCGTCCAGTTCTATCATCGTTGCACTTTGCTCAGTTTCATCAGAGTTCATTCTTCATTAATCTGGGTGATTTTTACTGCAATACCATTGATAGCAACCATAGAAGTGATGACATACAGTATTATATAGCAATTAACATCATACAATCCAGTTCATTGGCTATTTTCACCCAAAATCAAATCCCCTTGAGGTACACACCGGACTTGCCCATCCTTTGGCATTACCCACCAAGTGCACCCAGGTCCTTGAGCAAAAGCAATCCCACGGATGGGTTTTCCCTTGCCCGAGGCAGGAGTAACCCAGACTGTCTTCCCCAGCATATTTCTCATATGCACGACAGGGACTTTATCTCCATCTACAGTACGTAAGAGTTTTGATTGGGCAGGGCCAGCTCGAGTGACAGATCCCCTAGTGTTGACTAACCAGGTGGCTTTTGCCAAATGTGTGTCCCAATGCTTGAATGTCCATGGTTAAGTCCACGCCTCCATCACAAGCCCATCTGTATGTTGCATCTCTTCCTTGATGGCCTGAGGTGTCATGGGCCCACCAGGCCATAAATAATTAACCCTTATGTTGCCAGTCCAGATCCACCTGAGCCACTTCAGTCTTAGCAGCCTGGTCCACCTGCTGGTTGTTTTGATGTTCTTCAGTGGCCCGACTCTTGGGTACGTGAGCATCTACGTGACGTACTTTTACAACCAGGTTCTCTACTCGGGCAGCAATATCTTGCCACAACACGGCAGCCCAGATGGGTTTACCTCTGTGCTGCCAGTTGTTCTGCTTCCACTGCTGCAACCACCCCCACACGGCATTGGCCACCATCCATGAGTCAGTATAGAGATAAAGTACTGGCCATTTTTCTCGTTCAGCAATGTCCAAGGCCAGCTGGATGGCTTTCACCTCTGCAAACTGGCTTGATTCACCTTCTCCTTCAGCAGTTTCTGCAACTTGGCTTATAGGACTCCATACAGCAGTCTTCCACCTATGATGCTTTCCCACAAGGTGACAGGACCCATCAGTGAACAGGGCATATTGCTTCTCATTTTCTGGTAGTTTAGTATACAGTGGGGCCTCTTCAGCACGTGTCACCTCCTCCTCTGGGGATATGCCAAAATCTTTGCCTTCTGGCCAGTTCGGGATCACTTCCAAGATTCCTGGGCAACTGGGATTTCTTATTCGAGCCCGTTGTGTGATCAGTGCGACCCACTTACTCCACGTAGCATCGGTTGCATGATGTGTAGAGGGGACCCTCCCTTTGAACATCCAGCCCAGCACCGGCAGTCGGGGTGCCAGGAGGAGCTGTGCTTCAGTACCAACCACTTCCGAAGCAGCTCGAACCCCTTCATATGCTGCCAATATCTCCTTCTCAGTTGGAGTGTAGCGGGCCTCGGATCCTCTGTATCCCCGACTCCAGAACCCTAAGGGTCGACCTCGAGTCTCCCCTGGGGCTTTCTGCCAGAGGCTCCAGGTAGGGCCATTCTCCCCGGCTGCGGTGTAGAGCACATTTTTACATCTTGTCCTGCCCGGACTCGCCCAAGGGCTACTGCCTGAACTATCTCCCATTTAATTTGTTCAAAGGCTTGTTGTTGCTCAGGGCCCCATCTGAAGTCGTTCTTCTTCCGGGTCACTTGATAGAGAGGGCTTACTATCTGACTGTAATCTGGGATATGCATTCTCCAAAAACCCACAACGCCTAAGAAAGCTTGTGTTTCCTTTTTGCTAGTTGGTGGGGACATGGCTGTTATTTTGTTGATCACATCCATTGGGATCTGACGACGTCCATCTTGCCATTTTATTCCTAAAAACTGGATCTCCTGTGCAGGTCCCTTGACCTTACTTTGTTTTATGGCAAAACCAGACTACAGAAGGATTTGAATTATTCTCTCCCCTTTCTCGAAAACTTCTTCTGCTGTGTTGCCCCACACAATGATGTCATCAATGTATTGCAGGTGTTCTGGAGCCTCGCCCTTTTCCAGTGCGGTGTGGATCAGTCCATGGCAAATGGTAGGGCTGTGTTTCCACCCCTGGGGCAGTAGGTTCCAGGTGTACTGGACGCCCCTCCAAGTGAAAGCAAACTGTGGCCTGCACTCTGCCGCCAAAGGGATTGAGAAGAACACCTTAGCGATATCAATTGTGGCATACCACTTGGCTGCCTTTGACTCCAGTTCGTATTGGAGTTCTAGCATGTCCGGCACGGCAGCACTCAGTGGCGGCGTGACTTCGTTCAGGCCATGGTAGTCCACTGTTAGTCTCCACTCTCCATTAGACTTTCGCATTGGCCATATGGGACTGTTAAAGGGTGAGCGAGTCTTGCTGATCACTCCTTGGCTCTCCAGTCGACAAATCAGCTCATGGATGGGGATCAGGGAATCTCGGTTGGTGCGATATTGCCGCCGGTGCACTGTTGTGGTAGCGATTGGCATCTGTTGTTCTTCCACCCTCAGCAACCCCACAACAGAAGGGTCCTCCAAGAGACCGGGCAAGGTGGACAGCTGTTTAATTTCCTCTGTCTCCAGGGCAGCTATACCAAAAGCCCACCGATACCCTTTTGGGTCCTGGAAATACCCTCTCCTGAGGTAGTCTATGCCAAGGATGCACGGAGCCTCTGGGCCAGTCACAATGGGGTGCTTCTGCCACTCATTCCCGGTCAGGCTCACTTCGGCCTCCAATACAGTTAACTCTTGGGATCCCCCTGTCCCTCCAGAAATACAAATGGGTTCTGCCCCTTTATAGCTTGATGGCATCAGGGTACACTGTGCACCGGTGTCTACGAGAGCCTTATACTCCTGTGGCTCTGATGTGCCAGGCCATCGACTCCACACAGTCCAATAAACCCGGTTGTCCCTTTCCTCCACCTGGCCGGAGGCAGGGCCCCTCTAGTTCTGGTCATAGTATCCGCTTCTCACTTCTTGCAAACATGAGTCAAGTCATTACAATCCAAAGTAAGATCAGTCCTTCTACTCTGTCTGGGGAACTGTTCACTGGAAACTGGACCGTCGTGAGACAGGTTTTTCCTGACAACTGGAGCAGCATTTTTCCTGGGAGAACCCCCTTGTGTGATTGTTTTTCCTTGCAACTCACGTACCCGTGCCTCTAGGGTCAAGGTAGGTTTTCCATCCCACTGCCTCATGTCATCTCCGTGGTCACGAAGGTAAAACCACAGGGTGCCCCGGGGTGTGTACTTTCTATATCCTCTCTCTTGAGGAGAAAAACGCTGACTCCTAATGGCTGAGATACTGGTCCTTGCAGGTGGAGAATAGAACATATCCTCTTTGAGTTGCTTGACCTCCCAGGACAGTTTCTCCACAGCCGAGACAAGGGAGGAGGAGACAGTTTCTTTGAAATCTTGGAGTCTGCCAACCGCGTTATCCACCGTTTGTGCTTCTTCCTCTTTCCAGGACAGTACTGCCAACGAATAGGCATGCGACGCTGGTGCACTCTGTACCAACTTCCGCCACAATGGTCGCATGCACTGGACTTCATCTGGATCTTTGGGCGTTTGGTCATTGTCCAGGTCACTATAAACCACCTCCAGCACGCCTAATTCTCTCAGGTACTGGATACCTCTCTCCATAGTGGTCCACTTGCCTGGGTGGCATATAACATCTTCCTTGAAGGGATACCTTTCCTTCACTCCTGACAGGAGTCGCCTCCAGAGGCTGAGGGCTTGTGTCCCTTTTCCAAACGCTTTGTCAATGCCCCCTTCCCTAGGAAGGGATCCCAGCTGTTTGGCTTCCTTCCCCTCTTAATTCCAGGCTACTGGCCCCATTATCCCAGCATCGGAGCAGCCAGGTAACAATATGCTCGCCTGGACGACGGCTGAAATCTTTCCGCATATCTCGCAGCTCACTCAGGGATAGGGATCGGGTGGTTTCTGTCTCGTTTATGAGTTCTTCCTCTTCCTCCTCCCCTCCTCGTGATGGCCCAGCTTTTCCATCATCCCTTTCTAAATGACCTGACTTCCGCTTCCAAGATTTCTTCTTCTGTACAGGGGCGACGGATACCAGTAAGGGTTGGTCCTCTGGTTTAGCTGTAGTACCTGTTGCTGGGGTTGGAGTAGCCGCAGTGCCCATCACGGGGGTTGGAGGAGTTGCAGTACCCGTCATTTTGTCATCACATCCGGAGACCTTCTCTCCCCCTTGCGGGTTCTGAATAGTGTTGAATAGGGCTCGGTAGGCATGGGCCAGGCCCCAGCACGTTGCAGTGATCTGGGTCTCTCTGGAATTGCCAGGGTGACAGCATACGTTTTCCAAATATTCTACTAGTTTTTCAGGATTCTGCACTTGTTCAGGGGTGAAGCTCCAAAACATTGGAGGTGCCCACTGTCCTAGGCACTTGCCCATACTATCCCACACACCCTGCCACTCATAACTCTCCATCCTCGGGGCAGATCTCTGGGTGTTATTCTTAAATAGTTGTTTAACCTTAAACAAGGCCTGAGACACATTCAGGAGACATAGCAATAGGAACGTGCTGGTTTGAACATCCCAAGGATATTCAAAATCCTCAAGAGCTATTATAATCAGCCTGGAGGAGAAGGGGAAGGTGAAGGAAGCTGTCTCCCCCATAAATTGGCTCTCTGAGGAGAAGAGGTAAAAAAGTGTAATTATTAATAGTTTCCAAAAGATAGCTCCCGAAGAACAGGAATGACGGCAGTGCTGAGTACAGTCTCCTGACCAATAATTTTATCATAACATAAACCAGTGTCACACAGTATAGCAAAGCAATGACCTTAATCCATTTCCCAGAGATTATAAACCCCACATAAATACTGATAATCAGCAGTATAGACAGCCAGTAAGGTGCTACATAACACAACTCCAAGAACAGATCCAACAACTCTGAGAGCAAATAAACCAACATTGTGACCAGCGACTACTAAACTGATATAATGAATGCTTATAACAAATTTGTTTTAACCTGTTCGGGTCAGATGTGTCGTTATCTCAATGCTTCGTGCCCCACGTTGGGCGCCAAAAAGGAGTGTTGTGGTTTAACCTGGCAGGCAGCCAAATACCACGCAGCCGCTCGCTCACTCCCCCCCACACCCAGTGGGACGTGGAAAGAATCGGAAGGGTAAGAGTGAGAAAAACTCATGGGTTGAGATAAAGACAGTTTAATAGAACAGAAAAGGGAAAATAATAATAATAACAATAACAATGATAATGATAAAATATACAAAATGAGTGATGCACAATGCAATTGCTCACCACCCACGCTGACTGATAACCAAGTAGCGATCGCTACTTCCTGGAACACGCCTACCATTCATATACTGAGCATGACATCACATGGTATGGAATACCCTGTTGGCCATCTGGGTCAGTTGTCCTGACTATGTTCCCTCCCAACGCTTGTTTTGTTGTTGTTTTTTTTTTTAAGATGAATGTCCTTGACTAGCAGGGTACTTAGCAACAACTGAAAACATCAGTGTGTTATCAACATTCTCCTCATACTAAATCCAAAACACAGCACTAGGAAGAAATTTAACTCTATCTCAGCCGAAACCTGGACACTGACCTTTTCTCATAGTGGTGGTCATAGAATTTTCACACCTTGCATTTTTAGGATAGGGAGGACAATTTCAGAAATACCTACTTTTTTAAAGGAAAATCTTTTGCTTCTTCGGGATATTTTTTTATTCCCTGAAGGGCAGCAGGGAAGATCAGAGTATAGTCATAAAGGTCCCTTCTTGCCCTGATGCTCATGAATGTGCAGATAATTTTGTTCTCTCCCAGAGTCCATGATGTATCCTGACAGTGGAGCTCCAGAGAAGCGCTTTCCATGTGAGTTCTGTGGCCGATCATTTACAGAGGGCTCTGAGTGGGAACGACATGTGCTGAGGCATGGCATGTAAGTTGGTTTGCAGACTCCTTTGCATAACAGCCAAATGTAACAGTTGATCTTTGTGCATCTCCCCATCCATTCCTCCCTTCCCCAAAAAAAACCCTGTAATGAAAGCAAACACAGGGATATGACAGATTATTCTAACAAGGGAAGAATTCTAACACAAACATTGTTGGATGCAATTATCGGATGTATTTACTGAACTAGATGCTTCTGTCCATCCTGTTTGACCCAGGAACCCAGAAATCCAATGTAACTGTTGTTTTTAAACCTGTACCTTAATATCTCCATATGTCCAAACACCCTTCCAGTTTCAGGTTTAGATCAGACCTCAAACTGAAAGAAACTTTTATCTACAGATGGCCAAGGGTTTCCAGAATACAGATTGTTCCAGAAATTCCCTCTGTTTGGGAGTTAAAATCTAATGTTATCAAATCCAAACGTAGCACATAAATGTTCTTTACTATGATCCTAAAGCTTAAACTTCATTTCAAAGTGAATACCAGTTTGTTGGTCCAAAATTAACATTACTTGAGTCTATTGTTGATGTTTGCTTGCTAGTAGAGCAGCATGGAAATGGCAGCAAATTATATGGAATCTGGGTTTCTTTTGGCTTTTTCTCTTCCTTATTATTTCTCTTTAGCATGCTTGCAACTAAACTTGGAGTTCCAGTGAAAAGAATTATGTACAGAGAAGTGTTAAGGGCTTCAAGTGAAGGAAAATCTCAAGTGTGCTCTCTCCCCAAAAAGCACACGGTTAAGTTAATAGCAAATATCTTTTCCTTTCATGCTCATAAATATCAGTCCATGCTGTGAAATAATAGGCATCTCTGGAACATTCATTTTCCTTCTCTTGACAAAGATCTGTTCAATAGAACAGATGTCTTTGCTGGCTAGAGTTTCTTCAAAGAGGAGATCTCAACCAGGATTACTGGCATGTGGAAGACATTTGAATGTAATATTGTAGCTAGGCTGTGGAGTGATAAAGGTTAAGAGAAAGTATTATTTCTTGTCTTTAAATAAAAGTACTTGAAATGTTGCAAGCTTTAATAATATTTATTAGTTTGTTAACTGTTTGGGAGAAGTACTCTCCCTATTTCCTTGTATCCAAAGCATGTTTGGATTGTAAAGCTTTCCATTTTCTGCTGCTTGGATTTTCAGGGCTCTGAATGAAAGTAAGCAAGGGACCAGAGAGGACAGCAAACTGAAGGAGAACACAGAAAAGACTGTTAATACACTGACAGTAGAAGAAAAGGAAAGCACTGAGAAAATGGTGGTGGACTTGTCCCACAACAGTGAAACTACAGTCAGTGTTGTAGCTGCTGACAAACCTCTTCAAGAGACCTCAGAGGCCAAAAATGAATAAAAATTTGGTGTGATTTTAATCAACTTACTTGAACAGTGGTGAATGGGAAGGGATGGGCAGGTGGGGTGGGCAGAAGAAAGAAACAAAGCTGCTTTTAGGAATGAATTATCTATTTTCAAAGCACTGGTACCTATGTGAGTGTGTGTATATTAAAGTTATTTAAATGATGGAATAAGTGGTTCCATTATATCACTGCATCTTTTCTTCTAGATCTTGACAATGGGAAGTTACATTCATATTGGACTAATGAAACAACTCCCTGTGTCTCTACATTACACAATGTGCTTTGCAGTGGAGACTTGTATTGTTTGCAAACAGAAGCATAATGAGCATGGTTGGGGGTGATGTAACTTTTCAACATGCAAATTTTGGTGCATTTTTCTAATTTCAATACATTATGATTTTCCAGACTGAATGCAACTGCTTTAGAAAAGAAAACAAAAACAAGATAGAAACTGCTTTGCTTAAAACAGCCACCTGTTTCCTAATACCTCAAAATTAACAAAGGGACATCTCGGCATTTGTTAGTACTGCCTGTTGTCATTATGATTAAAGTAGAGAGACTGCTAGGCAAGGTGGTGAAAGGAGGAAGAAACAAAGTTTTAAAGAAAGAAAAACAAATTGTGCTTAAAATCCCACTGTGGATTTTATTTCTTAAAATACTGTGATTTTTTTTTAATTATTTTAGTAAATAAAAAAAAAATAAAAAAAGAGAGAGAGTCTTTAATTTCTAGATAATGGTTTGTGAATTGCCATCCTTTATTCCAGGTAAGCTGTTTGTTAGTATTCAACTATAATTTTAGTATTTGATATATTTCATGTGACTGATTGTGTGGTTTTGTTTGCCATATGTTTATTTCCTATCAGCTTGAACTGTTGCAAAAATGACACAATTAACTTTCTCATGCAAAATGAGTGATGGTGTTATTTTTTTCCAAAGGGGAAGGGGACAGAGAAAAGAGTTCCTGTGAATAGAAAACTTGTTATTTCTGTGTTTAGCATTTTAAAAAATTAAGTTTTTTTTAACTAAAGAACCAAACTAACAGCACAGCTATGCAGCTTATGGGCCAAACACATCGGTCCTCATAATTATTCTGTCAATTTTCAAATGAGCATCTATTCGTCTCGCACCAGTACTTTCTGTCAAGATTGGTGTCACATCTCTTCCCCCCCGCACCACCCCAGTCTGTGGGGTGGGTGGGTGGGTGTGCTTTTTTTGTTTTGGTATAGTGGGAGAGACTGATGTCAGTTCTTGCATCTTTTTGCAAGCAGAAGTGAAATAGTTACATACTACATTGAGTCTGGAGAGCTACTTGATCCAAGATGGGAGTTGCTAATTTTTCCCCCTACTCCTTAGCTTTTAGCATGAGGGGAGCAGTATAGAATGAATAGGAATCTACATACCTTGTGGCTGATCCTGCACTTTTTCTTTGGTGGAAATCCTACTCAACTCAACAGCAATTTTGCCTGAATAAGGAATACAGGATCTGGTACCCATGGTATGTTCTGATTTTGAACAAAGAATTTCTTTCCAAAAAGTAGGAAATACTTGACTAAAACCTAGTTTTAGAAATGCATGTGTCTCTGTCTTGGGGGTTATTTTGTTTGGTGGGGGGGGGTAAAGAAGCTGCTGAGGAAATGTTGCCCAAGACAGCTTCAAATAAAATTGAGGGCAAAAATTGCATTTGTTGAATTAGTGCTATTTGAGAAGCATGGTGTTTTGCTTTTAAAGATTCGTCAGTTGTGGGTTTGCAGGATTTTTTTGTTTTGTTTGGAGGGGGTTTGCTTTTTTTGAAGGAGGGAGGGAGCATCATGTAGAAAACACACTGGAGGGAAAAGTATAAATTTTGTGCCTGTATTTGTTTTTTAATTGGCCTCATTTCAAATGTCTTTTAAAAGTTTCATACCTGGATTGAGTGTTTGTAATAGTTACCAAAAATGAAAAAAAAAAAAGAAACAATTGTGACATGCTTTTATTGCTACTTTATTTTTCAAATAACATGTAAATATTGTAATCCATTGGATTTTGTTTTGCTAACCTGTTAATAAAAATATGGGACCATTATCCTTTCAACAAGCCTAGAAAGTCTTTCTTTTTTTTTTCCTTTTCCTAAAAATGTATACCTGATATATTGTGGACACACAGATGCATTGCTATGTTGACTGTAATGATTATTATAGAATTGAAAATAACATTTTTTTCATTGTTTAATTTATACAAAGGAATTTTTCAGAGTTTGGCAGAAGGAAATAAATAGCAAAATGCTAACCCATTGGCTTAGAGCACTTGGTATTTCCTGACTTTTAAATTAATGATTTCTGATGGGGAACAGGAGGGGAATGCTGAAGTGTTGTGCTGACAGGTTTGTTCTTTTTTTAAAAAAAGGAAATTAATAAAAACCCATATGCACACAGACATGCTACTGAGAAAAAAAGGTTATAACGCTGTACAGTTCTCTTTGCCAACTTCCTCCAAAGAAAAAGGTACAATTCATGCTATCCTCCTCTACCTGCCACACAGGCTTACTCCAACCAAACGAGAAAGGGCAGTACTGAGAGGGGTTATGGAGAACTGGACACACACACTGCCCTGCCCCCCCCCCCCCTTCACTTCTTGCCCCTGCCCGCCAACCCCTAACAAGAAAGGGGTAGGGTGTTCGCCCGCCCGCCCCCCCCCACATACCCCTTTTCCAAGAAAGGAAGGTGCAGCGCCTGCAGCAGGAGTGAACCGATGCAAGTTAAAAGAACAGAGCGCGAGAGAGCTCCCCCACCCTCCCCCACCCTGGGGCCCGCACCGTCTCTTCAGGGTCTATGTCGATCTTGAAAGTCTGTTGCTGCAGCGTTTTCAGCGTGATCTGCATGGCGGTAGCGAAGCAGCCTTCGCGCTCACTGCTCCCGCACGTCCCAGGAGCGAGAGAAAGAAAACGAATAAAGACAGAGAAGCGCCCGTCGCCGCCACCTCCGCCGCCGCTCGCTCCTGGGCCCGGAGTCGCATTCACCGCCCCGGAAAGGAGGGAGGAGGGGAAGAGGGAGAAAGGACGCGCGCACAGGTTCCGCGTATGAAGACGAGGGGGAAGGAACAGCAGGCAATAGACGCTGTTCGGGGACTATAGGGAAGGGGAAAGGGAATAAGAAGGAAGGACGCGTGCGCAAGCAGCAAAGGAAGAAGATGGATGACAGTATGGAAATAAGGGTATAAGAGGAGCATGCACACAGGTACAAACATACGCAAGCAAACACATACCTTCTCTGAAGCCAAGGTTAGGAGCCACTTCATGTCTTGTCCATTTTTGCTGTGGTCACAGAATCATTCAGGTTGGAAGACACCTCAGGAGGACTCTAGTCCAACCTCCTACTCAAAGCAGGGGCAGCTGAGGCCAGAACAGGTTGCTCAGGGACTTTATCCAGTCTGGTCTTGAAAACATCCAAGGCTAGAGACTACACAACCTCTCTGGGCCCCTGTTCTGCTGCTTGATTGTCCTCATGGTGAAAAACTTTCCTTATATTCAGTCAGACCCCCTTCTGATAGAGGGAACTAACACTTAAGGGTTAATAGATTAAACTAACTAACGCGCGCCCTAGGCGCGCCCCGAGTACTTTCCTCGGAGGAGCCTCCACTCCCAGCCGCTCACCGCGGGAGTAGACAATGACCTCCTGAAGCTGCGGATAAACGGTATGTTTAACAAGGGGGCCAGTAAGTCGTAGGGGACGCCCACGCTTGGCCGGGGCCGCTGGTAAACCGCGCAGTGACGACTGGCGTACAGCATAGTCCCCGTATGGAAGGAGGGTACCCTATACGGTAATAAGGGGATTCGCTGACCGATAGAGCGGCCGCTAGCGATCTTGGGGGTAGATCGAGTGAATCTGAGGTTCTCGCTGCATCCCGGCATCGGGAGCCAGGACGGACCTGCTAATGACTGTATAAGAAGCAGGAGAAGGGTAAGAGAGCCTCAAATTGTGGTATGCTTTGCAGCTGCTGAAGGGATAACAACTAGAGCATGAACTGTATGCTTTATCTATGAAACGCCCGGGTATTTTATGTTAGAAGCATTTGTGTGCATGTGCGTGTGTTTGAGACACAGTGCCGCTGTGAAGCGAGTGGGAGTCCTGGTTTGCGGTTCCGTGATTCCGCGAGGAACATGGCCAGAGACGGACAAAGCGCTTGGAACGTTTGTAAGATTTGTACATGTTTTGAAATGTGTAAGTTGGGCCGCTGTGGTGTTTAGTCAATCTCCTAAGTATCGGGGGTCTGGCTGATCATCAAAGTGGCAGGACAGAGAGAGTCACTCCTTCGGTGGTTTGGGCTCGAACCTTGGGAATATTTAAACGAAGGAGGGAACTGGATAAGGAGGGGAGAGGAACGAATTTTATTAAGAGGAGCGTATTTAACACCAGCTGGACAGATAGTAGCCCTAGATTGGGAACAACCTGTCCTAGATACCTTTTTAAACCCCCATATTGATGACATATAGGGGTGATCCCTTGTTTTGTGTGTGGGCTTACTAACAAATTACGTGAAAATTGGCATTCGGCTTGGGTCCTGTTGAAATGTACATCTTGTGAGAAAAAGTGGTATTGTTTATCTATGAGGCGGAAAGCTGAATGTCCTAAGTGCTTTCCCCAAATCCCACGGTTTTATGATTGGGAAAGGGCTCATCAAAAATCCGAAATAGTAGTTTGTATGTGGAAAGAAAAACCTAATCCCAGAGATTTGGGACGTTTGGGAAAGAAGATTGGGAAAAGACTGTAAGAACCTGTAAGAAAAGGTTTGCGTGGAAATTAGAACAAAAGTCCCACCGCTAACAAAGAAACAATCTAGAAGATAAGGATAAGGAATCAGAGGAATGGGTAACACTCAGAATAAGGATATTTTAAGGAAGAGCCCCCTTGGTTGCATATTGACACACTGGAGGGATATGGTTGGAGCTGGGGGTACAGAGAATAAGAAGACTCTCATTAAGTATTGCAATCAATGGTGGACGATTTATAAGCTGGAAGATGGAGCTAAGTGGCCACTTAATGGGTCAATTGATTACAATTGATTATAGCACTATCTTGCAATTAATGTTGTTTTTAAGGAGAGAAGGAAAATGGGATGAAGTGTCATATGCAGATATGTTTTTCACCCTCCGAAACCACCCGGAGTGGCAAAGGGACTGTGGAATGGTGCCGATACAGGACCCTATGGTACTCGCCCTCGAGCGGGAGAATAATAAAGAACTTAAGGGTAAACTGAGGCGGTGTTGCTCGGCATGTAGTATTGGACAAAGGTGTAGTAAAATAAATAAAATTCACCAGGCATCAGAACAAGATCTAACTGATTTGCTTAAGCCTCCCCCTCGATCACAAGAACAGGATGCGGACCCAGACAGAACCTCCACTCCTCCGGACAGCCCTGTATCCTCCCGTACCAGAAAAAAGTCTGCCCTAACAGTCTTACAAGCACCTCTCCGAGAGGCGGTAAGGCCTGAGGGCGGGACGATGCTAATTAAGGTACCTTTTTCCACTACCGATTTAGAGGCATGGAAAAGGGTTGCCAAGGATTACAGGAATGACCCGGTAAGTGTAACTAAACATTTCCAGTTTATTGTAAAGCAACACAACCCCAATTGGAATGACATACAGTTGTTATTAGAATATATGACAGAAACAGAAAAACAATTAATTTTAAAGACTGCAGGAGATTTGGCTGAAGATCATTATAAAGCTACAGGAGGAGATGTTAAAGAATACCTCCCCCTTCAGGATCCAAAATGGGATGCTAATAGGTCTGCACATATGGAAAAATTGCAGGCATACCAGGGGTGGATTTCAAAAGGAATGGAAAGGGCCATTCCCAAAACCATAAACTGGTCAGCACTATATGCAATCAAACAAGGTCCTTCCGAGTCACCATCCGAATTCTTGGATCGACTAAGGGACGTAATGTGCCGCAATACACCGCTGGATCCTGGGTCAGAGGTAGGAATACAACTACTAGTTTCTTTATTTTTGGGTCAGTCTACAGGAGATATTAGGCGCAAGCTCCAAAAGCTGCATCCCACAGAAGGTAGGAACCTGGAAGTATTGCTGGATGAGGCATGGAGAGTGTTCAGTAATAGAGAGGAAGATTACAAACGGGGGCAAAGAAGGGTGGTGGCGGTCATCAGGGAGGAAGAAGAAAGAAAACCCAGGCGAGGACCGCCTCGATTAGGCAAGGATCAATGTGCGTTATGCAAAAGATTTGGTCACTGGAAAGATGATTGTCCAGAAAAGCGGAAAAATAAGGAGAAGGGACGAAACAATCAGAAAGGAAGAATAGTGGCCCATGTGAAGAAAGACTGACGGGAACCGGGGGAATCCACCCTAGCGGATCCACTGGTTATAATGCAGCTAGGGAAGGAGCAAAAGAAGGTAGAATTTCTGGTTGACACAGGGGCAACGTATTCGGTTTTAAACCAAGCTTTGATGCCCCTGGGAAATGACTATATCATGGTAAAAGGGGCAACTGGCCAAAGTGGAAAAAGTATATTTTTGTGAACCTCTGAGATATAAACTGGGAAAACAATGGGGCATCCACAGATTCCTGTACATGCCCAACTCCCCGAAAGCACTTTTGGGGAGAGATTTATTGGAACAATTGGGTGCAATAATCAAATTTGAAAAGGGAGAGATTACTCTGGAGGTAAATGACCAGCAGTATATCCAAATAATGAGTTTATCCCTAGCTAGTGTTCCCACAGAAGGAAAAATCAGCGAAGAAATCATGAACCAGGTACACCCCGGGGTATGGGCCACCGATGTGCCCGGGAAAGCAAAGAATGCTTCACCTGTTGAGGTCAAACTCAAAGAAGGACGACAGCCGGTAAGAATCAAACAATATCCCCTGAGGAAGGAGGACAGGGAGGGAATTCGGCCAATAATAGAAAAATTTTTACAACTGGGATTACTAAAGGAATGTGAATCCGATTTTAACACTCCCATATTACCTGTCCATAAACCCGACGGGTCATATCGGGTGGTCCAGGACCTACGGGCTATAAATAAGATAACTGAAGACCTCTATCCGGTAGTGGCGAATCCATACACCTTGCTGACTGTATTGACACCTGAACTAACCTGGTTTACTGTTTTAGACCTGAAGGATGCCTTCTTTTGCCTCCCTCTCCATAAGGCCAGCCAGAAAATATTTGCATTTGAATGGGAAAATCCTAAAAGCGGGCGTAAAACTCAGCTTACTTGGACGGTGTTACCACAAGGGTTCAAAAACAGCCCTACTATATTTGGTAACCAACTCGCAAAAGATCTTGAGTCCTGGGAAGCCCCGCCTGAGGAAGGGAAACTTTTACAATATGTGGATGATATCTTGATTGCCACTAGGACAAAGGACGCTTGTATGACCTGGACAGTGAGTCTGCTAAATTTTTTGGGGCTCCAGGGATACTGGGTATCCAAGAAGAAGGCCCAAGTAATGCAGTGCAAGGTGATTTATCTGGGCTATGAAATCAGTGCTGGACAAAGGACTTTGGGACAGGCCCGAAAAGAGACAATATGCCAAACTCCAAGACCGCAAACAGTGAAAGAGTTACGAACTTTCCTGGGGATGACTGGGTGGTGCCGACTATGGATCTATAACTATGGACTGCTTGTTAAACCCCTGTACACACTAACAACCACTGAGCAGAAACCCCTTAAATGGAACAAAGAGACCATACGGGCCTTTGAGCTGCTAAAAAAGGCCCTGATGTTGGCCCCAGCCTTAGGACTCACGGATGTGAGTAAGCTGTTTTTCCTTTTTTCCCACGAGAAGCAGGGGATTGCCCTAGGAATATTAGCACAAGATCTGGGCCCATATCAACGAGCAGTTGCCTACTTTTCCAAACAATTGGATGCAACTGCAAAGGGTTGGCCTGGATGCTTGCGAGCGGTCGCGGCCGTAGTACTAAACATCCAGGAAGCCCGAAAATTCACCCTGGGCCAGAAAATGGCTGTGTTGGTGTCCCATACAGTATCTGCAGTACTAGAAGCGAAAGGTGGACACTGGCTTTCCCCACAAAGATTCTTGAAATACCAGGCTATAATGGTAGAACAAGATGATGTGGAGATTGTAGTCACTAACATTGTCAATCCAGCCTCTTTCCTCAGTGGAAGCACAGGAGAACCAGTGCATCATGACTGTCTGGAGACCATAGAAGCAACATATTCGAGCCGTTCGGACCTGAGAGACAGTCCTATGGAAAACACGGAAAACTGGTTCACGGATGGAAGTAGCTATGTCCTAAGTGGTAAAAGGCATGCCGGATATGCCATTACCACCAGTCAGGAAGTAATAGAGTCAAGGCCTTTGCCCATGAATACCTCTGCACAGAAGGCAGAAATAATTGCTCTGACCCGCGCCTTGGAATTGGCCCGAGGCAAAGCTGTGAATATCTATACAGACTCGAAATATGCCTTTGGAGTTGTACATGTGCATGGAGCAATCTGGAAGGAGAGAGGATTATTGAACACACAGGGTAAAAACATCAAACATGCAGAGGAGATCCTGAAACTGTTGGAGGCAGTCCAACTCCCTGAGAAAGTGGCGATCATGCACATTAAGGCGCACCAGAAAGTGAACTCGGAGTTGGAAAGAGGAAATGAGCTGGCGGACAGAGAGGCAAAACAGGTAGCCAAAGCAAAGGTAAAAACAGAAGGGGCTTTAGTCCCTGATGGGCAAATCTCCCTAGAAGGTAAGCCAGAATATACCAAAAAAGATCAGAAGCTTATCACAGATCTAGAAGGGTCATATAGTAAAGAGGGGTGGGCTCTCACCCCACAAGGGAAACTAATCATTCCCTCCTATCTAACATGGTCTCTGATAAGGGAAGAACATAGGAAGAACATAGGAAGAGGCATTGGGGGGCAGAGGCCCTATATAAACAACTAATTAGAGAGATCGTAGCTAGAAATCTATACACCACTGTGAGACAAGTGACTCAGCAGTGCGATCTTTGCCTCCAGACTAATCTCAAGAATACCCCCAAACCAGAAATGGGCCAAATTGGAAAAGGCAACAGGCCTGGGCAACAATGGCAGATTGATTTTTCAGAACTCCCAAGAAAAGGGGGGTATCAATATTTATTGGTATTAACTGACACCTTTTCAGGTTGGCCAGAGGCATTCCCTACCAGGACAGCCAAGGCTCGGGAGGTAACCAGAGCATTAATACAAGAAATAATACCACGTTTTGGGGTTCCAGCAACCATATCTTCTGACAGAGGACCACATTTCATCTCAAAAGTAGTACAACAAATTAGCCGCCATTTAGGCATAGATTGGCAGCTTCATACCCCATATCGCCCTCAGTCGAGTGGCCAAGTAGAAAAAATGAACCACTTAATCAAACAGCAGATTGTGAAATTGGGACAGGAAACTAACTTGGCCTGGCCTCAGTCTCTTCCTTTGGCTCTTTTGCGCATACGAACTAGGCCAAGAGCAAAAGAAGGACTGAGCCCTTTTGAAATCTTGTATGGACGACCCTATAGAATACAGAAAGGGATGTCCACACAAGCTGGGGATGAAATCATGACCTCCTACATGGTAGCATTAGGCAAACAACTCAGCAAAATTGAGAAATATGTGGTTGGGACTCGAAGCAGGGGTTTGGATGGGCCTGTACATAACATACAACCTGGAGACTATGTGTATATAAAGTCTCTTACAGAAAAGACTTTGGAGCCGCAGTGGGAAGGACCATTCCAGGTACTCCTCACCTCCTTCACAGCAATCAAAATCAAGGAGCAGAGCGCCTGGATCCATCACACCAGGGTGAAAAAGGCACATAAATCTCCATGGAGTCACGCAAGTCCAACCAGGAAAATTATTTTTCTCACGGTCATAATTATAATTCAGGGATGGGGGAGCACTTCTAGCCAGAATAATATTGGGCAACCTTGGTCTCAAGCTTATATCGGATACACTGGATCCATGGGGATACATTCTGATCGAAAGGGTGCAAATCTATCTACCGTAGTTATGCACGGAAGTCAAGTATACTTAAAAGAAGAATGGAGTAAGGGTATAAAGGGAATCCATCAACTTCAAGGAACTGTAGGAGAAGAAATCAAAGTAGGATGCCGAATGGTTAATGGGACCACCCATAAAAAGGCATCTCAAATTACTATCTCAGTTACTCCTACAAATAAGAGCACAAAGGTCTGTACTTCCAGGGAATTAGATTGTTGGCATAACTTTACATTAGTACGGACCATTGAGGTGGTTTGTCTCTGGGCCTATGATACTATTGTCCTGGTTTCGGCTGGGATAGGGTTAAATTTCTTCCTAGTGCTGTGTTTTGGATTTAGTACGAGGAGAATGTTGATAACACACTGATGTTTTCAGTTGTTGCTAAGTGCCCTCCTAGTCCAAGGACAGCTCCCGTGCCTACTGACTGAGCTAGGTACACAAGATGGGAGGGAACATAATCAGGACAGCCAGCCCAGCTGGCTAATGGGGTATTCCATACCATGTGACGTCATGCTCAGTATATGAAGGGTAGGCGTGATCCAGGAAGTACCGATCGCTACTTGGTTATCGGTCAGCGCGGGTGGTGAGCAATTGCATTGTGTATCACTCATTTTGTATATTCTATCATTATTATTATTATTATTTTCCCTTTTCTGTTCTATTAAACTGTCTTTATCTCAACCCACGAGTTTTTCTCACTCTTACCCTTCCGATTCTCTCCCCGTCCCACTGGGGGGGCGGGGGGAGTGAGTGAGCGGCTGCGTGGTATTTGGCTGCCTACCAGATTAAACCACGACAGTCCTTTTTGGCACCCAACGTGGGGCACGAAGGGTTGAGATAACGATAGATCTGACCAAAGTGTGTTAAGGCAAAATTGTTATAAGCATCCATTATATTGATTGGTCACAATGTTGATGTATTGGCTGTCAAAGTTGTGGGGCTGGCTCTCAATGTTGGGTCATGTAAAACCTTGCTTGCAGTATATGTTCCCTTTTGTTCTGTTTATCATTATTCGGAACTGGGCCAAGATTATCATTTTGCTGCTGTTTTATGAGGTGATAAAATCATTGGTCGTAAGTCTAATCTGGTATCTGTACTCGGCACTGCTGTCATTTCTGTACCTCGGGAACCACCTCTTAGAAATTATTGGCAATTGCACTTTTTTCTCCTCGGAGAATGAATTTAAGGGGGAGACGGGATGGGACACTCTCTCCCACTTGTTCATCTTCCCTTCCATATCGTCAGAAACTCCTTTTTCTTCTATCCTCTTCACAAAGATGTCCGCAATATTCCCTGAGAATTTTGAATATCCTTGGGATGTTCAAACAAGCATGTTCATATTGGTACTATGTCTCCTGAATGTGGTTCCGGCCTTGTTTAGGGTTAAACAACTATTCAGGAATACTGTCCAGAGATCAACCCTCAGGAACAAGAAAAGAGGGAGGGCAAGCAGCGTTGCCTCATCGGGGCGGGCGGAGCGGCGAGTCTCGGGGGCGGCTACAGACACGGTGGCTACTCAAAACCCCACGACAGGCACTGCGGCTACTCCAACCCCCACGACAACCCCTGTGGCTACTCAAACCCCGGCAACAGTCACCATAGCTTCTCCAACCCCTGCAACAGGCACTGCAGCCACTCAAGCTCCGGCAACAGGCACTACAGTTACTCCAACCCCCATGACAAGCACTGCAGCTACCCAAACCCCAGCAACAGGCACTACAGCTGAACCAGAGGACCAACCCTTGCTGGTATCCGTTGCCCCTGTACAGAAGAGGAAATCTTGGAAGCGGAGTCAGGTCGTTTAGAAAGGGATGGTGGAAGAGCAGGGCCATCACGAGGAGGGGAGGAGGAAGAGGAAGAACTCATAAACGAGACAGAAACCACCCGATCCCTATCCCTGAGTGAGCTGCGAGATATGCGGAAAGATTTCAGCCGTCGTCCAGGCGAGCATATTGTTACCTGGCTGCTCCGATGCTGGGATAATGGGGCCAGTAGCCTGGAATTAGAGGGGAAAGAAGCCAAACAGCTGGGATCCCTTGCTAGGGAAGGAGGCATTGACAAAGCAATTGGAAGAGGGACACAGGCCCTCAGCCCTTGGAGGCGACTGCTGTCAGGCGTGAAGGAAAGGTATCCCTTCAAGGAAGATGTTATATATCGCCCAAGCAAATGGACCACTATGGAGAGAGGTATCCAGTACCTGAGAGAACTAGGTGTGCTGGAGGTAGTTTATAGTGACCTGGACAATGACCAAACACCCAAAGATCCAGATGAAGTCCAGTGCACGTGACCCATGTGGCGGAAATTACTACGGAGCGCACCAGCGTCATATGCCAATGCGTTGGCAGTACTGTGCTGGAAAGAGGAAGAAGCACCAAGGGTAGATGAGTTGGTTAGCAACCTCCGGGAATATGAAGAAACTGTCTCCTCCTCCCTTGTCTCAGCTGTGGAGAAACTGTCCCGGGAGGTCCAGCAACTCAAAGACGATAGGTCCTGTTCTCCACCTGTATGGACCAGTATCTCAGCCATTAAGGGTCAGCGTTCTTCTGCTCAAGAGAGAGGATATAGAAAGTACACACCACGGGGCACCCTGTGGTTTTACCTGCGTGACCATGGAGAGGACATGAGGCAGTGGGATGGAAAACCTACCTTCATCCTAGAGGCACGTGTATGTGAGTTGCAAGGAAAAAAAATCACACAAGGGGGTTCTCCCAGGAAAAATGCTGCTCCAGTTGTCAGGAAAAACCTGTCTCACGACGGTCCAGTTTCCAGTGAACAGTTCCCCAGACAGAGTAGAAGGACTGATCTTACTTTGGATTGTAATGAAGGAATTCTTGACTCATGTTTGCAAGAAGTGAGAAACAGATATTATGACCAGGACTAGAGGGGCCCTGCCTCCGGCCAGGTGGAGGAAAGGGACAACCGGGTTTACTGGACTGTGTGGATTCGATGGCCTGGCACATCAGACCCACAGGAGTATAAGGCTCTCGTAGACACCAGTGCACAGTGCACCCTGATGCCATCAAGCTATAAAGGGGCAGAACCCATTTGTATTTCTGGAGTGACAGGGGGATCCCAAGAGTTAACTGTATTGGAGTCCGATGTGAGCCTAACCGGGAATGAGTGGCAGAAGCACCCCATTGTGACTGGCCCAGAGGCTCCGTGCATCCTTGGCATAGACTACCTCAGGAGAGGGTATTTCAAGGACCCAAAAGGGTACCGGTGGGCTTTTGGTATAGCTGCCTTGGAGACGGAGGAAATTAAACAGCTGTCCACCTTGCCTGGTCTCTCGGAGGACTCTTCTGTTGTGGGGTTGCTGAGGGTGGAAGAACAACAGGTACCAATCGCTACCACAACAGTGCACCGGCGACAATATCGCACCAACCGAGATTCCCTGATCCCCATCCATGAGCTGATTCGTCGACTGGAGAGCCAAGGAGTGATCAGCAAGACTCGCTCACCCTTTAACAGTCCCATATGGCCAGTGCGAAAGTCTAATGGAGAGTGGAGACTAACAGTAGACTACCGTGGCCTGAACGAAGTCACGCCGCCACTGAGTGCTGCCGTGCCGGACATGCTAGAGCTCCAATACGAACTGGAGTCAAAGGCAGCCAAGTGGTACGCCACAATTGACATCGCTAATGCGTTCTTCTCCATCCCTTTGGCGGCAGAGTGCAGGCCACAGTTTGCTTTCACTTGGAGGGGTGTCCAGTACACCTGGAACCTACTGCCCAAGGGGTGGAAACACAGCCCTACCATTTGACATGGACTAATCCACACAGCACTGGAACAGGGTGAGGCTCCAGAACACCTGCAATACATTGATGACATCATTGTATGGGGCAACACAGCAGAAGAAGTTTTTGAGAAAGGGGAGAGAATAATTCAAATCCTTCTGTAGGCCGGTTTTGCCATAAACCAAAGTAAGGTCAAGGGACCTGCACAGGAGATCCAGTTTTTAGGAATAAAATGGCAAGATGGACGTCGTCAGATCCCAATGGATGTGATCAACAAAATAACAGCCATGTCCCCACCAACCAGCAAAAGGGAAACACAAGCTTTCTTAGGCGTTGTGGGCTTTTGGAGAATGCATATTCCAGATTACAGCCTGATTGTAAGCCCCCTCTATCACGTGACCAGGAAGAAGAACGATTTCAAATGGGGCCCTGAGCAACGACAAGCCTTTGAACAAATTAAACAGGAGATAGTTCAGGCAGTAGCCCTTGGGCCAGTCTGGGCAGGACAAGATGTGAAGAATGTGCTCTACACTGCAGCTGGGGAGAATGGTCCTACTTGGACCCTCTGGCAGAAAGCACCAGGGGAGACTCGAGGTCGACCCTTAGGGTTCTGGAGTCGGGGATACAGAGGATCCGAGGCCCGCTACACTCCAACTGAGAAGGAGATATTGGCAGCATATGAAGGGGTTTGAGCTGCTTCGGAAGTGGTTGGTACTGAAGCACAGCTCCTCCTGGCACCCCGACTGCCGGTGCTGGGCTGGATGTTCAAAGGGAGGGTCCCCTCTACACATCATGCAACCGATGCTATGTGGAGTAAGTGGGTTGCACTGATCACACAACGGGCCCGAATAGGAAACCCCAGTCGCCCAGGAATCTTGGAGGTGATCACGAACTGGCCAGAAGGCAAAGATTTTGGAATATCCCCAGAGGAGAAGGTGACGCGTGCTGAAGAGGCCCCACTGTATAATAAACTACCAGAAAATGAGAAGCAATATGCCCTGTTCACTGATGGGTCCTGTCGCCTTGTGGGAAAGCATCGGAGGTGGAAAGCTGCTGTATGGAGTCCTATACGCCAAGTCACAGAAACTGCTGAAGGAGAAGGTGAATCGAGTCAGTTTGCAGAGGTGAAAGCCATCCAGCTGGCCTTGGGCATTGCTGAACGAGAAAAATGGCCAGTACTTTATCTCTATACTGACTCATGGATGGTGGCCAATGCCGTGTGGGGGTGGTTGCAGCAGTGGAAGCAGAACAACTGGCAGCACAGAGGTAAACCCATCTGGGCTGCTGCGTTGTGGCAAGATATTGCTGCCCGGGTAGAGAACCTGACTGTAAAAGTACGTCATGTAGATGCTCACGTACCCAAGAGTCAGGCCACTGAGGAACATCAAAACAACCAGCAGGTGGACCAGGCTGCTAAGATTGAAGTGGCTCAGGTGGATCTGGACTGGCAACATAAGGGTGAATTTTTTATAGCTCGGTGGGCCCATGATGCCTCAGGCCGTCAAGGAAGAGATGCAACATATAGATGGGCTCGTGATCGAGGGGTGGACTTAACCATGGACGCTATTGCACAGGTTATCCATGAATGTGAAACACGCGCTGCAATCAAACAAGCCAAGTGAGTAAGGCCTCTTTGGTATGGAGGACGATGGTTGAAATACAAATATGGGGAGGCCTGGCAGATTGATTATATCACACTCCCACAAACCCACCACGGCAAGCGCTATGTGCTCACCATGGTGGAAGCAACCACCGGATGGCTAGAAACATACCCTGTGCCCCATGCCACCGCCCGGAACACCATCCTGGGCCTGGAAAACCAAGTCCTGTGGCGACATGGCACCTCAGAAAGAATTGAGTCAGACAACGGGACTCATTTCCGAAACACCCTCATAGACACCTGGGCCAAAGAGCATGGCATTGAGTGGGTCTATCACATCACCTACCATGCACCAGCCTCCGGAAAAATTGAACGATACAACGGGCTGTTAAAGACAACACTGAGGCAATGGGTGGTGGGACATTCAAGCATTGGGATACACATTTAGCAAAAGCAACCTGGTTAGTCAACACCAGGGGGTCTGTTAATCGAGCTGGCCCTGCCCAATCAAGACTTTTACGTACTGTAGATGGAGATAAAGTCCCTGTCGTGCACATAAGAAATATGCTGGGGAAGACAGTCTGGGTTACTCCTGCCTCTGGCAAGGGAAAACCCATCCATGGGTTTGCTTTTGCTCAGGGACCTGGGTGCACTTGGTGGGTAATGCCAAAGGATGGGGAAGTCCGGTGTGTACCTCAAGGGGATTTGATTTTGGGTGAAAATAGCCAATGAACTGAATTGTATGATGTCGATTGTTATATGATATTGTATATCATTATTTCTATGGTTGCTATCAATGGTATAGCAGTGAAAATCACCCAGATTAATGAAGAATGAACTAACTCCGATGAAACCGAGCAAAGTGCAACGATGATAGAACTGAACGAGTGCAGCAGTACCGAAATGAGAACTGGCTTCAGGATGCAACAGCCCAACACCACACACCATCCTTCTGGCCCTGAAAGACTGTTATGACAGTTGGAGCCCAAAGTTGTGGACTAAAAGAACTCAATGGACATTTCTATATATTTATGTATATATATGTATGTATATGTATTATATGTATATATGTATGTATATATATTATTGTCGTGGTTTAATCTGGCAGGCAGCCAAATACCACGCAGGCGCTCGCTCACTCCCCCTGCCCCCCCAGTGGGACGGGGAGAGAATTGGAAGGGTAAGAGTGAGAAAAACTCGTGGGTTGAGATAAAGACAGTTTAATAGAACAGAACAGGGAAAATAATAATAATAATAATGATAGAATATACAAAATGAGTGATACACAATGCAATTGCTCACCAGCCGCGCTGACCGATAACCAAGTAGCGATCGGTACTTCCTGGATCACGCCTACCCTTCATATACTGAGCATGACGTCACATGGTATGGAATACCCCATTAGCCAGCTGGGCTGGCTGTCCTGATTATGTTCCCTCCCATCTTGTGTACCTAGCTCAGTCAGTAGGCATGGGAGCTGTCCTTGGACTAGGAGGGCACTTAGCAACAACTGAAAACATCAGTGTGTTATCAACATTCTCCTCACACTAAATCCAAAACACAGCACTAGGAAGAAATTTAACCCTATCCCAGCCGAAACCAGGACAGTATCCACCCCTTATTCCATACCATTTACGTTATGCTTAGGTCTCACATTTTTCTATACATTTCAATTAATGCCTACTGACTGAGCTAGGTACACAAGATGGGAGGGAACATAATCAGGACAGCCAGCCCAGCTGGCTAATGGGGTATTCCATACCATGTGACGTCATGCTCAGTATATGAAGGGTAGGCGTGATCCAGGAAGTACCGATCGCTACTTGGTTATCGGTCAGCGCGGCTGGTGAGCAATTGCATTGTGTATCACTCATTTTGTATATTCTATCATTATTATTATTATTATTTTCCCTGTTCTGTTCTATTAAACTGTCTTTATCTCAACCCACGAGTTTTTCTCACTCCTACCCTTCCGATTCTCTCCCCGTCCCACTGGGGGGGCGGGGGGAGTGAGCGAGCGGCTGCGTGGTATTTGGCTGCCTGCCAGATTAAACCACGACACTATCAAAAACAACGGACAGGAAACTTTGATAACGGTTCATCATGATGTAGATAAAATAAAAGACGTTCTAAAAAGAGTAGAAAAGGATGGAGAACATAAATGGTGGGATACACTTTTCGGATGGTCACCCACTGCTATAGGTATCCTTAATAACTTGTGTCACCCTATTATTGTTCTCCTAATTTTGTCCTTGATTAGTATTGTTTTATCTATAGTGCTATATGTTTTAAATTGGCAAATGATAAAACAAATGAGGCATTTGATATATGCTCATCAGGTCCGACAACAAATTGAAGCAGGCAAAAATCTTATAAAGAACCTGGAGAGGAATGGAATAATATAAAAGGCATTAATATAAAGTAAATGAATTTACTAACTTTTTAGAAAAGGGGGGATTGATAGAGGGAACTAACACTTAAGGGTTAATAGACTAAACTAACTAACAATTCCTGACTGAGACCTTACTGTGGTACATCCTCCCACTTGATAAGAGAGAATAGACCTTGAGCTGGCTTGTTAGGCCTCCTATGTAACACCTGTGATGAGATGTGTCCTATGTAAATCACTAACAATGAACAACTGTGAAGGGATAAGTGTTAAAGGACAAGGTAACTGGATGCCCCGTTACATTCCAAGAGTCAAGGAACTGATGAGTTAATTAAGTGACCATATATAGACAAAGGAAGCCCAGAGTTCAACTAATGGACACAGTGAAGAAGACTATGGACGACCACCTGAGAAGGAAAAGGCCCTAACCCTAATTTTACTGCGCATGCTTGGACTTCCAGGAACTCATTACCATAAGACTGCCTTTTCTAAGGAATGTAATGAATATGTATATATTGATTGCATATAACCCCGTAAGTTAAGTACCCCGGTGCACACGATTGTGGTGGGGCGACCCCCTGTGCTGCCCAGCGCTGAATAAACATACCTACTTTATAACCTTCTAGGTTGTGGAGTCTGTTTTCTGCATGTCACTTCCCCCCATTTCAACTTATGCCCATTGTCTTTCATCCTCCTGCTGTGAAGAGCATGGTTCCATCTTCTTGACAACCTCCTCATAGGTATTGGGGGGCTGCTATTAGTTCCCCCTGAAGCCTTCTCTTCAGGCTCAACAAGCCTAGTTCCCTTAGCATCGACTCATAGGGCAAGTGCTCCACCTCCCTGACCAGCTTGGGAACTTCCACTGAACTTGCTCCAATTTAGCAACATCTTCCTTGTATTGGGGGGGGGGGGCAAAACTGGATGCAGTCTAACAAGTGCTGAGTAGAGGGGGATAATCACTTCCCTCAGTCTACTGGCTATGCTCCTCTTGATACAGACCAGGATACCGTTAGCCTTCATCACTGCCAGGGCATACTGCTAACCCATGTTTAGCTTACTGTCTTCCAGGTCCTCTTCAGCAGAGCTGCTCCCCAGCCAGTCACTCAGTGCCCAGCCTGTATCATTGCAAGGGGCTCTTCCTTCCCAGGTGCAGGACTTGGCAGTTGTCCTTGTTAAATTTCATGAGGTTCCTGTTAGCCCATTCCTCCAGTCTGTCTAGGTCCCTCTGAATGGCAGCCCTACCCTTGAGCATATCGACTGCAACCCCTGAGTTTGGTGTCATCCACAAATTTGATGAGGTGCATTCTGCCTGTATCAGAAATAGTGTGGCCAGCAGGAGTAAGGAGGTGATTGTGCCCCTGTACTCGGCACTGGTGAGGCCGCACCTCGAATCCTGTGTTCAGTTTTGGGCCCCTCACTACAAGAAGGACATGGAGGTGCTGGAGCGTGTCCAGAGAAGGGCAACGAAGCTGGTGAAGGGTCTAGAGCACAAGTCTGATGAGGAGCGGCTGAGGGAACTGGGGTTGTTTAGCCTGGCGAAGAGGAGGCTGAGGGGAGACCTCATCACGCTCTACAACTGCCTGAAAGGAGGTTGTAGCGAGGTGGGTGTCGGTCTCTTCTCCCAAGTAACTAGCGATAAGATGAGAGGAAATGGCCTCAAGTTGCGCCAAGGGAGGTTTAGATTGGACATTAGGAAAAATTTCTTTACTGAAAGAGTGGTCAGGCCTTGGAACAGGCTGCCCAGGGAAGTGGTTGAGTCACCAACCCTGGAAGTATTTAAAAGACGTGTAGATGAGGCGCTTAGGGACATGGTTTAGTGGGCATGGTAGTGTTGGGTTGATGGTTGGACTCGATGATCTTAGAGGTCTTTTCCAACCTTAATGATTCTATGATTCTGTCACCTCCACCAGATCACCGATAGAGGCATTACACAGGCCAGGTCCTAGGATAGACCCCTGCAGTACTCCACCTATAACTGGCCTCCAGGTAGAGTATGACCCATTAAACAATACCCTTTGAGCCTGAACATCCACTCAATTTTTCATCCATTTAGTAGTCCACCCATCTAGACCATAACATCCCAACATGGATACAAGGATGCTATGGGAGACAATATCAAAAGCCTTCCTAAAGTCAAGGTATACAACATCCATTGCTCTCTCCTCATGCACAGTGTCCCGATCCAATGTCGGGGGAGGTTTCGATACGATCCCAGGAGCGAGATTAAGACACAAACGAGGTCAAATGCCGCCAATTTCAAATGTCCTAAACAACTTTTATTATCAAAAGTTAAACTTATTAGCGATAGGATAGATTAGAACAAAGATAGAAATTAAGCAAGCATTTGGGATAGAGTTGCAAGAATAGTCACCACCATGGATCCGCGGCATCCCGAGGGTTCAAGTCGGAGGTGGGCGGCAGCAGGCGGTCGCGCCGGGGTCCAAACCTTCGGGGTTTCGGTTTCGGCGGTGGGTGGTCGCAGCGGGGTCGGCGGTGGGCGACGCACGCCGGGGCTTGTCTGGGCAGCCCCATTTTCCATGGCAACGGCACGTACTTGCACTTTGCTACATTCCTGTGCATGCGCATACGCTTCACGCGGCTCCAGCCTCGCTCTTCACGTGGCTAGCACGCGACTAGCACGTGGCTGCACATGCGCACACGCTCCTCACAACTGCGGCTAGCGCGGGGTCTCTCGGGCTACTCTATCGGGCTACTGGATTTGGCAATCTAGCCTCTATCGGGCTACTGGATTTGGCAATTCCTAACATAGACCCTGACCTGTGGACTGACTTCCTGGCCTGACCTCGGACCTGCCTTGTCACTATGGCTTTGCCTGGCCTTCACTGGATTGTGGCTGACCCTAGTCACTGTCACCATGATGTAGTAGGTACAGTATCTACTATTCCATACTGCTTGCTTCTGTAATTTTACTGTTCACTTCTGTAATTCTAAACAATGAAAACTTGTTGCTTAGAAATTAGGTAACTAGCAGGTGTTGTGTTTGCAAGTGTGTAGAATTGTAACTAGTCTAAATTGTGTATCCTGGAAGCATTGTTAGGCTCTAGTGAAGAATAACCTTGGAAACTATAAACAAATGTGGTCCAAGCATGGCTCAGGGACAAATTGCGACCCTATAAGGTAAAGAGGAAATAAGTTCATGAAGAGTTCACTACCCTGCCGACCACCAGAGACCACCCGAGACCCCCAAGGAGACCCTAAAGGCTTTAGTGCGCATGTGTTTAAGATGATGTAATATTATAATTAGTTCTCGGAAATGTAATGAATATGTAAAAGATAAATTTAAAATATGTATGAGAAGCCTGGATAGAAACAGAAAGGTGACTAGACCAGGTGTGCTTGATTTGTGGCAAGTCCACCGAGCACCCAGGCCTGAATAAAACAATATCTCTCCTGAGCGTGTGGAATTGGTTACTTGCACGCCAGGCACGAATCTGCTTTTCGGACAACAGTTTTTGGCGACCCAGATGGGACTGCTGTGAAGCCTTGCCCGGATCGACTTGCCGGCTCTCGGTGGGGAGACCCTGCTCTCTGGACTCCAGCACGCACCGACCTTTTGATCGGGGACTCCGTGAGTATTCTCCCCAATCAGAGCAGGTGAGCGACTCAACGGTGCAACGCTAAGGTAAATGAGATATTGTTTTGGGATATAAAATTGTGCATGCATTTGGTAAGGAATTGTGGCCACAGGTAAAGAGGTATATTCATATGCGTTTGACAGTGACGACTGGAGTATATGAAGTTGTGGTAAAGAACGTTCTTTTTTGGTAAAGATATGGGAGCTCAACCATCAAAAGTAACACCTTGTTCCCCCTTAGGATGCATCATTAAACATTGGGGAAAATTTGGGGGTGATCCTTTGAGAAAGGATAAATTAATTGAATATTGTACTAGATGGTGGCCAATGTATAAATTAGAAGATGAGGAAAAATGGCCAGAATTGGGAACCTTGCAATATAATACTATTTTACAATTAATGTTATTTTGTAGAAGACAAGGAAAATGGGATGAGGTACCTTATGTAGATTTGTTTTTTTCTTTGAGAAATGATCATGAAATTCAGAAAAAATGTAAACTTTTAGATTCAGATTCTAATGTACTGATGATGATGATGGAAAATAAGGAACCAAAAGCACATTGTTGTTCTGCTTGTAGCATAGGAAAACGGTGTTTAAAACTAGGAGAAGAAGAGGAAGATACACAAATGTTAGTACCACCAAATGAAGATGAAACTTCTGAAACCGAAGCAAGAGGAAGCAATACTTTTAGTCTGATAGCTGGCAGGACTAGAACCCAGCAAGGGTCTGTATTGTTGGCACCCCTCCGCCAGGCAGTGGACCCAAGGGGGGAGCCAGTATTTGTGAAAGTACCATTTACAACTTCTGATTTAATGAATTGGAAGGAGTTAGCAGGATCATATAGAGAGAATCCTGAAAAGGTGTATAGATCTTTTCGAACAATTATTGAAAATCATAATCCAGATTGGCAAGATATTCCAATTCTTTTGAATAATTTGTTTACTCCTGAAGAAAAGAGGGTAGTATTAGAAAAAGCAAATATGGAAAATGAGAGAATAAATGCAAGAGAAGGTCCTGCTCATTTTATGCCAAATCAAGACCCAAATTGGAATCCCAATAGTAATGACGGGAAATTGATGATTAAACAGTATCAACAATTAATTTTGTATGGAGTAAAGAATGGAATATCCCGCCCAAAGAATTTGGTGAAATTGACTCAAATAATTCAAGGAAAAACAGAGGACCCATCCGCCTTTTATGAACGATTATGTGAGGCAGCTAGGAAATGGACAGACTTAGATCCTGAGAGTGATGAGAATAGAGCAATATTTACTACTTTGTTTGCTGCTCCAGATATTCAAAAGAAATTGCAGAAAGTGGATGGGATTACAGGAATGACTATATCACAGTTAATTGGAATTGCTTATAAGGTGTATAACAATAGGGAAGAGGAGGAAAAGAAAAATCAGGAAAAAGAAAAAATAAAAGACAGGAAACAAAAAGCTGCTATTCTAGCAGCTGCTTTTGTAAATGCCCAAGGGTCAGCTGGAGGAAGAGGTGGAAGATATTTGAGAGGTAGAGGTAGAGGATATTTGAGAGGAAAAGGTAGAGGAGGTAGAGATATGTTTAAACAATATACCCCATTAGGATTTAATCAATGTGCTGTATGTAAGAAACAGGGACACTGGAAGAGTGAGTGTCCAGAGAACAAAGAAGCAGTCGTGAGTCAGTCACAGCAGATACCACCTGAAGCTGATTTACTTATGATGGGAGGAGACTCTGAATGATGGGGACCGGGGGTAGAAAATGATATTTTCCCAGCTGAGCCCCTGGTTCCAGTAAAGCTGGGAGATGAAGTAGTCGATTTTTTAGTAGATATTGGAGCAAAATATTCTGTTATAAATACATGTAAAGGACCAATGAGTAAATTTAATGTATCTATTGTTGGGGTCACGGGAAAGAAGGAGGTAAGGCCTTTTTTGAAACCTTTAAAATGTAAAATTGGAGGAAAAACATTGATGCATGAATTTTTATATATACCGGAATGCACCATGCCTCTCTTAGGATGGGATTTATTGAATAAATTCAATAAATAATTCCCCATATACCTGCTCTATATGGGGAACAACCTCAGCTGAATGTTTGCACTTGGGTATTTGTCTTCTGTTGGCATATCTGGGTACATTTTGCATGGCATTTAGGTGAAAATTGGATCCCCTGATACTGTTAGAAAATACAGCACCTTTGATAACTGTAGGGTTCTGGCAACATTCTCCCACTCCAAAACATGTTCAAAGAGGTGCATTTAGTGCTGTTAAGCACCCTAAGGCAGCCCTGTGAGTTTGCGGAGTAAATGCAGTTGGTCTGTGTGACTGTTCACTCAACTCCTGCTCAGGTTTTGGCCTAACACACAGCTCATGCTAAGGCCTGATGTATGCTGGGAGCAGTGCCATTAGGTTAAAGCAAGAAAAACACTTCGGCAGAATACAATGGAGAGGAAGAGATAAGGGCCATTCTGTAGACATTATCACTTGTAGCTTGCTGTCTCCTGCAGCCATCATCTCCTGCATCTTTGCATAGTAACTGTCTGGCAGTTTCTTCAGAATCCACTAACTAATGGAAATGTGCATTGGGTTATTCCCAGGTGGATATTCCCTGAAGGAACTACAGTCCATAGAGACAAGCCCATGCAGGAGCAGGTTTTCCTGACAGGAACTGCGGCCCATGGAGGACTCATTCTGGAGCAGTTCTTGAAGGACTGCAGCCTGTGGAAAGCCCATGCTGGAGAAGACTTTTTCCTGAAGGACTGCAGCCCGTAGAGAGGACCCATGCTGGAGCAAGGGAAAAGTGTGAGGAGGGTCTATACAAAATCGTATAGACCAAACTTCCAAGCTGGAAGTTATAAATACATCAGCTTATCCCAAAAACTTTTGAAGTGGATCCAACACTAGCTGGACTGCTGAGGCTTTTGTGCTTCCTAGTGTGATACAGGGGACGCTTGGCCCCTTCCCAAGAAACTTTTGCTCTTTCAAAAGACGGCTACTTTCAAAAAAGACCACCCTCAATGTTATGAAATGACTGCAACTCCCATTCCCCACTCCCCCACCCCCTCACCCCGCACAGCTCAGGGCAGGGAGGGTGAGGTAGAGGAGTAATTATCATTTGTCAGCCAGGTTTGTGTCCCTGGCTGTTCTTGTTTATAGCTTCCTCCTCCTTTTCTTATTATCCCTTTTTGCATTGAAAAGGCCCTTGACCAAATACCCTTAAAGGAACAGACACTCTCCTTCCACATACGCTTACAATTCTAAAAATCACTTTCCTTTCTATTTCATTTCTTGTATCCTTAGGTTGTTGGTTCTGAGGGAGCAAGAACCACCTTTATATTCTGTATCTATCACCGGTTCTAGTCTCTGGATAGAACTTCTAGAATTTACGGTAACACTAATAATGATTAACAGCCATAATAGTATACAGGTACCTGAACTAATGTGACCACCCAAACACAAGGCATGGATATTTATTGCAAGTTATTGCAGAGCTTGAATAGACCAACACAGCAAGCACTGGGGCACTGACTGATACAAGTGTTTGCCTCTATGTTTGCAAGAGAAACAGCAGAAAGACCAGGTAGCTCAGAGAGAAGGTAAAAATAGAAGCCCAAATCCAGAAGCATCCTTCTTGTGCTCAGAGAATCAGGATCTTGTTATCTGGGAGCAGCAAGGGCCGGCTGTTCCACAACAGCAGGTGAGCCAGGAGCTGAGGGTGACAGCAAAGCATGCAGGGGGGCAGTGACCTCACTGACAGGGCCCAGTCCCATAGTACCCAAACAAGGAGAGCAGAGCAGGTCTGGTGACAGTGACTAGGGTCAGCCACAATCCAGTGAAGGCCAGGCAAAGCCATAGTGACAAGGCAGGTCCGAGGTCAGGCCAGGAAGTCAGTCCACAGGTCAGGGTCTATGTTAGGAATTGCCAAATCCAGTAGCCCGATAGAGGCAAGGCTGCTGCAGCTCCATCTTCCCAGGTCCAGCCAGTAGTAAAGCTGAGCATGTATTCCCAACAGGCACACATGCACACATACACACTATATACATATATATATGTGTGTGTGTGTGTACGTAGGTACACAGCCAGCCAAACAGATCAACACAGCACCCACACAAACACAAAGAGCACAAACGGCCTGATCCTGTTCCCCTCCCTAGTTGATCACGATGAAAGCCCATTAGTGTAAAATATACACATATATAATATGGATCTCTCCAGTAGCTGGCCCCTAGATCCCTTGGTCTCCCAAGTTGCTGGCATCTGGACGTATGAGCCCCCAGGGCTTGCCACCTCACTCCAGTTGTTGGTACTCAGACTGCCTCTCCCCCCCCCACTATAGATTCCCTCCAGTAACTGGGTTTAGACACAGGCTTGCTAACCTAGTGAGGAGGGCTTTAAATTAGGTATGTCAGGGGGTTGGAGATCACAGCCTGTACTTAAGTGAGGAAATGGAAGATGGGATGGAAAGTATATGGGGCAGAGTGATGTGAGCAAGGGAGCCCTCAGAAAGGATAAAACAGGATGATGGGGGAGCAACTTCCAGTGCCTGCACACAAATGTGGGCAGCCTAGGTAGCAAACAGGAGGAGAGGGTGGTTGCAGAACTATGACATCACTGGAGTTAGCAAGCCAGATTTTTGGAGGGTGTCAGAGAACTTCTTAACACACTTGCTGGATGGGCCGACCGCAGTGATGCTCTCCTGGGTCTGCTACCCATGAACAAGGAAGAACTGGTTGGGGATGTGATAATCAATGGCAACCTTGGCTATAGCAACCACAAAACAGTGGAGTTGAAGATCCCAGGTAGAACGAACAAAGCGAGTAGCAGAGTACAAACCTTGGACTTCAAGAGAGCATACTTCAGCTTATTCAGGAAGTTGGTAGGTGGGATTGTGTGGGAGTCAGCTCTGAAGGGCAAAGGAGCTCAAGAAAGCTGGCAGGTCTTTAAGGGTAACCTCCTCCAAAGCATAAGAATGGTCCATCATAATACTCAGCAAAATGAGTAGATATATCAGGAGATGGGCTTGACTAAACATGGGACACATGACTGAGCTCCAGTGCAAAAAGAATGTATACAGGAGGTGGAAGTGAGGACAAGCTACAAAGGAGGATTATAGAAACATTGCCCAGGCATGAAGGGATGATGTTAGGAAATCCAAAGCCCAACTAGAGTTGAAGCTGGCAAGGGATATAAAGGGCAACAAGAAGAGCTTCTACCACTAGGTCAGCAATAAAAGAATAAACAAGGAAAATGTGGGCCCGCTCCTGATTGGGGCAGGCGATTTAGTGACGGGGGTGCAGATAATGCTGAAGTACTCAATGCCTTCTTTGCCTTGGTCTTCAGCCACAAGTTCTCCCAGGCCCCTGTGCTTAGAGACAGGGTTCAAGGAGGAGAGGAACTACCATTACTGGGGAAAGATCAATTCAGGGATCTCTTGAGAGAACGCAATCCATACAAGTCCATGGGATGAGATGCATCTCAGGGTGCTAAGAAAATTGGCTGATATTATTACAAGGCCACTCCCTATCATCTTTGAAAGGTTGTGGAGATCAGGGGAGGTCCCTGGTGACTGGAGAAAGGCAAATGTTGCACCCATCTTCATAAAGGGCAGGAAGGGGGATCTGGGGGACTATAGGCCAGGCAGCCTCACTTTGGGCGCTGGGAAAATCATGGAGCAAGCACTGTGGGAAGCTATTCCTGGGCACACGAAGGAGAAGGTGAATCAGAATAGTCATCCATACTTGACCAACCCAATGTCATTTTATTGTGGAAAGTATAGATCTGTGTGTGAGGGACTGAACTGTAAAGCATCTGTCTCAAAGATTGCTTGTCTAAGCGAAGAAAAGTATGGGAGCGACTGCGCCGTGTGCAGGATTCGGTTGGGGTCAACCGAAGGTCACGAGAGACCCCGCGCTAGCCGCAGTCGTGAGGAGCGTGTGCGCATGTGCAGCCACGTGCTAGTCGCGTGCTAGCCGCGTGAAGAGCGAGGCTGGAGCCGCGTGAAGCGTATGCGCATGCACAGGAATGTAGCAAAGTGCAAGTACGTGCCGTTGCCATGGAAAATGGGGCTGCCCAGACAAGCCCCGGCGTGCGTCGCCCACCGCCGACCCCGCTGCGACCACCCACCGCCGAAACCGAAACCCCGAAGGTTTGGACCCCGGCGCGACCGCCTGCTGCCGCCCACCTCCGACTTGAACCCTCGGGATGCCGCGGATCCATGGTGGTGACTATTCTTGCAACTCTATCCCAAATGCTTGCTTAATTTCTATCTTTGTTCTAATCTATCCTATCGCTAATAAGTTTAACTTTTGATAATAAAAGTTGTTTAGGACATTTGAAATTGGCGGCATTTGACCTCGTTTGTGTCTTAATCTCGCTCCTGGGATCGTATCGAAACCTCCCCCGACATTGGATCGGGACACTGTGCATGAGGAGAGAGCAATGGATGTTGTATACCTTGACTTTAGGAAGGCTTTTGATATTGTCTCCCATAGCATCCTTGTATCCATGTTGGGATGTTATGGTCTAGATGGGTGGACTACTAAATGGATGAAAAATTGAGTGGATGTTCAGGCTCAAAGGGTATTGTTTAATGGGTCATACTCTACCTGGAGGCCAGTTATAGGTGGAGTACTGCAGGGGTCTATCCTAGGACCTGGCCTGTGTAATGCCTCTATCGGTGATCTGGTGGAGGTGACAGAATCATAGAATCATTAAGGTTGGAAAAGACCTCTAAGATCATCGAGTCCAACCATCAACCCAACACTACCATGCCCACTAAACCATGTCCCTAAGCGCCTCATCTACACGTCTTTTAAATACTTCCAGGGTTGGTGACTCAACCACTTCCCTGGGCAGCCTGTTCCAAGGCCTGACCACTCTTTCAGTAAAGAAATTTTTCCTAATGTCCAATCTAAACCTCCCTTGGCGCAACTTGAGGCCATTTCCTCTCATCTTATCGCTAGTTACTTGGGAGAAGAGACCGACACCCACCTCGCTACAACCTCCTTTCAGGCAGTTGTAGAGCGTGATGAGGTCTCCCCTCAGCCTCCTCTTCGCCAGGCTAAACAACCCCAGTTCCCTCAGCCGCTCCTCATCAGACTTGTGCTCTAGACCCTTCACCAGCTTCGTTGCCCTTCTCTGGACACGCTCCAGCACCTCCATGTCCTTCTTGTAGTGAGGGGCCCAAAACTGAACACAGGATTCGAGGTGCGGCCTCACCAGTGCCGAGTACAGGGGCACAATCACCTCCTTACTCCTGCTGGCCACACTATTTCTGATACAGGCAGAATGCACCTCATCAAATTTGTGGATGACACCAAACTCAGGGGTTGCAGTCGATATGCTCAAGGGTAGGGCTGCCATTCAGAGGGACCTAGACAGACTGGAGGAATGGGCTAACAGGAACCTCATGAAATTTAACAAGGACAACTGCCAAGTCCTGCACCTGGGAAGGAAGAGCCCCTTGCAATGATACAGGCTGGGCACTGAGTGACTGGCTGGGGAGCAGCTCTGCTGAAGAGGACCTGGAAGACAGTAAGCTAAACATGGGTTAGCAGTATGCCCTGGCAGTGATGAAGGCTAACGGTATCCTGGTCTGTATCAAGAGGAGCATAGCCAGTAGACTGAGGGAAGTGATTATCCCCCTCTACTCAGCACTTGTTAGACTGCATCCAGTTTTGCCCCCCCCCCCCCAATACAAGGAAGATGTTGCTAAATTGGAGCAAGTTCAGTGGAAGTTCCCAAGCTGGTCAGGGAGGTGGAGCACTTGCCCTATGAGTCGATGCTAAGGGAACTAGGCTTGTTGAGCCTGAAGAGAAGGCTTCAGGGGGAACTAATAGCAGCCCCCCAATACCTATGAGGAGGTTGTCAAGAAGATGGAACCATGCTCTTCACAGCAGGAGGATGAAAGACAATGGGCATAAGTTGAAATGGGGGGAAGTGACATGCAGAAAACAGACTCCACAACCTAGAAGGTTATAAAGTAGGTATGTTTATTCAGCGCTGGGCAGCACAGGGGGTCGCCCCACCACAATCGTGTGCACCGGGGTACTTAACTTACGGGGTTATATGCAATCAATATATACATATTCATTACATTCCTTAGAAAAGGCAGTCTTATGGTAATGAGTTCCTGGAAGTCCAAGCATGCGCAGTAAAATTAGGGTTAGGGCCTTTTCCTTCTCAGGTGGTCGTCCATAGTCTTCTTCACTGTGTCCATTAGTTGAACTCTGGGCTTCCTTTGTCTATATATGGTCACTTAATTAACTCATCAGTTCCTTGACTCTTGGAATGTAACGGGGCATCCAGTTACCTTGTCCTTTAACACTTATCCCTTCACAGTTGTTCATTGTTAGTGATTTACATAGGACACATCTCATCACAGGTGTTACATAGGAGGCCTAACAAGCCAGCTCAAGGTCTATTCTCTCTTATCAAGTGGGAGGATGTACCACAGTAAGGTCTCAGTCAGGAATTGTTAGTTAGTTTAGTCTATTAACCCTTAAGTGTTAGTTCCCTCTATCAATCCCCCCTTTTCTAAAAAGTTAGTAAATTCATTTACTTTATATTAATGCCTTTTATATTATTCCATTCCTCTCCAGGTTCTTTATAAGATTTTTGCCTGCTTCAATTTGTTGTCGGACCTGATGAGCATATATCAAATGCCTCATTTGTTTTATCATTTGCCAATTTAAAACATATAGCACTATAGATAAAACAATACTAATCAAGGACAAAATTAGGAGAACAATAATAGGGTGACACAAGTTATTAAGGATACCTATAGCAGTGGGTGACCATCCGAAAAGTGTATCCCACCATTTATGTTCTCCATCCTTTTCTACTCTTTTTAGAACGTCTTTTATTTTATCTACGTCATGATGAACCGTTATCAAAGTTTCCTGTCCGTTGTTTTTGATAGTGTCGTGGTTTAATCTGGCAGGCAGCCAAATACCACGCAGCCGCTCGCTCACTCCCCCCGCCCCCCCAGTGGGACGGGGAGAGAATCGGAAGGGTAGGAGTGAGAAAAACTCGTGGGTTGAGATAAAGACAGTTTAATAGAACAGAACAGGGAAAATAATAATAATAATAATGATAGAATATACAAAATGAGTGATACACAATGCAATTGCTCACCAGCCGCGCTGACCGATAACCAAGTAGCGATCGGTACTTCCTGGATCACGCCTACCCTTCATATACTGAGCATGACGTCACATGGTATGGAATACCCCATTAGCCAGCTGGGCTGGCTGTCCTGATTATGTTCCCTCCCATCTTGTGTACCTAGCTCAGTCAGTAGGCATTAATTGAAATGTATAGAAAAATGTGAGACCTAAGCATAACGTAAATGGTATGGAATAAGGGGTGGATACTGTCCTGGTTTCGGCTGGGATAGGGTTAAATTTCTTCCTAGTGCTGTGTTTTGGATTTAGTGTGAGGAGAATGTTGATAACACACTGATGTTTTCAGTTGTTGCTAAGTGCCCTCCTAGTCCAAGGACAGCTCCCATGCCTACTGACTGAGCTAGGTACACAAGATGGGAGGGAACATAATCAGGACAGCCAGCCCAGCTGGCTAATGGGGTATTCCATACCATGTGACGTCATGCTCAGTATATGAAGGGTAGGCGTGATCCAGGAAGTACCGATCGCTACTTGGTTATCGGTCAGCGCGGCTGGTGAGCAATTGCATTGTGTATCACTCATTTTGTATATTCTATCATTATTATTATTATTATTTTCCCTGTTCTGTTCTATTAAACTGTCTTTATCTCAACCCACGAGTTTTTCTCACTCTTACCCTTCCAATTCTCTCCCCGTCCCACTGGGGGGGCAGGGGGAGTGAGCGAGCGCCTGCGTGGTATTTGGCTGCCTGCCAGATTAAACCACGACAATAATATATATACATACATATATACATATAATACATATACATACATATATATACATAAATATATACAAATGTCCATTGAGTTCTTTTAGTCCACAACTTTGGGCTCCAACTGTCATAACAGTCTTTCAGGGCCAGAAGGATGGTGTGTGGTGTTGGGCTGTTGCATCCTGAAGCCAGTTCTCATTTCGGTACTGCTGCACTCGTTCAGTTCTATCATCGTTGCACTTTGCTCGGTTTCATCGGAGTTAGTTCATTCTTCATTAATCTGGGTGATTTTCACTGCTATACCATTGATAGCAACCATAGAAATAATGATATACAATATCATATAACAATCGACATCATACAATTCAGTTCATTGGCTATTTTCACCCAAAATCAAATCCCCTTGAGGTACACACCGGACTTCCCCATCCTTTGGCATTACCCACCAAGTGCACCCAGGTCCCTGAGCAAAAGCAAACCCATGGATGGGTTTTCCCTTGCCAGAGGCAGGAGTAACCCAGACTGTCTTCCCCAGCATATTTCTTATGTGCACGACAGGGACTTTATCTCCATCTACAGTACGTAAAAGTCTTGATTGGGCAGGGCCAGCTCGATTAACAGACCCCCTGGTGTTGACTAACCAGGTTGCTTTTGCTAAATGTGTATCCCAATGCTTGAATGTCCCACCACCCATTGCCTCAGTGTTGTCTTTAACAGCCCGTTGTATCGTTCAATTTTTCCGGAGGCTGGTGCATGGTAGGTGATGTGATAGACCCACTCAATGCCATGCTCTTTGGCCCAGGTGTCTATGAGGGTGTTTCGGAAATGAGTCCCGTTGTCTGACTCAATTCTTTCTGAGGTGCCATGTCGCCACAGGACTTGGTTTTCCAGGCCCAGGATGGTGTTCCGGGCGGTGGCATGGGGCACAGGGTATGTTTCTAGCCATCCGGTGGTTGCTTCCACCATGGTGAGCACATAGCGCTTGCCGTGGTGGGTTTGTGGGAGTGTGATATAATCAATCTGCCAGGCCTCCCCATATTTGTATTTCAACCATCGTCCTCCATACCAAAGAGGCCTTACTCACTTGGCTTGTTTGATTGCAGCGCGTGTTTCACATTCATGGATAACCTGTGCAATAGCGTCCATGGTTAAGTCCACCCCTCGATCACGAGCCCATCTATATGTTGCATCTCTTCCTTGACGGCCTGAGGCATCATGGGCCCACCGAGCTATAAAAAATTCACCCTTATGTTGCCAGTCCAGATCCACCTGAGCCACTTCAATCTTAGCAGCCTGGTCCACCTGCTGGTTGTTTTGATGTTCCTCAGTGGCCTGACTCTTGGGTACGTGAGCATCTACATGACGTACTTTTACAGTCAGGTTCTCTACCCGGGCAGCAATATCTTGCCACAACGCAGCAGCCCAGATGGGTTTACCTCTGTGCTGCCAGTTGTTCTGCTTCCACTGCTGCAACCACCCCCACACGGCATTGGCCACCATCCATGAGTCAGTATAGAGATAAAGTACTGGCCATTTTTCTCGTTCAGCAATGCCCAAGGCCAGCTGGATGGCTTTCACCTCTGCAAACTGACTCGATTCACCTTCTCCTTCAGCAGTTTCTGTGACTTGGCGTATAGGACTCCATACAGCAGCTTTCCACCTCCGATGCTTTCCCACAAGGCGACAGGACCCATCAGTGAACAGGGCATATTGCTTCTCATTTTCTGGTAGTTTATTATACAGTGGGGCCTCTTCAGCACGTGTCACCTCCTCCTCTGGGGATATTCCAAAATCTTTGCCTTCTGGCCAGTTCGTGATCACCTCCAAGATTCCTGGGCGACTGGGGTTTCCTATTCGGGCCCGTTGTGTGATCAGTGCAACCCACTTACTCCACATAGCATCGGTTGCATGATGTGTAGAGGGGACCCTCCCTTTGAACATCCAGCCCAGCACCGGCAGTCGGGGTGCCAGGAGGAGCTGTGCTTCAGTACCAACCACTTCCGAAGCAGCTCAAACCCCTTCATATGCTGCCAATATCTCCTTCTCAGTTGGAGTGTAGCGGGCCTCGGATCCTCTGTATCCCCGACTCCAGAACCCTAAGGGTCGACCTCGAGTCTCCCCTGGTGCTTTCTGCCAGAGGGTCCAAGTAGGACCATTCTCCCCAGCTGCAGTGTAGAGCACATTCTTCACATCTTGTCCTGCCCGGACTGGCCCAAGGGCTACTGCCTGAACTATCTCCTGTTTAATTTGTTCAAAGGCTTGTCGTTGCTCAGGGCCCCATTTGAAATCGTTCTTCTTCCTGGTCACGTGATAGAGGGGGCTTACAATCAGGCTGTAATCTGGAATATGCATTCTCCAAAAGCCCACAACGCCTAAGAAAGCTTGTGTTTCCCTTTTGCTGGTTGGTGGGGACATGGCTGTTATTTTGTTGATCACATCCATTGGGATCTGACGACGTCCATCTTGCCATTTTATTCCTAAAAACTGGATCTCCTGTGCAGGTCCCTTGACCTTACTTTGGTTTATGGCAAAACCGGCCTACAGAAGGATTTGAATTATTCTCTCCCCTTTCTCAAAAACTTCTTCTGCTGTGTTGCCCCATACAATGATGTCATCAATGTATTGCAGGTGTTCTGGAGCCTCACCCTGTTCCAGTGCTGTGTGGATTAGTCCATGTCAAATGGTAGGGCTGTGTTTCCACCCCTTGGGCAGTAGGTTCCAGGTGTACTGGACACCCCTCCAAGTGAAAGCAAACTGTGGCCTGCACTCTGCCGCCAAAGGGATGGAGAAGAACGCATTAGCGATGTCAATTGTGGCGTACCACTTGGCTGCCTTTGACTCCAGTTCGTATTGGAGCTCTAGCATGTCCGGCACGGCAGCACTCAGTGGCGGCGTGACTTCGTTCAGGCCACGGTAGTCTACTGTTAGTCTCCACTCTCCATTAGACTTTCGCACTGGCCATATGGGACTGTTAAAGGGTGAGCGAGTCTTGCTGATCACTCCTTGGCTCTCCAGTCGACGAATCAGCTCATGGATGGGGATCAGGGAATCTCGGTTGGTGCGATATTGTCGCCGGTGCACTGTTGTGGTAGCGATTGGTACCTGTTGTTCTTCCACCCTCAGCAACCCCACAACAGAAGAGTCCTCCGAGAGACCAGGCAAGGTGGACAGCTGTTTAATTTCCTCCGTCTCCAAGGCAGCTATACCAAAAGCCCACCGGTACCCTTTTGGGTCCTTGAAATACCCTCTCCTGAGGTAGTCTATGCCAAGGATGCACGGAGCCTCTGGGCCAGTCACAATGGGGTGCTTCTGCCACTCATTCCCGGTTAGGCTCACATCGGACTCCAATACAGTTAACTCTTGGGATCCCCCTGTCACTCCAGAAATACAAATGGGTTCTGCCCCTTTATAGCTTGATGGCATCAGGGTGCACTGTGCACTGGTGTCTACGAGAGCCTTATACTCCTGTGGGTCTGATGTGCCAGGCCATCGAATCCACACAGTCCAGTAAACCCGGTTGTCCCTTTCCTCCACCTGGCCGGAGGCAGGGCCCCTCTAGTCCTGGTCATAATATCTGTTTCTCACTTCTTGCAAACATGAGTCAAGAATTCCTTCATTACAATCCAAAGTAAGATCAGTCCTTCTACTCTGTCTGGGGAACTGTTCACTGGAAACTGGACCGTCGTGAGACAGGTTTTTCCTGACAACTGGAGCAGCATTTTTCCTGGGAGAACCCCCTTGTGTGATTTTTTTTCCTTGCAACTCACATACACGTGCCTCTAGGATGAAGGTAGGTTTTCCATCCCACTGCCTCATGTCCTCTCCATGGTCACGCAGGTAAAACCACAGGGTGCCCCGTGGTGTGTACTTTCTATATCCTCTCTCTTGAGCAGAAGAACGCTGACCCTTAATGGCTGAGATACTGGTCCATACAGGTGGAGAACAGGACCTATCGTCTTTGAGTTGCTGGACCTCCCGGGACAGTTTCTCCACAGCTGAGACAAGGGAGGAGGAGACAGTTTCTTCATATTCCCGGAGGTTGCTAACCAACTCATCTACCCTTGGTGCTTCTTCCTCTTTCCAGCACAGTACTGCCAACGCATTGGCATATGACGCTGGTGCGCTCCGTAGTAATTTCCGCCACATGGGTCACGTGCACTGGACTTCATCTGGATCTTTGGGTGTTTGGTCATTGTCCAGGTCACTATAAACTACCTCCAGCACACCTAGTTCTCTCAGGTACTGGATACCTCTCTCCATAGTGGTCCATTTGCTTGGGCGATATATAACATCTTCCTTGAAGGGATACCTTTCCTTCACGCCTGACAGCAGTCGCCTCCAAGGGCTGAGGGCCTGTGTCCCTCTTCCAATTGCTTTGTCAATGCCTCCTTCCCTAGCAAGGGATCCCAGCTGTTTGGCTTCTTTCCCCTCTAATTCCAGGCTACTGGCCCCATTATCCCAGCATCGGAGCAGCCAGGTAACAATATGCTCGCCTGGACGACGGCTGAAATCTTTCCGCATATCTCGCAGCTCACTCAGGGATAGGGATCGGGTGGTTTCTGTCTCGTTTATGAGTTCTTCCTCTTCCTCCTCCCCTCCTCGTGATGGCCCTGCTCTTCCACCATCCCTTTCTAAACGACCTGACTCCGCTTCCAAGATTTCCTCTTCTGTACAGGGGCAACGGATACCAGCAAGGGTTGGTCCTCTGGTTCAGCTGTAGTGCCTGTTGCTGGGGTTTGGGTAGCTGCAGTGCTTGTCATGGGGGTTGGAGTAACTGTAGTGCCTGTTGCCGGAGCTTGAGTGGCTGCAGTGCCTGTTGCAGGGGTTGGAGAAGCTATGGTGACTGTTGCCAGGGTTTGAGTAGCCACAGGGGTTGTCGTGGGGGTTGGAGTAGCCGCAGTGCCTGTCGTGGGGTTTTGAGTAGCCACCGTGTCTGTAGCCGCCCCCGAGACTCGCCGCTCCGCCCGCCCCGATGAGGCAACGCTGCTTGCCCTCCCTCTTTTCTTGTTCCTGAGGGTTGATCTCTGGACAGTATTCCTGAATAGTTGTTTAACCCTAAACAAGGCCGGAACCACATTCAGGAGACATAGTACCAATATGAACATGCTTGTTTGAACATCCCAAGGATATTCAAAATTCTCAGGGAATATTGCGGACATCTTTGTGAAGAGGATAGAAGAAAAAGGAGTTTCTGACGATATGGAAGGGAAGATGAACAAGTGGGAGAGAGTGTCCCATCCCGTCTCCCCCTTAAATTCATTCTCCGAGGAGAAAAAAGTGCAATTGCCAATAATTTCTAAGAGGTGGTTCCCGAGGTACAGAAATGACAGCAGTGCCGAGTACAGATACCAGATTAGACTTACGACCAATGATTTTATCACCTCATAAAACAGCAGCAAAATGATAATCTTGGCCCAGTTCCGAATAATGATAAACAGAACAAAAGGGAACATATACTGCAAGCAAGGTTTTACATGACCCAACATTGAGAGCCAGCCCCACAACTTTGACAGCCAATACATCAACATTGTGACCAATCAATATAATGGATGCTTATAACAATTTTGCCTTAACACACTTTGGTCAGATCTATCGTTATCTCAACCCTTCGTGCCCCACGTTGGGTGCCAAAAAGGACTGTCGTGGTTTAATCTGGTAGGCAGCCAAATACCACGCAGCCGCTCACTCACTCCCCCCGCCCCCCCAGTGGGACGGGGAGAGAATCGGAAGGGTAAGAGTGAGAAAAACTCGTGGGTTGAGATAAAGACAGTTTAATAGAACAGAAAAGGGAAAATAATAATAATAATAATGATAGAATATACAAAATGAGTGATACACAATGCAATTGCTCACCACCCGCGCTGACCGATAACCAAGTAGCGATCGGTACTTCCTGGATCACGCCTACCCTTCATATACTGAGCATGACGTCACATGGTATGGAATACCCCATTAGCCAGCTGGGCTGGCTGTCCTGATTATGTTCCCTCCCATCTTGTGTACCTAGCTCAGTCAGTAGGCACGGGAGCTGTCCTTGGACTAGGAGGGCACTTAGCAACAACTGAAAACATCAGTGTGTTATCAACATTCTCCTCGTACTAAATCCAAAACACAGCACTAGGAAGAAATTTAACCCTATCCCAGCCGAAACCAGGACAATAGTATCATAGGCCCAGAGACAAACCACCTCAATGGTCCGTACTAATGTAAAGTTATGCCAACAATCTAATTCCCTGGAAGTACAGACCTTTGTGCTCTTATTTGTAGGAGTAACTGAGATAGTAATTTGAGATGCCTTTTTATGGGTGGTCCCATTAACCATTCGGCATCCTACTTTGATTTCTTCTCCTACAGTTCCTTGAAGTTGATGGATTCCCTTTATACCCTTACTCCATTCTTCTTTTAAGTATACTTGACTTCCGTGCATAACTACGGTAGATAGATTTGCACCCTTTCGATCAGAATGTATCCCCATGGATCCAGTGTATCCGATATAAGCTTGAGACCAAGGTTGCCCAATATTATTCTGGCTAGAAGTGCTCCCCCATCCCTGAATTATAATTATGACCGTGAGAAAAATAATTTTCCTGGTTGGACTTGCGTGACTCCATGGAGATTTATGTGCCTTTTTCACCCTGGTGTGATGGATCCAGGCGCTCTGCTCCTTGATTTTGATTGCTGTGAAGGAGGTGAGGAGTACCTGGAATGGTCCTTCCCACTGCGGCTCCAAAGTCTTTTCTGTAAGAGACTTTATATACACATAGTCTCCAGGTTGTATGTTATGTACAGGCCCATCCAAACCCCTGCTTCGAGTCCCAACCACATATTTCTCAATTTTGCTGAGTTGTTTGCCTAATGCTACCATGTAGGAGGTCATGATTTCATCCCCAGCTTGTGTGGACATCCCTTTCTGTATTCTATAGGGTCGTCCATACAAGATTTCAAAAGGGCTCAGTCCTTCTTTTGCTCTTGGCCTAGTTCGTATGCGCAAAAGAGCCAAAGGAAGAGACTGAGGCCAGGCCAAGTTAGTTTCCTGTCCCAATTTCACAATCTGCTGTTTGATTAAGTGGTTCATTTTTTCTACTTGGCCACTCGACTGAGGGCGATATGGGGTATGAAGCTGCCAATCTATGCCTAAATGGCGGCTAATTTGTTGTACTACTTTTGAGATGAAATGTGGTCCTCTGTCAGAAGATATGGTTGCTGGAACCCCAAAACGTGGTATTATTTCTTGTATTAATGCTCTGGTTACCTCCCGAGCCTTGGCTGTCCTGGTAGGGAATGCCTCTGGCCAACCTGAAAAGGTGTCAGTTAATACCAATAAATATTGATACCCCCCTTTTCTTGGGAGTTCTGAAAAATCAATCTGCCATTGTTGCCCAGGCCCGTTGCCTTTTCCAATTTGGCCCATTTCTGGTTTGGGGGTATTCTTGAGATTAGTCTGGAGGCAAAGATCGCACTGCTGAGTCACTTGTCTCACAGTGGTGTATAGATTTCTAGCTACGATCTCTCTAATTAGTTGTTTATATAGGGCCTCTGCCCCCCAATGCCTCTTCCTATGTTCTTCCTATGTTCTTCCCTTATCAGAGACCATGTTAGATAGGAGGGAATGATTAGTTTCCCTTGTGGGGTGAGAGCCCACCCCTCTTTACTATATGACCCTTCTAGATCTGTGATAAGCTTCTGATCTTTTTTGGTATATTCTGGCTTACCTTCTAGGGAGATTTGCCCATCAGGGACTAAAGCCCCTTCTGTTTTTACCTTTGCTTTGGCTACCTGTTTTGCCTCTCTGTCCGCCAGCTCATTTCCTCTTTCCAACTCCGAGTTCACTTTCTGGTGCGCCTTAATGTGCATGATCGCCACTTTCTCAGGGAGTTGGACTGCCTCCAACAGTTTCAGGATCTCCTCTGCATGTTTGATGTTTTTACCCTGTGTGTTCAATAATCCTCTCTCCTTCCAGATTGCTCCATGCACATGTACAACTCCAAAGGCATATTTCGAGTCTGTATAGATATTCACAGCTTTGCCTCGGGCCAATTCCAAGGCGCGGGTCAGAGCAATTATTTCTGCCTTCTGTGCAGAGGTATTCATGGGCAAAGGCCTTGACTCTATTACTTCCTGACTGGTGGTAATGGCATATCCGGCATGCCTTTTACCACTTAGGACATAGCTACTTCCATCCGTGAACCAGTTTTCCGTGTTTTCCATAGGACTGTCTCTCAGGTCCGAACGGCTCGAATATGTTGCTTCTATGGTCTCCAGACAGTCATGATGCACTGGTTCTCCTGTGCTTCCACTGAGGAAAGAGGCTGGATTGACAATGTTAGTGACTACAATCTCCACATCATCTTGTTCTACCATTATAGCCTGGTATTTCAAGAATCTTTGTGGGGAAAGCCAGTGTCCACCTTTCGCTTCTAGTACTGCAGATACTGTATGGGACACCAACACAGCCATTTTCTGGCCCAGGGTGAATTTTCGGGCTTCCTGGATGTTTAGTACTACGGCCGCGACCGCTCGCAAGCATCCAGGCCAACCCTTTGCAGTTGCATCCAATTGTTTGGAAAAGTAGGCAACTGCTCGTTGATATGGGCCCAGATCTTGTGCTAATATTCCTAGGGCAATCCCCTGCTTCTCGTGGGAAAAAAGGAAAAACAGCTTACTCACATCCGTGAGTCCTAAGGCTGGGGCCAACATCAGGGCCTTTTTTAGCAGCTCAAAGGCCCGTATGGTCTCTTTGTTCCATTTAAGGGGTTTCTGCTCAGTGGTTGTTAGTGTGTACAGGGGTTTAACAAGCAGTCCATAGTTATAGATCCATAGTCGGCACCACCCAGTCATCCCCAGGAAAGTTCGTAACTCTTTCACTGTTTGCGGTCTTGGAGTTTGGCATATTGTCTCTTTTCGGGCCTGTCCCAAAGTCCTTTGTCCAGCACTGATTTCATAGCCCAGATAAATCACCTTGCACTGCATTACTTGGGCCTTCTTCTTGGATACCCAGTATCCCTGGAGCCCCAAAAAATTTAGCAGACTCACTGTCCAGGTCATACAAGCGTCCTTTGTCCTAGTGGCAATCAAGATATCATCCACATATTGTAAAAGTTTCCCTTCCTCAGGCGGGGCTTCCCAGGACTCAAGATCTTTTGCGAGTTGGTTACCAAATATAGTAGGGCTGTTTTTGAACCCTTGTGGTAACACCGTCCAAGTAAGCTGAGTTTTACGCCCGCTTTTAGGATTTTCCCATTCAAATGCAAATATTTTCTGGCTGGCCTTATGGAGAGGGAGGCAAAAGAAGGCATCCTTCAGGTCTAAAACAGTAAACCAGGTTAGTTCAGGTGTCAATACAGTCAGCAAGGTGTATGGATTCGCCACTACCGGATAGAGGTCTTCAGTTATCTTATTTATAGCCCGTAGGTCCTGGACCACCCGATATGACCCGTCGGGTTTATGGACAGGTAATATGGGAGTGTTAAAATCGGATTCACATTCCTTTAGTAATCCCAGTTGTAAAAATTTTTCTATTATTGGCCGAATTCCCTCCCTGTCCTCCTTCCTCAGGGGATATTGTTTGATTCTTACCGGCTGTCGTCCTTCTTTGAGTTTGACCTCAACAGGTGAAGCATTCTTTGCTTTCCCGGGCACATCGGTGGCCCATACCCCGGGGTGTACCTGGTTCATGATTTCTTCGCTGATTTTTCCTTCTGTGGGAACACTAGCTAGGGATAAACTCATTATTTGGATATACTGCTGGTCATTTACCTCCAGAGTAATCTCTCCCTTTTCAAATTTGATTATTGCACCCAATTGTTCCAATAAATCTCTCCCCAAAAGTGCTTTCGGGGAGTTGGGCATGTACAGGAATCTGTGGATGCCCCATTGTTTTCCCAGTTTATATCTCAGAGGTTCACAAAAATATACTTTTTCCACTTTGGCCAGTTGCCCCTTTTACCATGATATAGTCATTTCCCAGGGGCATCAAAGCTTGGTTTAAAACCGAATACGTTGCCCCTGTGTCAACCAGAAATTCTACCTTCTTTTGCTCCTTCCCTAGCTGCATTATAACCAGTGGATCCGCTAGGGTGGATTCCCCCGGTTCCCGTCAGTCTTTCTTCACATGGGCCACTATTCTTCCTTTCTGATTGTTTCGTCCCTTCTCCTTATTTTTCCGCTTTTCTGGACAATCATCTTTCCAGTGACCAAATCTTTTGCATAACGCACATTGATCCTTGCCTAATCGAGGCGGTCCTCGCCTGGGTTTTCTTTCTTCTTCCTCCCTGATGACCGCCACCACCCTTCTTTGCCCCCGTTTGTAATCTTCCTCTCTATTACTGAACACTCTCCATGCCTCATCCAGCAATACTTCCAGGTTCCTACCTTCTGTGGGATGCAGCTTTTGGAGCTTGCGCCTAATATCTCCTGTAGACTGACCCAAAAATAAAGAAACTAGTAGTTGTATTCCTACCTCTGACCCAGGATCCAGCGGTGTATTGCGGCACATTACGTCCCTTAGTCGATCCAAGAATTCGGATGGTGACTCGGAAGGACCTTGTTTGATTGCATATAGTGCTGACCAGTTTATGGTTTTGGGAATGGCCCTTTCCATTCCTTTTGAAATCCACCCCTGGTATGCCTGCAATTTTTCCATATGTGCAGACCTATTAGCATCCCATTTTGGATCCTGAAGGGGGAGGTATTCTTTAACATCTCCTCCTGTAGCTTTATAATGATCTTCAGCCAAATCTCCTGCAGTCTTTAAAATTAATTGTTTTTCTGTTTCTGTCATATATTCTAATAACAACTGTATGTCATTCCAATTGGGGTTGTGTTGCTTTACAATAAACTGGAAATGTTTAGTTACACTTACCGGGTCATTCCTGTAATCCTTGGCAACCCTTTTCCATGCCTCTAAATCGGTAGTGGAAAAAGGTACCTTAATTAGCATCGTCCCGCCCTCAGGCCTTACCGCCTCTCGGAGAGGTGCTTGTAAGACTGTTAGGGCAGACTTTTTTCTGGTACGGGAGGATACAGGGCTGTCCGGAGGAGTGGAGGTTCTGTCTGGGTCCGCATCCTGTTCTTGTGATCGAGGGGGAGGCTTAAGCAAATCAGTTAGATCTTGTTCTGATGCCTGGTGAATTTTATTTATTTTACTACACCTTTGTCCAATACTACATGCCGAGCAACACCGCCTCAGTTTACCCTTAAGTTCTTTATTATTCTCCCGCTCGAGGGCGAGTACCATAGGGTCCTGTATCGGCACCATTCCACAGTCCCTTTGCCACTCCGGGTGGTTTCGGAGGGTGAAAAACATATCTGCATATGACACTTCATCCCATTTTCCTTCTCTCCTTAAAAACAACATTAATTGCAAGATAGTGCTATAATCAATTGTAATCAATTGACCCATTAAGTGGCCACTTAGCTCCATCTTCCAGCTTATAAATCGTCCACCATTGATTGCAATACTTAATGAGAGTCTTCTTATTCTCTGTACCCCCAGCTCCAACCATATCCCTCCAGTGTGTCAATATGCAACCAAGGGGGCTCTTCCTTAAAATATCCTTATTCTGAGTGTTACCCATTCCTCTGATTCCTTATCCTTATCTTCTAGATTGTTTCTTTGTTAGCGGTGGGACTTTTGTTCTAATTTCCACGCAAACCTTTTCTTACAGGTTCTTACAGTCTTTTCCCAATCTTCTTTCCCAAACGTCCCAAATCTCTGGGATTAGGTTTTTCTTTCCACATACAAACTACTATTTCGGATTTTTGATGAGCCCTTTCCCAATCATAAAACCGTGGGATTTGGGGAAAGCACTTAGGACATTCAGCTTTCCGCCTCATAGATAAACAATACCACTTTTTCTCACAAGATGTACATTTCAACAGGACCCAAGCCGAATGCCAATTTTCACGTAATTTGTTAGTAAGCCCACACACAAAACAAGGGATCACCCCTATATGTCATCAATATGGGGGTTTAAAAAGGTATCTAGGACAGGTTGTTCCCAATCTAGGGCTACTATCTGTCCAGCTGGTGTTAAATACGCTCCTCTTAATAAAATTCGTTCCTCTCCCCTCCTTATCCAGTTCCCTCCTTCGTTTAAATATTCCCAAGGTTCGAGCCCAAACCACCGAAGGAGTGACTCTCTCTGTCCTGCCACTTTGATGATCAGCCAGACCCCCGATACTTAGGAGATTGACTAAACACCACAGCGGCCCAACTTACACATTTCAAAACATGTACAAATCTTACAAACGTTCCAAGCGCTTTGTCCGTCTCTGGCCATGTTCCTCGCGGAATCACGGAACCGCAAACCAGGACTCCCACTCGCTTCACAGCGGCACTGTGTCTCAAACACACGCACATGCACACAAATGCTTCTAACATAAAATACCCGGGCGTTTCATAGATAAAGCATACAGTTCATGCTCTAGTTGTTATCCCTTCAGCAGCTGCAAAGCATACCACAATTTGAGGCTCTCTTACCCTTCTCCTGCTTCTTATACAGTCATTAGCAGGTCCGTCCTGGCTCCCGATGCCGGGATGCAGCGAGAACCTCAGATTCACTCGATCTACCCCCAAGATCGCTAGCGGCCGCTCTATCGGTCAGCGAATCCCCTTATTACCGTATAGGGTACCCTCCTTCCATACGGGGACTATGCTGTACGCCAGTCGTCACTGCGCGGTTTACCAGCGGCCCCGGCCAAGCGTGGGCGTCCCCTACGACTTACTGGCCCCCTTGTTAAACATACCGTTTATCCGCAGCTTCAGGAGGTCATTGTCTACTCCCGCGGTGAGCGGCTGGGAGTGGAGGCTCCTCCGAGGAAAGTACTCGGGGCGCGCCTAGGGCGCGCGTTAGTTAGTTTAATCTATTAACCCTTAAGTGTTAGTTCCCTCTATCAGAAGGGGGTCTGACTGAATATAAGGAAAGTTTTTCACCATGAGGACAATCAAGCAGCAGAACAGGGGCCCAGAGAGGTTGTGTAGTCTCTAGCCTTGGATGTTTTCAAGACCAGACTGGATAAAGTCTTCCCCAGCATATTTCTTATGTGCACGACAGGGACTTTATCTCCATCTACAGTACGTAAAAGTCTTGATTGGGCAGGGCCAGCTCGATTAACAGACCCCCTGGTGTTGACTAACCAGGTTGCTTTTGCTAAATGTGTATCCCAATGCTTGAATGTCCCACCACCCATTGCCTCAGTGTTGTCTTTAACAGCCCGTTGTATCGTTCAATTTTTCCGGAGGCTGGTGCATGGTAGGTGATGTGATAGACCCACTCAATGCCATGCTCTTTGGCCCAGGTGTCTATGAGGGTGTTTCGGAAATGAGTCCCGTTGTCTGACTCAATTCTTTCTGAGGTGCCATGTCGCCACAGGACTTGGTTTTCCAGGCCCAGGATGGTGTTCCGGGCGGTGGCATGGGGCACAGGGTATGTTTCTAGCCATCCGGTGGTTGCTTCCACCATGGTGAGCACATAGCGCTTGCCGTGGTGGGTTTGTGGGAGTGTGATATAATCAATCTGCCAGGCCTCCCCATATTTGTATTTCAACCATCGTCCTCCATACCAAAGAGGCCTTACTCACTTGGCTTGTTTGATTGCAGCGCGTGTTTCACATTCATGGATAACCTGTGCAATAGCGTCCATGGTTAAGTCCACCCCTCGATCACGAGCCCATCTATATGTTGCATCTCTTCCTTGACGGCCTGAGGCATCATGGGCCCACCGAGCTATAAAAAATTCACCCTTATGTTGCCAGTCCAGATCCACCTGAGCCACTTCAATCTTAGCAGCCTGGTCCACCTGCTGGTTGTTTTGATGTTCCTCAGTGGCCTGACTCTTGGGTACGTGAGCATCTACATGACGTACTTTTACAGTCAGGTTCTCTACCCGGGCAGCAATATCTTGCCACAACGCAGCAGCCCAGATGGGTTTACCTCTGTGCTGCCAGTTGTTCTGCTTCCACTGCTGCAACCACCCCCACACGGCATTGGCCACCATCCATGAGTCAGTATAGAGATAAAGTACTGGCCATTTTTCTCGTTCAGCAATGCCCAAGGCCAGCTGGATGGCTTTCACCTCTGCAAACTGACTCGATTCACCTTCTCCTTCAGCAGTTTCTGTGACTTGGCGTATAGGACTCCATACAGCAGCTTTCCACCTCCGATGCTTTCCCACAAGGCGACAGGACCCATCAGTGAACAGGGCATATTGCTTCTCATTTTCTGGTAGTTTATTATACAGTGGGGCCTCTTCAGCACGTGTCACCTCCTCCTCTGGGGATATTCCAAAATCTTTGCCTTCTGGCCAGTTCGTGATCACCTCCAAGATTCCTGGGCGACTGGGGTTTCCTATTCGGGCCCGTTGTGTGATCAGTGCAACCCACTTACTCCACATAGCATCGGTTGCATGATGTGTAGAGGGGACCCTCCCTTTGAACATCCAGCCCAGCACCGGCAGTCGGGGTGCCAGGAGGAGCTGTGCTTCAGTACCAACCACTTCCGAAGCAGCTCAAACCCCTTCATATGCTGCCAATATCTCCTTCTCAGTTGGAGTGTAGCGGGCCTCGGATCCTCTGTATCCCCGACTCCAGAACCCTAAGGGTCGACCTCGAGTCTCCCCTGGTGCTTTCTGCCAGAGGGTCCAAGTAGGACCATTCTCCCCAGCTGCAGTGTAGAGCACATTCTTCACATCTTGTCCTGCCCGGACTGGCCCAAGGGCTACTGCCTGAACTATCTCCTGTTTAATTTGTTCAAAGGCTTGTCGTTGCTCAGGGCCCCATTTGAAATCGTTCTTCTTCCTGGTCACGTGATAGAGGGGGCTTACAATCAGGCTGTAATCTGGAATATGCATTCTCCAAAAGCCCACAACGCCTAAGAAAGCTTGTGTTTCCCTTTTGCTGGTTGGTGGGGACATGGCTGTTATTTTGTTGATCACATCCATTGGGATCTGACGACGTCCATCTTGCCATTTTATTCCTAAAAACTGGATCTCCTGTGCAGGTCCCTTGACCTTACTTTGGTTTATGGCAAAACCGGCCTACAGAAGGATTTGAATTATTCTCTCCCCTTTCTCAAAAACTTCTTCTGCTGTGTTGCCCCATACAATGATGTCATCAATGTATTGCAGGTGTTCTGGAGCCTCACCCTGTTCCAGTGCTGTGTGGATTAGTCCATGTCAAATGGTAGGGCTGTGTTTCCACCCCTTGGGCAGTAGGTTCCAGGTGTACTGGACACCCCTCCAAGTGAAAGCAAACTGTGGCCTGCACTCTGCCGCCAAAGGGATGGAGAAGAACGCATTAGCGATGTCAATTGTGGCGTACCACTTGGCTGCCTTTGACTCCAGTTCGTATTGGAGCTCTAGCATGTCCGGCACGGCAGCACTCAGTGGCGGCGTGACTTCGTTCAGGCCACGGTAGTCTACTGTTAGTCTCCACTCTCCATTAGACTTTCGCACTGGCCATATGGGACTGTTAAAGGGTGAGCGAGTCTTGCTGATCACTCCTTGGCTCTCCAGTCGACGAATCAGCTCATGGATGGGGATCAGGGAATCTCGGTTGGTGCGATATTGTCGCCGGTGCACTGTTGTGGTAGCGATTGGTACCTGTTGTTCTTCCACCCTCAGCAACCCCACAACAGAAGAGTCCTCCGAGAGACCAGGCAAGGTGGACAGCTGTTTAATTTCCTCCGTCTCCAAGGCAGCTATACCAAAAGCCCACCGGTACCCTTTTGGGTCCTTGAAATACCCTCTCCTGAGGTAGTCTATGCCAAGGATGCACGGAGCCTCTGGGCCAGTCACAATGGGGTGCTTCTGCCACTCATTCCCGGTTAGGCTCACATCGGACTCCAATACAGTTAACTCTTGGGATCCCCCTGTCACTCCAGAAATACAAATGGGTTCTGCCCCTTTATAGCTTGATGGCATCAGGGTGCACTGTGCACTGGTGTCTACGAGAGCCTTATACTCCTGTGGGTCTGATGTGCCAGGCCATCGAATCCACACAGTCCAGTAAACCCGGTTGTCCCTTTCCTCCACCTGGCCGGAGGCAGGGCCCCTCTAGTCCTGGTCATAATATCTGTTTCTCACTTCTTGCAAACATGAGTCAAGAATTCCTTCATTACAATCCAAAGTAAGATCAGTCCTTCTACTCTGTCTGGGGAACTGTTCACTGGAAACTGGACCGTCGTGAGACAGGTTTTTCCTGACAACTGGAGCAGCATTTTTCCTGGGAGAACCCCCTTGTGTGATTTTTTTTCCTTGCAACTCACATACACGTGCCTCTAGGATGAAGGTAGGTTTTCCATCCCACTGCCTCATGTCCTCTCCATGGTCACGCAGGTAAAACCACAGGGTGCCCCGTGGTGTGTACTTTCTATATCCTCTCTCTTGAGCAGAAGAACGCTGACCCTTAATGGCTGAGATACTGGTCCATACAGGTGGAGAACAGGACCTATCGTCTTTGAGTTGCTGGACCTCCCGGGACAGTTTCTCCACAGCTGAGACAAGGGAGGAGGAGACAGTTTCTTCATATTCCCGGAGGTTGCTAACCAACTCATCTACCCTTGGTGCTTCTTCCTCTTTCCAGCACAGTACTGCCAACGCATTGGCATATGACGCTGGTGCGCTCCGTAGTAATTTCCGCCACATGGGTCACGTGCACTGGACTTCATCTGGATCTTTGGGTGTTTGGTCATTGTCCAGGTCACTATAAACTACCTCCAGCACACCTAGTTCTCTCAGGTACTGGATACCTCTCTCCATAGTGGTCCATTTGCTTGGGCGATATATAACATCTTCCTTGAAGGGATACCTTTCCTTCACGCCTGACAGCAGTCGCCTCCAAGGGCTGAGGGCCTGTGTCCCTCTTCCAATTGCTTTGTCAATGCCTCCTTCCCTAGCAAGGGATCCCAGCTGTTTGGCTTCTTTCCCCTCTAATTCCAGGCTACTGGCCCCATTATCCCAGCATCGGAGCAGCCAGGTAACAATATGCTCGCCTGGACGACGGCTGAAATCTTTCCGCATATCTCGCAGCTCACTCAGGGATAGGGATCGGGTGGTTTCTGTCTCGTTTATGAGTTCTTCCTCTTCCTCCTCCCCTCCTCGTGATGGCCCTGCTCTTCCACCATCCCTTTCTAAACGACCTGACTCCGCTTCCAAGATTTCCTCTTCTGTACAGGGGCAACGGATACCAGCAAGGGTTGGTCCTCTGGTTCAGCTGTAGTGCCTGTTGCTGGGGTTTGGGTAGCTGCAGTGCTTGTCATGGGGGTTGGAGTAACTGTAGTGCCTGTTGCCGGAGCTTGAGTGGCTGCAGTGCCTGTTGCAGGGGTTGGAGAAGCTATGGTGACTGTTGCCGGGGTTTGAGTAGCCACAGGGGTTGTCGTGGGGGTTGGAGTAGCCGCAGTGCCTGTCGTGGGGTTTTGAGTAGCCACCGTGTCTGTAGCCGCCCCCGAGACTCGCCGCTCCGCCCGCCCCGATGAGGCAACGCTGCTTGCCCTCCCTCTTTTCTTGTTCCTGAGGGTTGATCTCTGGACAGTATTCCTGAATAGTTGTTTAACCCTAAACAAGGCCGGAACCACATTCAGGAGACATAGTACCAATATGAACATGCTTGTTTGAACATCCCAAGGATATTCAAAATTCTCAGGGAATATTGCGGACATCTTTGTGAAGAGGATAGAAGAAAAAGGAGTTTCTGACGATATGGAAGGGAAGATGAACAAGTGGGAGAGAGTGTCCCATCCCGTCTCCCCCTTAAATTCATTCTCCGAGGAGAAAAAAGTGCAATTGCCAATAATTTCTAAGAGGTGGTTCCCGAGGTACAGAAATGACGGCAGTGCCGAGTACAGATACCAGATTAGACTTACGACCAATGATTTTATCACCTCATAAAACAGCAGCAAAATGATAATCTTGGCCCAGTTCCGAATAATGATAAACAGAACAAAAGGGAACATATACTGCAAGCAAGGTTTTACATGACCCAACATTGAGAGCCAGCCCCACAACTTTGACAGCCAATACATCAACATTGTGACCAATCAATATAATGGATGCTTATAACAATTTTGCCTTAACACACTTTGGTCAGATCTATCGTTATCTCAACCCTTCGTGCCCCACGTTGGGTGCCAAAAAGGACTGTCGTGGTTTAATCTGGTAGGCAGCCAAATACCACGCAGCCGCTCACTCACTCCCCCCGCCCCCCCAGTGGGACGGGGAGAGAATCGGAAGGGTAAGAGTGAGAAAAACTCGTGGGTTGAGATAAAGACAGTTTAATAGAACAGAAAAGGGAAAATAATAATAATAATAATGATAGAATATACAAAATGAGTGATACACAATGCAATTGCTCACCACCCGCGCTGACCGATAACCAAGTAGCGATCGGTACTTCCTGGATCACGCCTACCCTTCATATACTGAGCATGACGTCACATGGTATGGAATACCCCATTAGCCAGCTGGGCTGGCTGTCCTGATTATGTTCCCTCCCATCTTGTGTACCTAGCTCAGTCAGTAGGCACGGGAGCTGTCCTTGGACTAGGAGGGCACTTAGCAACAACTGAAAACATCAGTGTGTTATCAACATTCTCCTCGTACTAAATCCAAAACACAGCACTAGGAAGAAATTTAACCCTATCCCAGCCGAAACCAGGACAATAGTATCATAGGCCCAGAGACAAACCACCTCAATGGTCCGTACTAATGTAAAGTTATGCCAACAATCTAATTCCCTGGAAGTACAGACCTTTGTGCTCTTATTTGTAGGAGTAACTGAGATAGTAATTTGAGATGCCTTTTTATGGGTGGTCCCATTAACCATTCGGCATCCTACTTTGATTTCTTCTCCTACAGTTCCTTGAAGTTGATGGATTCCCTTTATACCCTTACTCCATTCTTCTTTTAAGTATACTTGACTTCCGTGCATAACTACGGTAGATAGATTTGCACCCTTTCGATCAGAATGTATCCCCATGGATCCAGTGTATCCGATATAAGCTTGAGACCAAGGTTGCCCAATATTATTCTGGCTAGAAGTGCTCCCCCATCCCTGAATTATAATTATGACCGTGAGAAAAATAATTTTCCTGGTTGGACTTGCGTGACTCCATGGAGATTTATGTGCCTTTTTCACCCTGGTGTGATGGATCCAGGCGCTCTGCTCCTTGATTTTGATTGCTGTGAAGGAGGTGAGGAGTACCTGGAATGGTCCTTCCCACTGCGGCTCCAAAGTCTTTTCTGTAAGAGACTTTATATACACATAGTCTCCAGGTTGTATGTTATGTACAGGCCCATCCAAACCCCTGCTTCGAGTCCCAACCACATATTTCTCAATTTTGCTGAGTTGTTTGCCTAATGCTACCATGTAGGAGGTCATGATTTCATCCCCAGCTTGTGTGGACATCCCTTTCTGTATTCTATAGGGTCGTCCATACAAGATTTCAAAAGGGCTCAGTCCTTCTTTTGCTCTTGGCCTAGTTCGTATGCGCAAAAGAGCCAAAGGAAGAGACTGAGGCCAGGCCAAGTTAGTTTCCTGTCCCAATTTCACAATCTGCTGTTTGATTAAGTGGTTCATTTTTTCTACTTGGCCACTCGACTGAGGGCGATATGGGGTATGAAGCTGCCAATCTATGCCTAAATGGCGGCTAATTTGTTGTACTACTTTTGAGATGAAATGTGGTCCTCTGTCAGAAGATATGGTTGCTGGAACCCCAAAACGTGGTATTATTTCTTGTATTAATGCTCTGGTTACCTCCCGAGCCTTGGCTGTCCTGGTAGGGAATGCCTCTGGCCAACCTGAAAAGGTGTCAGTTAATACCAATAAATATTGATACCCCCCTTTTCTTGGGAGTTCTGAAAAATCAATCTGCCATTGTTGCCCAGGCCCGTTGCCTTTTCCAATTTGGCCCATTTCTGGTTTGGGGGTATTCTTGAGATTAGTCTGGAGGCAAAGATCGCACTGCTGAGTCACTTGTCTCACAGTGGTGTATAGATTTCTAGCTACGATCTCTCTAATTAGTTGTTTATATAGGGCCTCTGCCCCCCAATGCCTCTTCCTATGTTCTTCCTATGTTCTTCCCTTATCAGAGACCATGTTAGATAGGAGGGAATGATTAGTTTCCCTTGTGGGGTGAGAGCCCACCCCTCTTTACTATATGACCCTTCTAGATCTGTGATAAGCTTCTGATCTTTTTTGGTATATTCTGGCTTACCTTCTAGGGAGATTTGCCCATCAGGGACTAAAGCCCCTTCTGTTTTTACCTTTGCTTTGGCTACCTGTTTTGCCTCTCTGTCCGCCAGCTCATTTCCTCTTTCCAACTCCGAGTTCACTTTCTGGTGCGCCTTAATGTGCATGATCGCCACTTTCTCAGGGAGTTGGACTGCCTCCAACAGTTTCAGGATCTCCTCTGCATGTTTGATGTTTTTACCCTGTGTGTTCAATAATCCTCTCTCCTTCCAGATTGCTCCATGCACATGTACAACTCCAAAGGCATATTTCGAGTCTGTATAGATATTCACAGCTTTGCCTCGGGCCAATTCCAAGGCGCGGGTCAGAGCAATTATTTCTGCCTTCTGTGCAGAGGTATTCATGGGCAAAGGCCTTGACTCTATTACTTCCTGACTGGTGGTAATGGCATATCCGGCATGCCTTTTACCACTTAGGACATAGCTACTTCCATCCGTGAACCAGTTTTCCGTGTTTTCCATAGGACTGTCTCTCAGGTCCGAACGGCTCGAATATGTTGCTTCTATGGTCTCCAGACAGTCATGATGCACTGGTTCTCCTGTGCTTCCACTGAGGAAAGAGGCTGGATTGACAATGTTAGTGACTACAATCTCCACATCATCTTGTTCTACCATTATAGCCTGGTATTTCAAGAATCTTTGTGGGGAAAGCCAGTGTCCACCTTTCGCTTCTAGTACTGCAGATACTGTATGGGACACCAACACAGCCATTTTCTGGCCCAGGGTGAATTTTCGGGCTTCCTGGATGTTTAGTACTACGGCCGCGACCGCTCGCAAGCATCCAGGCCAACCCTTTGCAGTTGCATCCAATTGTTTGGAAAAGTAGGCAACTGCTCGTTGATATGGGCCCAGATCTTGTGCTAATATTCCTAGGGCAATCCCCTGCTTCTCGTGGGAAAAAAGGAAAAACAGCTTACTCACATCCGTGAGTCCTAAGGCTGGGGCCAACATCAGGGCCTTTTTTAGCAGCTCAAAGGCCCGTATGGTCTCTTTGTTCCATTTAAGGGGTTTCTGCTCAGTGGTTGTTAGTGTGTACAGGGGTTTAACAAGCAGTCCATAGTTATAGATCCATAGTCGGCACCACCCAGTCATCCCCAGGAAAGTTCGTAACTCTTTCACTGTTTGCGGTCTTGGAGTTTGGCATATTGTCTCTTTTCGGGCCTGTCCCAAAGTCCTTTGTCCAGCACTGATTTCATAGCCCAGATAAATCACCTTGCACTGCATTACTTGGGCCTTCTTCTTGGATACCCAGTATCCCTGGAGCCCCAAAAAATTTAGCAGACTCACTGTCCAGGTCATACAAGCGTCCTTTGTCCTAGTGGCAATCAAGATATCATCCACATATTGTAAAAGTTTCCCTTCCTCAGGCGGGGCTTCCCAGGACTCAAGATCTTTTGCGAGTTGGTTACCAAATATAGTAGGGCTGTTTTTGAACCCTTGTGGTAACACCGTCCAAGTAAGCTGAGTTTTACGCCCGCTTTTAGGATTTTCCCATTCAAATGCAAATATTTTCTGGCTGGCCTTATGGAGAGGGAGGCAAAAGAAGGCATCCTTCAGGTCTAAAACAGTAAACCAGGTTAGTTCAGGTGTCAATACAGTCAGCAAGGTGTATGGATTCGCCACTACCGGATAGAGGTCTTCAGTTATCTTATTTATAGCCCGTAGGTCCTGGACCACCCGATATGACCCGTCGGGTTTATGGACAGGTAATATGGGAGTGTTAAAATCGGATTCACATTCCTTTAGTAATCCCAGTTGTAAAAATTTTTCTATTATTGGCCGAATTCCCTCCCTGTCCTCCTTCCTCAGGGGATATTGTTTGATTCTTACCGGCTGTCGTCCTTCTTTGAGTTTGACCTCAACAGGTGAAGCATTCTTTGCTTTCCCGGGCACATCGGTGGCCCATACCCCGGGGTGTACCTGGTTCATGATTTCTTCGCTGATTTTTCCTTCTGTGGGAACACTAGCTAGGGATAAACTCATTATTTGGATATACTGCTGGTCATTTACCTCCAGAGTAATCTCTCCCTTTTCAAATTTGATTATTGCACCCAATTGTTCCAATAAATCTCTCCCCAAAAGTGCTTTCGGGGAGTTGGGCATGTACAGGAATCTGTGGATGCCCCATTGTTTTCCCAGTTTATATCTCAGAGGTTCACAAAAATATACTTTTTCCACTTTGGCCAGTTGCCCCTTTTACCATGATATAGTCATTTCCCAGGGGCATCAAAGCTTGGTTTAAAACCGAATACGTTGCCCCTGTGTCAACCAGAAATTCTACCTTCTTTTGCTCCTTCCCTAGCTGCATTATAACCAGTGGATCCGCTAGGGTGGATTCCCCCGGTTCCCGTCAGTCTTTCTTCACATGGGCCACTATTCTTCCTTTCTGATTGTTTCGTCCCTTCTCCTTATTTTTCCGCTTTTCTGGACAATCATCTTTCCAGTGACCAAATCTTTTGCATAACGCACATTGATCCTTGCCTAATCGAGGCGGTCCTCGCCTGGGTTTTCTTTCTTCTTCCTCCCTGATGACCGCCACCACCCTTCTTTGCCCCCGTTTGTAATCTTCCTCTCTATTACTGAACACTCTCCATGCCTCATCCAGCAATACTTCCAGGTTCCTACCTTCTGTGGGATGCAGCTTTTGGAGCTTGCGCCTAATATCTCCTGTAGACTGACCCAAAAATAAAGAAACTAGTAGTTGTATTCCTACCTCTGACCCAGGATCCAGCGGTGTATTGCGGCACATTACGTCCCTTAGTCGATCCAAGAATTCGGATGGTGACTCGGAAGGACCTTGTTTGATTGCATATAGTGCTGACCAGTTTATGGTTTTGGGAATGGCCCTTTCCATTCCTTTTGAAATCCACCCCTGGTATGCCTGCAATTTTTCCATATGTGCAGACCTATTAGCATCCCATTTTGGATCCTGAAGGGGGAGGTATTCTTTAACATCTCCTCCTGTAGCTTTATAATGATCTTCAGCCAAATCTCCTGCAGTCTTTAAAATTAATTGTTTTTCTGTTTCTGTCATATATTCTAATAACAACTGTATGTCATTCCAATTGGGGTTGTGTTGCTTTACAATAAACTGGAAATGTTTAGTTACACTTACCGGGTCATTCCTGTAATCCTTGGCAACCCTTTTCCATGCCTCTAAATCGGTAGTGGAAAAAGGTACCTTAATTAGCATCGTCCCGCCCTCAGGCCTTACCGCCTCTCGGAGAGGTGCTTGTAAGACTGTTAGGGCAGACTTTTTTCTGGTACGGGAGGATACAGGGCTGTCCGGAGGAGTGGAGGTTCTGTCTGGGTCCGCATCCTGTTCTTGTGATCGAGGGGGAGGCTTAAGCAAATCAGTTAGATCTTGTTCTGATGCCTGGTGAATTTTATTTATTTTACTACACCTTTGTCCAATACTACATGCCGAGCAACACCGCCTCAGTTTACCCTTAAGTTCTTTATTATTCTCCCGCTCGAGGGCGAGTACCATAGGGTCCTGTATCGGCACCATTCCACAGTCCCTTTGCCACTCCGGGTGGTTTCGGAGGGTGAAAAACATATCTGCATATGACACTTCATCCCATTTTCCTTCTCTCCTTAAAAACAACATTAATTGCAAGATAGTGCTATAATCAATTGTAATCAATTGACCCATTAAGTGGCCACTTAGCTCCATCTTCCAGCTTATAAATCGTCCACCATTGATTGCAATACTTAATGAGAGTCTTCTTATTCTCTGTACCCCCAGCTCCAACCATATCCCTCCAGTGTGTCAATATGCAACCAAGGGGGCTCTTCCTTAAAATATCCTTATTCTGAGTGTTACCCATTCCTCTGATTCCTTATCCTTATCTTCTAGATTGTTTCTTTGTTAGCGGTGGGACTTTTGTTCTAATTTCCACGCAAACCTTTTCTTACAGGTTCTTACAGTCTTTTCCCAATCTTCTTTCCCAAACGTCCCAAATCTCTGGGATTAGGTTTTTCTTTCCACATACAAACTACTATTTCGGATTTTTGATGAGCCCTTTCCCAATCATAAAACCGTGGGATTTGGGGAAAGCACTTAGGACATTCAGCTTTCCGCCTCATAGATAAACAATACCACTTTTTCTCACAAGATGTACATTTCAACAGGACCCAAGCCGAATGCCAATTTTCACGTAATTTGTTAGTAAGCCCACACACAAAACAAGGGATCACCCCTATATGTCATCAATATGGGGGTTTAAAAAGGTATCTAGGACAGGTTGTTCCCAATCTAGGGCTACTATCTGTCCAGCTGGTGTTAAATACGCTCCTCTTAATAAAATTCGTTCCTCTCCCCTCCTTATCCAGTTCCCTCCTTCGTTTAAATATTCCCAAGGTTCGAGCCCAAACCACCGAAGGAGTGACTCTCTCTGTCCTGCCACTTTGATGATCAGCCAGACCCCCGATACTTAGGAGATTGACTAAACACCACAGCGGCCCAACTTACACATTTCAAAACATGTACAAATCTTACAAACGTTCCAAGCGCTTTGTCCGTCTCTGGCCATGTTCCTCGCGGAATCACGGAACCGCAAACCAGGACTCCCACTCGCTTCACAGCGGCACTGTGTCTCAAACACACGCACATGCACACAAATGCTTCTAACATAAAATACCCGGGCGTTTCATAGATAAAGCATACAGTTCATGCTCTAGTTGTTATCCCTTCAGCAGCTGCAAAGCATACCACAATTTGAGGCTCTCTTACCCTTCTCCTGCTTCTTATACAGTCATTAGCAGGTCCGTCCTGGCTCCCGATGCCGGGATGCAGCGAGAACCTCAGATTCACTCGATCTACCCCCAAGATCGCTAGCGGCCGCTCTATCGGTCAGCGAATCCCCTTATTACCGTATAGGGTACCCTCCTTCCATACGGGGACTATGCTGTACGCCAGTCGTCACTGCGCGGTTTACCAGCGGCCCCGGCCAAGCGTGGGCGTCCCCTACGACTTACTGGCCCCCTTGTTAAACATACCGTTTATCCGCAGCTTCAGGAGGTCATTGTCTACTCCCGCGGTGAGCGGCTGGGAGTGGAGGCTCCTCCGAGGAAAGTACTCGGGGCGCGCCTAGGGCGCGCGTTAGTTAGTTTAATCTATTAACCCTTAAGTGTTAGTTCCCTCTATCAGAAGGGGGTCTGACTGAATATAAGGAAAGTTTTTCACCATGAGGACAATCAAGCAGCAGAACAGGGGCCCAGAGAGGTTGTGTAGTCTCTAGCCTTGGATGTTTTCAAGACCAGACTGGATAAAGTCCCTGAGCAACCTGTTCTGGCCTCAGCTGCCCCTGCTTTGAGTAGGAGGTTGGACTAGAGTCCTCCTGAGGTGTCTTCCAACCTGAATGATTCTGTGACCACAGCAAAAATGGACAAGACATGAAGTGGCTCCTAACCTTGGCTTCAGAGAAGGTATGTGTTTGCTTGCGTATGTTTGTACCTGTGTGCATGCTCCTCTTATACCCTTATTTCCATACTGTCATCCATCTTCTTCCTTTGCTGCTTGCGCACGCGTCCTTCCTTCTTATTCCCTTTCCCCTTCCCTATAGTCCCCGAACAGCGTCTATTGCCTGCTGTTCCTTCCCCCTCGTCTTCATACGCGGAACCTGTGCGCGCGTCCTTTCTCCCTCTTCCCCTCCTCCCTCCTTTCCGGGGCGGTGAATGCGACTCCGGGCCCAGGAGCGAGCGGCGGCGGAGGTGGCGGCGACGGGCGCTTCTCTGTCTTTATTCGTTTTCTTTCTCTCGCTCCTGGGACGTGCGGGAGCAGTGAGCGCGAAGGCTGCTTCGCTACCGCCATGCAGATCACGCTGAAAACGCTGCAGCAACAGACTTTCAAGATCGACATAGACCCTGAAGAGACGGTGCGGGCCCCAGGGTGGGGGAGGGTGGGGGAGCTCTCTCGCGCTCTGTTCTTTTAACTTGCATCGGTTCACTCCTGCTGCAGGCGCTGCACCTTCCTTTCTTGGAAAAGGGGTATGTGGGGGGGGGCGGGCGGGCGAACACCCTACCCCTTTCTTGTTAGGGGTTGGCGGGCAGGGGCAAGAAGTGAAGGGGGGGGGGGGGCAGGGCAGTGTGTGTGTCCAGTTCTCCATAACCCCTCTCAGTACTGCCCTTTCTCGTTTGGTTGGAGTAAGCCTGTGTGGCAGGTAGAGGAGGATAGCATGAATTGTACCTTTTTCTTTGGAGGAAGTTGGCAAAGAGAACTGTACAGCGTTATAACCTTTTTTTCTCAGTAGCATGTCTGTGTGCATATGGGTAGATAATGGGAATAAATTATAATTTCTATTGGTTTGTATAAGGAGTACTGGCAGTGGGCCATGGCCTTTTGGAGAGCGGGTGTCGGGGGGCGGGGAGGAAGCAGGGGAAGTTGTAGGGTTCTTTCTGCAGAAGTATGCATTGAAGAGGAGCTGGTGGTTGTTTTCTCTTAGATGTGCTTGCGCTTTCCTACTGGATGAGGTTAGTGTGTACTGGGAGCAGGATGCCTGTGTCTGAGGAAGGAGGTTGACTGTAGGGACGCTTTCTTGTTTAGCCTACAATGCGGACTATAATGATTATTCTGTCTCTGTGGGGTGAGCAGGTGCATTTGAGATTCTGCTAGCCACTTTTGGGTTGTGTATTCGTGGCTCCTGCTCAGCGGGTGTTTGGATACGTGTTATGATTTGTAATAGAATCAGTTTCTCTCCTTGGTAAGTTACCGTGACTATGCAATTCTGTAAGGAGAGGGAGAGAAGAGAGTGTTTATTTGTGGGTGGGTGTTTCTCTGCTGGTGCTTGGAGTTTTTTTGAAAAGTCCTTAGGCAAATACAGTCGTACTGAGATGAGAAGAAGGGCCTTCAGTGTGTTTTCAAGGTTGGAAAGTTCCTTACGACTCCCCCTGAGGAATATGGATACTTGTCTCTTACAGCAAAGTCTGGATGTCACTGCTGTCTTCCTTTAAGAGATTTGGTGAGTGTGACTTTTGGGGGTGTGTTTGAAACAGTCTATTATATTACATCTGGGCCGTGAAACTATGAAAGGCCTTAACTTTTCCTACTGCTGTTCTGAAGATTGATTACTTTCCTCCATCTCAAAAACATAATAAGGGAGAGCAGTTAAACTCGGGTTACAGTTTCTTGAATCTGGACAGCGTAACTGAGGGAGATTGTGAATGTCTAATTGAAGTATGTGTTAGAGTCCTTCGGGGATTTAAAACACCAGTCTTTATTTTCTACTGAGAAAGATTTTTTTTTTTTTAAATTTTTTTTTTCTTCTGCTCCCGATATTTAGTAAGATCCTGGGAAATATGAGCAAGGACAGGACTGAAGGAATGTTTACCAATCAAACAAGCTTTCTAGTTTGAGACAGCAAAATGTATTAGCTAGAAGCTAGACTATGGGGAAAATAGAAAAGCATTCTGCAGAGTATAAATATAATTTCTACAGTTGTTCAGTAATAAACAAAGAATATTCTCCAGTAAATTCGGGACTTGGCTTGGAATCCTAATGACAGTAGGGAATACAGGTAGGATCCAGGAGTGTTTTGTGTTAGTGTACATGATAAAGTCTTGATCTTACTAATTCTAGAGCTGTGGGGGTAAAAAGTGTGTTTAAATTTCCTTGAGGTACTAATTAGAAAATTAAGGATGAACTTTTTTTGAGAAAATGTGGAAAATACTAGAAGTAGTACAACTTAATAAAAGGAAAGCATGTTTTTGAGTCCTGTTTAAAAAACTAAATCTGTTTAAATTGCTAGATCCTTTTAAAATGGCCCTTGTTAACTGTCTTTCAAAACTATTTGCTTGAATGTTCCCTTTTAGTCTGATTTTGAAAAAGGCTCTTTATAGCTTCGTGCCCTCGATTAAATTTGTGACTTCTGTTGAATGTTAGCTTCTGGGAGTTCAGGAAATGTTTTATTTAATTGTTGTACTGTACTTGTATACTTCACTGCTAGACAAAGGCTTGTTTATGAGCTCTGCCTTATACTGTAACATGGTCAAATCTGATTTAGTTGTGATAGGCCCAGGAAACTTGTTGCTACAAAATTGGCTTCTGTTTCTAGCATTTTCTGTCCTTATTCTTACTATAAATTTAATTTAAACAGAATTGATGATGTAGTGCAAAGTAATATCTTGCTGATCCAGCAGTTCAGGCTCATTGCTCAAAACTCTTATTGGTGGTAAGGAAAATATTGAAGTATGTTGCTTCATATTTAAATGTACCTTCCACTGAGAATATAATTAAGTAACCATAATTCTTATCGTGGCTTTTACACAAGTAACTGATCTCTTCTGTTTTATCAAGTGGCTGGACTTTTTAATTCAGAAACTGCATTTAATGTTAGCGTGACTTCAGTATTTGTTTACTTTTGTTTTAAACTATTGGTTTGCTGAGCATTTGCACTTAATACTAGACTTGAAGTATGAAATGTTCTGTTTGTGAAAGTGCTAGATGAAGATTGTAGAATACCTGAACTGTTATAAATAAAATGTGGTTTAAGAGAATACTAGCCAAAGGCCCCATTATTTGAGAATCAAGCCTCATTAACTATGGAATGGAGAAAATGTGTCAGATGTGTCCTGGTTTCTAAATGTTTGAGGAAACTTATGAAACAAATGTGTGGGAATCAACATTGTACTCATGCTCTGTATGGGAGATGCAGTTACTGTTAGGAAATAGGGTCAAATCTGGCAGCCCGATAGAGGCAAGGCTGCCACAGCTCCATGCCCTCAGGTCCAACCAGTAGCAAGGCTGAGTATGTATTCCCAATAGCCCCCCCCCCCAATACACATATACAACACATACACAGCCAGCCACACATATAACACAGACAGAAACATTCAACACTCACACTAACAGCACCAGTGGCCTCATCCTATTCCCCTCTCTGGCTGATCAGGATGATGGCCCACTAGTGGGAATATATATATGTGTGTGTGTGTAAAAATATATTATTTTATAATAATTTTATTATTTTATAATAGTATGTTTATATATAAATAAAAACACGTGTGTGTACGCAATTTAGATCTCTCCAGTAGCTGGGCTCAGACACTCAGTCTGCTCAGTAGCTGGCCCCAGTATCCCAATCTCCCCAGTTGCTGGCACTTGGACATATGAGCCCCTGAGGCCACAGCCCCACTCCAGTTGCTGGTACAGACCTCCTCACACACACAGAGGCATACACAGAGCTGGCTAGGACTCCTCTGGTCCCCTAGTAGCATACCCCCCCCGTGATCTCACCCTTAGAGACACACCTGGCTCCCAGGTTCCTTCAACTACTTGCTGACTAATCTGGCTTGATCTTTTCTAGTGCTCACACGCTTACTTGCACACCCATACTTGCTTCAGTTGCTGGCACTATGGACACACAGGCCCCTGTGACCTGAGGTTCCACTCCAGTTGCTGGCACTTAATTTACTCACTCTGGTCTCTCCAGTTGCTGGCACCACAGACACACGGGCCCTCTGACCCATGGTCTAACTCCAGTTGCTGGCACTTGGACCCCCATACACACACATGCACACAGAATAGAGTGTCCCTCACCCAGGTGTCCTGGTTTTGGCTGGGATAGGGTTAAATTTCTTCCTAGTGCTGTGTTTTGGATTCAGTATGAGAAGAATGTTAATAACACACTGATGTTTTCAGTTGTTGCTAAGTACCTTGTCAAGGACAACTACCCTCTGCTACCAAGCTAGACTGGGAGGAGGGAACACAGCCAGGACAGCTGGCCCAGCTGGCCAATGGGGTATTCCATACCATGTGACGTCATGCTCGGTATATGAATGGTAGGTGTGATCCAGGAAGTACCGATCGCTACTTGGTTATCGGTCAGTGTGGGTGGTGAGCAATTGCATTGTGCATCACTCATTTTGTATATTCTATCATTATCATTATTATTTTCCCTTTTCTGTTCTATTAAACTGTCTTTATCTCAACCCACGAGTTTTCCTCACTCTTACCCTTCCGATTCTCTCCCCGTCCCACTGGGTGTGTGTGGGGGGAGTGAGTGAGTGGCTGCGTGGTATTTGGCTGCCTGCCAGGTTAAATCACGACACCAGGAAAAGAAATAGAGTTAGAAATAGAGTTTAAGGAGAAGACAGGACAGACTGTGCCAGACAAGTTTACTGACTAGCCAACTATTTACATGTGACTGGCCCTTTTTATCCCCTTACCCCTCTATTTTCCCCACACTTGTGGGGTTCCTCCCCTAAACATCCCATAACAAGACCTGTGCAATCCCAAAATACTCTTCCCCTGCATCCCATGTGTCCCATACCCCTAGGCAGAAACCCCCCTGTCAGTCAGAAAGGTGCTCTGGCGTTGACTCATCTTGATGGGTTTCACCCCTCGACAAGGGCTGATGGCTCTGCTAGGACAGCCCTGGGAGGGGCCTCCCTCTGAGACCTTAATCTGGGTTCACTGTCTGCCATTGTGCCTCTTTGCTATTATGTGGAGGTGGGCCTTTGATGGGCTGATGGCCCCTGTGATGGGCCTGGGAGTAGCCTGGCAGGGTATTATTTGGGCTCTCCCTCCAGCCATTGTCTCTCTGAGCTCCTTTGTGGGTATGCAGATGAGCTTTTTACCACATAATTTTAACAGTTGCCAGTTTGGATTTGAACAGATTAGTTGAGCATAATGCTTTCAGACTTGGCCAGGATGAATTAAAGCCTTTATTTACGTGGTTTCTCTTGTTTAGAGACCACTGTCATAGTCGATAAAACGTTTTTGATCTCACACCCCTATCAGTGAAAAATTTTTGAGCGTGCACCCTATATCATAGAATCATAGAATGGTTTGGGTTGGAAGGGACCTTAAAGATCATCTAGTTCCAACCCCCCCTGCCATGGGCAGGGACACCTTCCACTAGACCAGGTTGCTCAAAGCCCCATCCAATCTGGCCTTGAATACTTCCAGGGATGGGGCATCCACAACTTGTCTGGGCAACCTGTTCCAGTGCCTCACCACCCTCATAGTGAAGAATTTTTTCCTTATATCTAATCTAAATCTACCCTCTTTCAGTTTAAAGCCATTACCCCTTGTCCTATCACTACATGCCCTTGTAAAAAGTCCCTCTCCAGCTTTCTTGTAGGCCCCCTTCAGGTACTGGAAGGCTGCTATAAGGTGTCCCCGGAGCCTTCTCTTCTCCAGGCTGAACAACCCCAACTCTGTCAGCCTGTCTTCATAGGAGAGGTGCTCCAGCCCTCTGATCATCTTCGTGGCCCTCCTCTGGACTTGCTCCAAGAGGTCCATGTCCTTCCTATGTTGGGGGCCCCAGAGCTGAACGCAGTACTCCAAGTGGGGTCTCACGAGAGCGGAGTAGAGGGGGAGAATCACCTCCCTCGACCTGCTGGCCACGCTTCTTTTGATGCAGCCCAGGATACGGTTGGCTTTCTGGGCTGCAAGCGCACATTGCCGGGTCATGTTGAGCTTCTCATCAACCAACACCCCCAAGTCCTTCTCCTCAGGGCTGCTCTCAATTCATTCTCTGCCCAGCCTGTATTTGTGCTTGGGATTGCCCCAACCCATGTGCAGAACCTTGCACTTGGCCTTGTTGAACTTCATGAGGTTCGCACGGGCCCACCTTTCTAGCCTGTCAAGGTCCCTCTGGATGGCATCCCTTCCCTCCAGCATGCTGACCGTACCACACAGCTTGGTGTCGTTGGCAAACTTGCTGAGGGTGCACTCAATCCCACTGTCTGTGTCGCCGACAAAGATGTTTAAACAGTGATGGTCCCAATACCAACCCCTGAGGAATGCCATTTGTCACTGGTCTTGACTTGGACATCAAGCCGTTGACTGCAACTCTTTGAGTGCGACCATCCAGTCAATTCCTTATCCACCGAGTGGTCCATCTGTCAAATCCATGTCTTTCCCATTTAGAGACAAGGATGTTGTGCAGGACAGTGTCAAATGCTTTGCACAAGTCCATGTAGATGATGTCAGTCGCTCTTCTCTTATCCACCAATGCTGTAACCCCGTCGTAGAAGGTCACTAAATTCATCAGGGATGATTTGCCCTTAGTGAAGCCATGTTGGCTGTCACCAATCACCTCCTTATTTTCCATGTGCCTTAGCACAGTTTCCAGGAGGATCTGCTCCATGATCTTGCCGGGCACAGAGGTGAGACCGACTGGCCTGTAGTTCCCTGGGTCTTCCTTTTTTCCCTTTTTAAGAATGGGGGTTATGTTTCCCCTTTTCCAGTCAGTGGGAACTTCACCGGACTGCCACGACTTCTCAAATATGATGGATAGTGGCTTAGCAACTTCATCTTCCAGTTCCCTCAGGACCCACGGATGTCTATTTATTTTTATATATATACATGTACCACTGTGCTAGTATATTATGTACGTTATAAAACTTAGCAAAAAATAGAAATAAAAAAAGATGAGGTAAAGATGAAATAATCAAGTTTTATTTTTTTTTATATTAACAATACAAACCCCCTTTTTGCTCACACTAAATAAATAATAATGTTTTTTAGTGAGAGCAGTGTGACTGAATATGCTTAATTTTTTTTTTTTTAAATCTTGGTTTAACACTTTGCGATACAGCAATTCGAAGGTCTGGTTCTAAGTTCAGTTTATTTTGATACTTGGTTTTAATGTCTGTCATATCTTTGTGAGGTATCTTTTTCAGCTCTGTAGATCCAAATGGGAGAAGTGCGTCTTTGGCTGTGCTTACTAAATCATAATACTCATTTTTCAATCCCACCCACCAATTATGCAAAGTTTTTTTTGAAATTCGGCTAGTAAAATTCCATCTTCCCTGATATCAATCAGTTGTTCTTGCAAACTAATCGGAAGGTGTTGGATTTTTATATTTTTAAGAAATGGGTTCAAAAGCTGTTGAAACTCTCCATTTGGAAGATTTTTAAACAGGTTAGAAAATTCCATTTCCAAGTTTTTTAAGTGTACAGATATGATAGTTTTTATAGGTGACTCACATCGTTTTCGGCATCAAAATCACATAAGAATGGAAACATTTCCAAACAGCCTTTTTCAAAATGCTCTCTGCATAGCACAAGTTTCTTTCGAAAAGCAATTACTTTCTCACTCATTGTGATTGTGGTTTTTTTTTTTTTCTTTTAAAAAGTATCTGCTAGGTAGCATACTACTGACAGCCACCTGTCATCACAGAAAAGGTCAGCAAATTTGGAACACGTGTCTGACAACTCTTTTAAGCACTTTGCCAGGAGATAACCAGTGAACTTCTGTGTGGTACAAAATATTTTCATGGTCACTCCCCATCTCATTACAAAGTATTGTAAAGATTCTGCTATTTAAAGGTCTTGTTTTTATAAAACCAACCACATAGATGACATCCTGTAGCACTTTGTGCACTTATGGCTCCAATTTCTTTGCTGCAATAGCTTGCCTATGAATGATGCAGTGAATGAATTCCATGTGTGGTGCTATCTCTGTAACCTTATCCCAGTATCCTTTTTTTATTCCAGTCAAAGCAGCTGCTCCATCAGTGGTTACACTTGCAGAGTTTTTCCATAAAACATTGTTTTTATTAAAGAAGTAATTTACTGTTGAGAATATATCTTCTCTGGTACATCTTTCCTTTAGTGGCTCACAAAAAAAGTAGTAGTTTGTGTATTTTATTATTGAAACGGAATCTAGCAAATACCATAAGCTGAGACATGTTAGAAACATCTGTCCTTTTATCCAACTCTATAGCCAACTTCCCACAATGCATAATTTGTTCTAATACTTGTTTCTCCAAATCTTCAGTTAGTTTAGTTAAAACTAGATAATATAATCCATAAATCCACTTAAAACTGTAATACGTTGCAGTATGCTGAAAACAAAGACGAGTAAGGGCGCCACTGTCAACCCCTCCGCATTGTGGAACACCCGCTCTTCCCTCAGGATACCTTGCTTACTGTATGTGACATGTGACTGATATACGGACGGAGTGAGGGCACCAGTGTCAATCTGTATATTAAATATTAGTAAAGTTTAATATGTTTTTTTAAAATAAAAAATAAATATAAATAGAAGTTCTAATATTTTTTTCCCGCACCCCAATGGATCATCTTGCACACCCCCTGGGGTGTGCACACCCCACTTTGGAGACCACTGATCTATGACACAGCATGTGCATTAGGCTGTGTGTTAGAAAAAAAAAAATATACACTCTGAAACTGATGCAGACTTATGTAGCTACATCTCTTGACTGAGGTGGCAGTATTGACATTGTTTCTCATTGTGGGCTTCTAAGCCTAGTGCTGCTGGGAATGCCTTTTTGGAACTGTGATTACCATTATGTAGGCATGAAATATGCTTTTAAAAAGCTGTAATCTCAGCAAATATTCTGAACTTCCTTATCAAGTTTACCACTTGAAAATAAGTATGTTATTTCATTTTCAGTTTCACTGTGCTGTTAAGCTAAACATTTTGATTGTCCAGAGAGGTGCAAGGAATATGCAGGGTGTCCATAGTCCTCTGACAATTTCTAGTGAATGTAATATGGGTTCTCATATTTCACTGTTCTGCCACAGTGTTTGAACACCTAGGAAATGCTTGCTTATTTAAGACAGTTGTCAACAGGAAACTTGGTTATGGAAATTTGAAACTAACTTCTAGATGATCTAGTGCATCCTTGTTTTATTGTTAAATGTGTACTGGGACTTTTTGAATGTATACATAATATCTTTCTGGTGTTGGAGAATGCTGCATTTTAGGTTGAGAAATTTAATTTAGGTACTAACCTAAGCTGAACTAAATGGCTGGGGAGCGGGTTCCAGCCAAAAGGAATTGTGCAAATGGAGCAGGGTCCAAAGAGGCTGTAATAAGGAAAAAATAAGGAGTGACACATGTTTGGGTTTTGTAGCAAAAAAAGGAAAGAAATGATACAGCTTTTAGGGATATTTTTTGAGAAGAAACTGCTGTAGCAGAGAGCATGTATTTCTTGATGTGTAGGGGATGTAAGCACCATTTCAATGGGGAGATAAAGGTGCATAGAATCCAATTAAAATCCAATAAACTAGAGAGATGCTTCTTAGTGATGGAGGAGTTAATATGTATGGGGGAAGAATACCCTAAAGTAACAAGTTACTTAAATAAAAGAATCTCTGGAAAAATTAGTGATAAACTTGTAAGTCGAAGAAGGTTAAACTGAAGCTATCATTTGGGTGGCTGGAGTATTATTTATGAACCCATGTGAAAGTTTGATTAGTTTCACCAGTTTGTATCTCTTTGGTACTTTGAGCTTTGCTAAAGCACCTAATTTAAAAAAAAATGTTTAAAGGCCATGCAATTTTAAGACATACTTTCTCATTTTATTTGGGGCAAGGAAAGAGATTTATGGAAACAAATGATGATTTGTAGTAAGATCTGCCTAGTGATACCTAGGGAGCTTTTAGAAATATAAACTGTAGGCTTCTGTTTCAAACATACCTACTGACCTAGCAGCACTTAACTGAAGCATAAAGGTTAACATGATTCTACATATAGCCTCACAGTTTATGTAGCCCAGAAGAAAGTGAAAATCCTTTTTCATAACTGTCAAACTCAGTCTCTAAAAAGATATAAACAAAAAAATGTTTTAGGATTTGTGCTGACTTCCTACGTCTGTCAGAAGAGTTGACTTTTGAAACAGTTCTGTGATAGCCAGAGTATTACTTTGTTCAGAAATGGACAGATTTGACCTTATGAAGCTTCTAACTTCTGAGGAACTATTAATTTATTCTTTTCCTTTTCTTAAATACCTTTGTGACCACCTCCTTCCTAAGTGTGCTTCAGTATTAATTTCAGTAGCAGCAGTCTCTGATAAGAGATTTTTTGTATTTCCCTGAGAACTAATATTCTCAGTGGTTAATTGGAGGAATAGTTTGTTATTAAATTATCTTTTTTTCCAAGCAACTGTGCTTTCCTTCTGGAGATACTATCTCTTCCCCCACCCCCCTTCAGTCTTGACCAGTCTTCTGGCTAAAGTTGGAGTTTTCAGGTTTTCTTACTACTTGGCTGCAGATCTAGACTTTCTCATCTTAAAGAATGTTTCTCTTACATTAAGTTCCAGTGAGTATGCTCATATTAGTTGCCAAAGAACCTTGAAGAGGATGATGTTTATTCTGTTTTATGGAATATAAAACTTACTGAAGGAAAAGTTGAGAGAGCCTAAAATGTGCATGCAACTAATTTTATTAATACTAGAATGTTTTTACGTTTAACATTTTTTTCAAATACAGTAGTTCTGTGACCAATAAAGAAGTCATGAACTTCTTTCATTCTTCTTACCCAGCTTAGCTGTTATAAAGAACAGTTTACATTTGATGTGCTTTAATAATCTGCCAATATTATATGTAATATTTTTCTACAATCCAACCTTTCCTTGTGCACAGTTCAGGAGATGGGACAATAAACCATTGTGGTGGGTTGACCTTGGCTAGCCACCAGGTGCACACCAAGCTGCTCTATCACTCCCCCTCCTCAACTGGACAGGGGAAAGAAAATATGACAAAAGGCTCATGGGTCGAGACAAGGACAGGGAGATCACTCAGCAATTACCGTCACGGGCAAAACAGACTCGACTTGGGGAAATTAATTTAATTTATTACCAATCAAATCAGAGTAGGGTAATGAGAAATAAGAACAAATCTAAAAATACCTTCCCCCCACCCCTCCCTTCTTCCCAGGCTCAACTTCACTCCCAATTTCTCTACCTCCTCCCCCCAAGCAGCGCAGGGGGATGGGGAATGGGGGTTGCGGTCAGTTCATTACACGTTGTCTCTGCTGCTCCTTCCTCCTCACACTCTTCCCCTGCTCCAGCGTGGGGTCCCTCCTATGGGAGACAGTCCTCCACGAACTTCTTCAACGTGAGTCCTTCCCATGGGCTGCAGTTCTTCATGAACTGCTCCAGCATGGGTCCTTTCCATGTGGTGCAGCCCTTCAGGAAGGGACTGCTCCAGTGTGGGTCCCCCACGGGGTCACAAGTCCTGCTAGAAAACCTGCTCCAGCGTGGGCTCCTCGCTTTATGGGGCCACAGGTCCTGCCAGGAGCCTGCTCCAGCGTGGGCTCTCCACAAGGTCACAGCTTCCTTCAGGGCACATCCACCTGCTCCAGTGTGGGGTCCTCCATGGGCTGCAGGTGGATATCTGCTCCACTGTGGACCTCCATGGGCTGCAGGGGGACAACCTGCTTCACCATGGTCTTCATCACAGGCTGCAGGGGAATCTCTGCTCTGGCACCTGGAGCACCTCCTCGCCCTCCTTCTTCACTGGCCTTGGTGTCTGCAGAGTTGTTCCTCTCACATATTCTCACTCCTCTCTCCCAGCTGCTGTTGCACAGCAGATTTTACCCCTTCTTAAATATGTCATCACAGAGGCACTACCACTGATTGGCTCAGCTTTGGGCGGTGGCGGGTCTGTCTTGGAACCGTCTGGAACTGGCTCTATCGGATATGGGGGCAGCTTCTGGCATCTTCTCACAGAAGCCACCCCTATAGCCCCCCAGCTACCAAAACCTTGTGTCATGGTTTAACCCCAGCCAGCAATTAAGCCCCACACAGCCACTCACTCACTCCCCCCTGGTGGGATGGGGGAGAGAATCAGAAGGGTAAAAGGGAGAAAACTCGTGGGTTGAGATAAAGACAGTTTAATAGGGAAAGCAAAAGCCACACGCAAGCAAAGCAAAACAAGGAATTCATTCACTCCTTCCCATCGGCAGGCAGGTGTTCAGCCATCTCCAGGAAAGCAGGGCTCCATCACACATAACGGTTACTTGGGAAGACAAACGCCATCACTCCGAATGTCCCCCCCTTCCTTCTTCTTCGCCCAGCCTTATATGCTGAGCATGACGTCATACGGTATGGAATATCCCTTTGTCCCGGCTGTGTCCCCTCCCAACTTCTTGTGTATCCCCAGCCTACTTGCTGGTGTGAGAAGCAGAAAAAGCCTTGACTCTGTGTAAGCACTGCTCAGCAGTAACGAAAACATCCCTGTATTATCAACACTGTTTCCAGCACAAATCCAAAACATAACCCCATACTAGCTACTATGAAGAAATTTAACTCTATCCCAGCCAAAACCAGCACACTTTGCCATGTAAACCCAATACAACCATGAAGATAAATATATGGGCTGTGTGTGATAATAGATTGTTCTGTACATAATTGTGCCTTATGTAAAGCTTAATTTACAGTTATAATCAGTATCCAAAGAAATCTCTCCTTTGTACATATAATAGAGCATAGTAGAAGATGCTACCTTTGGAATTTGGGGTGGTGGTGGAAGTAAATGGTATTTAAGGATTACTGTGACCTAAACCAGAGTATGTTACCTTTTACAACCTCATTTCTGCCCTCCTGCATACAAGCACATAATTTACTAGCAAGTGTTTTGCATGCAGTTTCACTATATTTCTGAAGTATCTCAAATATTTTTAAATTAATATTTATACAGCTACATAAACTTATGGGACTACAAGAAGCATCTGCCAATGTCTTTTCCCATCAAGGAAGATTGTTTCTTTGGTCACTGTTGCTCACAGGATAGTTGCTTATTTTATGTGGGTGCAGTCAAAGAAATTACGTTCTGCTTTACAGAATCGTTGAGGTTGGAAGGGACCTGTGGAGATTGTCTAGTCCATACCCCACACTCCCCCCAAAGGCAGGGTCATCTAGAGCAGGATGCCCAGGACTGTGTCCGGTTGGGTTTTTACCATCTCCAGGGATGGAGACTCCACAACCTCTCTGGGCAACCTGTTCCAGTGCTTGATCACCCTCACAGTAAAAAAGTTTTTTCTTATGTTTAAATGGAATTTCCTTATTTCAGTTTGTGCCTGCTGCCTCTTGTCCTGTCACTGGACACCACTGAAAAGAGCCTGGCTCCATCTTCTTCAGACCCTCCCTTCAGATATTTATATACATTAATGAGATCCCCCCTGAGCCTTCTCTTCTCCAGGCTGAACAGTTCCAGCTCTCTCAGCCTTTCCTCATAGGAGGGATGCTCTAGTCCCTTTATCATCTTTGTGGCCCTTTGTTGGACTCTCTCCAGTATGTCCATGTCTCACTTGTACTGTGGAGCCCAGAACTGGTCTCACCAATGCTCAGTAGAAGGGAAGTATTGCCTCCCTCATTCTGCTGCCTAATGCAGCCCAGGATGCTGTTGGCTGCCTTTGCAGCCAGGATGTGTTGCTAGCTCATGTACAACTTGGTGTCTGCCAGGACCCCTGGGTCCTTCTCTGCAAAACTGCTTTACAGTCGGTCAGCCCCCAGCATATATTGGTGCATGGGGTTGTTTCTCCCTAGGTGCAGGACTTTGCACTTCCCTTTGTTGAACTTCATAAGTTTCACGTCAGCCCATTTCTCCATCCTCTCGAGGTCCTTCTGGATGGCAGCACACCTGTCTGGTGTATCAACACTCTTCCCAATTTTGGATCATCAGCAAACTTGCTGAGGGTGCATTCTGTCCCATTGTCCAGGTCATTAATGAAGAGGTTAAATGGGATCAGACTCAGTATTGACCCTTGGGATATACCACTAGTGACTGGCCTCCATCTGGATGTTGTGCCACTGATCACAACCCTTTGAGGTCAGCAGTTCAGCCAGTTTCTAATTCACCTCACTGTCCAGTGCTCTAGTCCATACTTCATCAGTTTGTCTATGAGGATGTTGTGGGAGACAGCATTGAAAGTCTTGCTGAAGTCAAAATGAACGTTATCCACTGTTCTCCCCTCATCCACCAAGCCAGTCATCTCATTGTAGCAGGCTGTTGTATTGGGTTTATGTGGCAATGTTTTGGTAGCAGGGGGTGGGGGCTGCAGGGGTGGCCTCTGTGAGAAGAGGCCAGGGGCTGCCATGTGCCAGAAATAGCCGGTTCCAGCTGGCTCAGTAACGTCTCCACCACTGGCCAAAGCTGAGCTGATCAGTGAAGCTGGTGGCACTTCTATGAAAACATTTTAGAAAGGGTAAAACGCTGCACAGATGGGGGTTGCAGGAAGTGTGAGAAACAATCCTGCAAACACCAAGGTTGGAGAAGAAGGAGGGGGAGGATGTGCTCCAGGTGCTGGAGCAGATATTCCCCTGCAGCCAGTGGAAGTTTTGGAAGAGACCACAGTGGACCAGGAATTCCCTGCAGCCTGTGGAGAGGACCACAGAGGAGCAGGTGGATATTTCCTGAAGGAACTGCGGCCTATGGAGGCCCCATGCTGAAGGAGGTTTATCCTGAATGACTGCAGCCTGGGGAGAAGACCGATGCTGAAGCAGGGGAAAAGTGTGAGGAGGAAAGAGCATCAGAGAAGAACTGTTATGAACTGACCATACCCCTCTATACCCCCTGCACCACTTGTGAGGGGTGGGGGGAGGTAGAAGAGTCAGGAATGAAGGAGTGAAATTGAGCCTGGGAAAAAAAAGGATGGGGTGGGGGAAGATGTTTTAATTTTTGTCTTTGTTTCTCACCATCCAAATCTATTTTAATTGACAATAAAATTAATTTTCTGCAAGTCAAGTCTGTTTTGCCCGTGACAGTAATTGGTAAGTGAACTCCCTGTCCTTATCTCGACCCATGAGCTTTTCCATCTTATTTTTTCCTCCTGTCCTGTTGAGGAGGGGGAGTGACAGAGCAGCTGGGTGGGGGTCTGGCAGTCAGCCAGGGTCAACCCACCACAGCTGTCATGATGGTTAAGCATGATTTATGCTTCATAAATCCCTGCTGACTACTCCAAATTGTCTTCTTATCTGCTATGCATTTAGAAATGGTTTCCAGGATGATTTGCTCCATCACCTTCCTAGGGATTGAGGCAATGCTGATCAGCCTTTAGTTCCCTAGACCCTCCTTCTTGAAGATAGGAGTGACACTTTCTTCCAGTCCTCAGGAACGTTCCCCAGTCTCCATGATCGATCAAAGATTATCGAGGGTGGCCTCACAATGACATCAGTCAGCTCCCTCAGCACTTGTGGGTGCATCTCTTCATGTCCCATGGACTTGTGTATGTCCAGTTTGTTTAAATATTCCCTAACCCAATCCTCCTCCACCAAGGGTAAGTTTTCCTTGCTCCAGACTTCTCCTCTGGTCTCAGGGGCCTGGGATTCCTCAGGGCAAATCTTCCCAGTAAAGACCGAGGCAAGAAGTCACTGACTACTCTTGACCTTTTCCATGTCCTTTGTCACCAGGTCCCCTGCCCCGTTCAACAGCAGGACCACATTTTCCCTAGTCTTCCTTTTGCTCCTGATGTACTTTTGTCATGGTTTAGGTCAGGACAGACTAAATGCTGTGCAATAATTGGATCCGTGTGAAGGAGTTTGGATATTTATTGCCTCTGCATAGAAGTGATTAATGAGCTATGGAAAACTGATTATCTCTACTTCCCCTTTCCTTGCTGACTGGAGCAGCAGTTGTCAGTAGCCAGGAGAAGGGTGCTGAGCGTGCTGGTTCTGGTTGCATGAGCTTGGTTCCAGGTATCCCTGGAGGTCCTCTGCGGTCAGACATCTCCAAAGGTAAAGTTGTTCTGCTCCCCTTCAGGCTGAGGTGGATGAGTTTTATGAGGTGGACAGCATCTTCCAGATTGTCTGATTTTTATTGGTTGATGGGCTACTCCGAGCCGTCACTTGTTGATTGGTGTAGCGAGTTGTTAGGCAAATATTCTTGTATAAGTTTAATTTTACTATTTCTGCCAATTATGCATTTTTTTCATAACACCTGTCTAATTGTGGTTTATCTAACAAAAGTTACATCTCTAACAACTAAAAAGCAATATACCAAAGGTCAAACTGTAGGCCTCTGACATTGGCCTAATTACTTGAGTGATATCAGCTCAGTAGGAAAAGACAACTTGTAGAAGCCATTCTTGTTGCCCTCACCAGATTCAAATCCATATAGGCTTTAGCTTTTATAACTGCATCCACGCACACTTGGACAGTGTCTCTATGTTCCTCCTGGGTCACCTATCCATACTTCCACTTCTTTTACACTTCTTTTTTATGCCTGAATTTAGTCAGGAGCTCCTTGTTCATTCATTTAGGCCTCCTGCCGCCTTTGCTTGATTTCCTGCTCGATGGTATGTACCAATCTTGACCTTGGAGGAGGTGATCCTTGAAAATGATCCATCTCTCCTGGACCCCTTTTCTCTCCAGGGCTGTATCCCATGGGATTCTTCCAAGCAGATTCCTGAAGAGGCCAAAGTCTGTTCTCCTGAAGTCCAGGGTTGCGATCCTGCTTTTTGCCTTGCTCCCTCCTCTGGGTGGAGGAGGGTGAAATACAGCAAGTCTCTTCAACTAGAGCCTATAAGGATCAGCCAAGAAGCCTTCCAGACTCTCCTGGTTTTTTGTTTGTCACTGCAGGGAACAACAAATGAACATGGAGAAGAGGGGACTGTTGGCTGCTATAGACACATTGGGAAGGAGTGTGGTATAAAATGTTAAGATTGACTCATAGAATAATAGAATCATAGAATCATAGAATCATACAGGTTGGAAAAGACCTCTAAGATCATCATGTCCAACCGTCAACCCAACACACCATGCCCACTAAACCATGTCCCTAAGGGCCTCATCTACACGTCTTTTAAATACTTCCAGGGATGGTGACTCCACCACTTCTCTGGGCAGCCTGTTCCAAGGCCTGATCACTCTTTCAGTAAAGAAATTTCTCCTAATGTCCAATCTAAACCTCCCCTGGTGCGACTTGAGACCATTTCCTCTCGTCCTATCGCTAGTTACTTGGGAGAAGAGACCGACACCCACCTCACTACAACCTCCTTTCAGGTCGTTGTAGAGCGCGATGAGGTCTCCCCTCAGCCTCCTCTTCTCCAGGCTAAACAGTCCCAGTTCCCTCAGCCGCTCCTCATAAGGCTTGTGCTCCAGGCCCTTCACCAGCTTCGTTGCCCTCCTCTGGACACGCTCCAGCACCTCCATGTCCTTCTTGTAGTGAGGGGCCCAGAACTGAACACAGTATTCCAGGTGCGGCCTCACCAGTGCCGAGTACAGGGGCACGATCACCTCCCTAGTCCTGCTGGCCACACTATTCCTAATACAGGCCAGGATGCCATTGGCCTTCTTGGCCACCTGGGCACACTGCCGGCTCATGTTCAGCCGGCTGTCAACCAGCACCCCCAGGTCCTTTTCCTCTGGGCAGCTTTCCAGCCACTCTTCCCCAAGCCTGTAGCGTTGCATGGGGTTGTTGTGGCCAAAGTGCAGGACCCGGCACTTGGCCTTGTTGAACCTCATACAGTTGGCCTCGGCCCATCGATCCAGCCTGTCCAGGTCCCTCTGCAGAGCCTTCCTACCCTCGAGCAGATCAACACTCCCGCCCAACATGGTGTCATCTGCAAACTTACTGAGGGAGCACTCAATCCCCTCATCCAGATCATTGATAAAGATATTGAACAGGACTGGCCCCAGTACTGAGCCCTGGGGAACACCGCTCGTGACCGGCCGCCAACTGGATTTAACTCCATTCACCACAACTCTCTGGGCTCGGCCGTCCAGCCAGTTTCTTACCCAGCGAAGAGTGTACCTGTCTAGGCCGTGAGCCGCCAGCTTCTCTAGGAGAATGCTGTGGGAGACAGTGTCAAAGGCTTTACTGAAGTCCAGGTAGACCCCATCCACAGCCTTTCCCTCATCCACTAGGCGGGTCACCTGGTCATAGAAGGCGATCAGGTTGGTCAAGCAGGACCTGCCTTCCATGAACCTGTGCTGGCTGGGCCTGATCCCCTGGTTGTCCCGGACATGGCTCGTGAGCACCCTCAAAACCAACCGCTCCATGATCTTCCCTGGCACCGAGGTCAGGCTGACCGGCCTGTAGTTCCCCGGATCCTCCCTCCGGCCTTTCTTGTAGATGGGCGTCACATTGACGAGCCTCCAGTCATCCAGGACCTCCCCAGTTAACCAGGACTGCTGGTAAATGATGGAGAGTGGCTCAGCAAGCTCCTCCGCCAGCTCCCTCAGTACCCTCGGGTGGATCCCATCCGGCCCCATAGACTTGTGAGCGTCCAGGTGGCGTAGCAGGTCGTTAACTGCTTCCTCTTGGATTATGGGGGGTTTATCCTGCTCGCCGTCCCTGTCTTCCAGCTCAGGGGGCTGAGTGGCCTGAGGATAACTGCTCTGACTATTAAAGACTGAGGCAAAGAAGGCGTTGAGTACCTCAGCCTTTTCCTCATCCTTGGTGGCAACATACCCCCCCGCATCCAATAGAGGATGGAGATTCTCCTTGGCTCTCCTTTTGTCATTAATATACTTATAAAAGCATTTTTTGTTGTCTCTCACGACAGTATCCAGGTTGAGTTCTAGCCGGGCTTTTGCCTTTCTAATTTCCTCTCTGCACGACCTAACGCGATCCCTGTACTCTTTACAGTTCTCCCTGTCTCTGTGATTCCATCTGTGTTTCAATCTGAGGCATAACTCGATAAGGGAATTGGAGCTGAAATGCACATTTGTGTGTGGTGGTGTGGTGCCTCCCCCGACCCAATCTCAACTTTTGCCACTGGGCATCTAAAGTATCCTTGTTTTACCCCTCAAACTTCTATGCTGATGCTCAATATTAGAACTATTTAGAAAAAGTATCTTGTTGATTCTGTTCATATTTTATACTACTATATTGCTTTTACTCTGTCTTTGAAGCAGTTCTCCTTTGGGGAGTATCCTTGAAGTGAGAAAAGTCTCCTTAACAATATTGAAAGATTTTAGCTAGGCTAGTAAAATTCATTGTGCAAGAGTCATTGCCTACAGAATCCAAGCTGCCCAGAGGAAAAGGACCTGGGGGTGCTGGTTGACAGCCAGCTGAACATGAGCCGGCAGTGTGCCCAGGTGGCCAAGAAGGCCAACGGCATCCTGGCCTGTATCAGAAATAGTGTGGCCAGCAGGACTAGGGAGGTGATCGTGCCCCTGTACTCGGCACTGGTGAGGCCGCACCTGGAATACTGTGTTCTGTTCTGGGCCCCTCACTACAAGAAGGACATGGAGGTGCTGGAGCGTGTCCAGAGGAGGGCAACAAAGCTGGTGAAGGGCCTGGAGCACAAGCCTTATGAGGAGCGGCTGAGGGAACTGGGGTTGTTTAGCCTGGAGAAGAGGAGGCTGAGGGGAGACCTCATCACGCTCTACAACGACCTGAAAGGAGGTTGTAGTGAGGTGGGTGTCGGTCTCTTCTCCCAAGTAACTAGCGATAGGACGAGAGGAAATGGTCTCAAGTCGCACCAGGGGAGGTTTAGATTGGACATTAGGAAAAATTTCTTTACTGAAAGAGTGGTCAAGCATTGGAACAGGCTGCCCAGGGAAGTGGTTGAGTCACCATCCCTGGAGGTATTTAAAAGATGTGTAGATGAGGCTCTTAGGGACATGGTTTAGTGGGTGTCATGGTTTAACCTGGCAGGTAGCCAAATACCACGCAGCTGCTTGCTCACTCCCCCCCACACCCAGTGGGACGGGGAGAGAATCGGAAGGGTAAGAGTGAGGAAAACTCGTGGGTTGAGGTAAAGACAGTTTAATAGAACAGAAAAGGGAAAATAATAATGATAATGATAGAATATACAAAATGAGTGATGCACAATGCAATTGCTCACCACCCACGCTGACCGATAACCAAGTAGCGATCGCTACTTCCTGGATCACGCCTACCATTCATATACTGAGTATGACGTCACATGGTATGGAATACCTCGTTGACCAGCTGGGCTAGCTGTCCCGATGATGCTCCCTCCCATCCTCTGCGTGGTGGTATGAGAGCTGTCCTTGGCAGGATACTTAGCAACAACTGAAAACATCAGTGTGTTATCAACATTCTTCTCATACTAAATCCAAAACACAGCACTAGGAAGAAATTTAACCCTATCCCAGCCGAAACCAGGACAGTGGGCATGGTGGTGTTGAGTTGATGGTTGGACTCGATGATCTTAGAGGTCTTTTCCAACCTTAATGATTCTATGATTCTGGCTGGTTTATTGCCGGCTAACTGCACTGTCCTGGGCTAATTTTGAACACTCTCTGTATGGAAATAAATACCATGTAAATGTTTCCCAACTTTGTGTCAGTGTTAATATGGAGCTTTGGAATATCTTACAGCAAGAACTTGATTTTGAGTACTAAAGCAATAGATATGTGATGAAATAAAACAATACAAAATGTATAGTTTTGCACCTGCATGTCTAATTGTGAGGCCATCTGTTGAAACTAGTGTCAAGTGAAAAACATAGATGCACTAGTTAATTGCATTCACCAAAATGTGAAGCTGTGCAGTAGCTGGCCAATTTTGGGATGTACTAGAGCAGGGATTTCCAGTGGGGCAAAAGAATAGTGATGCTACTGTCCTGCATGCATGCTAACTACCCATCTTCAAGATATGAATGATTCTCCGCTGGAACAGGTACAGAGAGGACCATTAAGATACAGAGGCTGAAAAGTGAAGTAAAGGGGTCTGGCTAGCTTAGCCTGGCAAAACAGGCTGAGAGAGGGATATGATGGTGCTAACATAGCCAGTTAACAAGTTACTGTAAATTAGCTGAGCCATTTTAAGCTTGGTGACTCAGTCTTGTGCCAGAGACTTAAGTTTGATTTAGAAATGTGTAACCCCATTGCCAGTTGTGCAAATTTGAGGACTGAATTTGTTTAAACGTAGTGTATAGTCTGTTCTTAAACTGGTTGACGTATATTATAATTTCTGAAAATGCAGAAGACTAGTATCAGAAACTATACTGTTCTTGTCTCTAATAATATAAGTAGGAAATTTTTAGGGTCTGCCTCATGTATCTAATCCTTTAGATGGGGGAAGGGGATACCAACAGGATTGCAGTAGGTAAGCCAAGGGTTGGCATGGCATCGCCTGAGGGTGGCAATGCTAGTGGGAACATTTACGCTGCTCCTGGGAGCACGGAGGGCTCAGGAGCGTATCTGAAATGCTTGTACACCAACGCATGCAGTATGAGAAACAAACAGGATGAACTGGAAGTGTTGGTCAGCTCCCAGAGCTACGATATCATTGGTATTAGTGAGACTTGGTGGAATGAGTCCCACAATTGGAGTGCTGGGATGGAGACTACAGGCTGTTCAGGAGGGATAGGTGGGGCAGGTGAGGTGGAGGTGTCGCAGCGTATGTAAGGGAGAGGTTTGATTGTACAGCCCTTACAGTTAGTGATGATGTGGTTGAGAGCCTCTGGGTGAGGATTAGGGGGATGGAAAACAAAGCAGATGTTGTAGTGGGTGTCTACTACTGATCACCCAGCCAGGATGTAAGCACTGATGAGTTATTCTATAGGCAATTAGGAGAAATCTCTGGATCGGTAGCCCTTGTCCTTATGGGAGATTTCAACTTCCCAGACATCAACTGGGAATATCATACTGCTGTGACAAGCAAGTCTGGGAAATTCCTGAAGTTTGTGGAAGATGATAACTTCTTGTCACAAGTACTCAGTGAGCCAACTAGGAAAGATGCCCTCCTAGACTTGCTGTTTGTGAATAGAGAAGAACTCATGGGGGATGTGATGGTAGGTGGCTGTCTTGGCCACAGTGATCACAAAATGGTTGAGTTTAAGATTTTCAGTGTAATGAGAAAAAAGGACGGCAGAGTTGCTACCCTGGACTTCAGGAGAGCAGACTTTAAGCTATTCAGGGAGCTATTTAGCAGTGTCCCCTGGGGATCTGCTTTTCAGGGCTTAGGAGTCCACGAGTGCTGGTCAGTCTTTAAGAACCACCTTTTAGAAGCACAGGAGCAGGCAATTCCACTGTGTCAAAAGTCAAGCAAGCAGGGCAGAAGACCAGCTTGGCTGAACAGGGAACTTCTTGTGGAGCTCAAGAGGAAAAAGAAATTGTATGATCTCTGGAAGCGAGGTCAGGCTTCACAGGAAGATTACAGAGCCGCGGTTCGTATATGCAGGGAGAAGACACGAAAGGCCAATGCTCAATTAGAGTTGAAACTGGCCAGTGTTGTTTCAGATAACAAGAAGGGTTTTTTTAAGTACATTAATAGCAAGAGGAGGTCTAAAGAAAACATTGGACCGATACTTGTTGAAGATGGTCATCTGACTAACAGGGATGAAGAAAAAGCGGAGGTATTCAATGCATTTTTTGCCTCAGTCTTTAATAATACTGATAGACCTTGTTCTGCCTGGTCCCCTGAGTCGGAGGACTACGAGTGTGGAAACAGTGACTTTCCATTTGTGGACACTGAAATTGTAAGGGACCAGCTGTATCAGCTGAATGTTCACAAGTCCATGGGGCCTGATGGGATTCATCCCAGAGTACTGAAGGAGCTAGTGGATGTTACAGCAGGACCCCTCTCGATCATCTACCAAAGGTCTTGGGAGTCTGGGGAGGTCCCTGCTGGAAGCTAGCCACTGTTATTCCAATCTACAAAAAGGGCATGAGGGAAGACCCAGGGAACTACAGACCTGTTAGTCTAACCTCAGTACCTGAAAAAATTATGGAGAAGATCATACTGAGTACTATTAAAAGGCATTTGAAGAACAATGCAATCATCAGGCACAGTCAACATGGGTTCACAAAGGGAAAGTCCTCCTTAACTAATTTGATATCCTTCTGTCACGAATGGGTGGTTTTAAGGCTGCATAAAGAATCACTGGCAAGGTATTGGCAAAGGGTAATTTTAATAGAAATTTATAGAAACGTGACTTAACAGAATTTGATGGCAAGGTTCACTCTATTACTTATTACATGGATTAAGTTACACAGGGGAAAATCGTATTAGAATTGTGTTGGAATGATTTGTACAGAAATTAAGAGTAAAAGGGTTAAAAGATAAAAGGGGGAGCCTCCCGTTGAGTCACGAGGTTCAGAAGCAATCCAACTGGACCCAATCTTAGTCTCAGACTTGGACAACGGTTTATGTCTAATACAGAAAGGGATAGGAAGGACCTCCCGTTGGGTCACGAGGTTCAGAGTAGACCCTTTTGGCTGGATCTACCCTTAGTCTCAGACCTGGGCAACGGTTTATGACTAAAGGGTTAAGAGTTTTTAGCAGCAACTGAGAGTCTTACAATGCTTAAACATTGATCAATTTGACAGCTTACACAAAGAATTAGTTAAGATACTACAAAGATTAAAACAACTTAACTACAGGTTATACTTGTTAGTAACCATATATATAAACATATAAAAAGATCTAGATCAATTAATACATATATAACTACAGATAACTGTAAGCGCGCAAAAGATCTAGATCAATCAATACACATATATGTAACTACAGATAACTGTAAGCGCGCAAAAGATCTAGATCAATCAATACACATATATGTAACTACAGATAACTGTAAGCGCGCAAAAGATCTAGATCAATCAATACACATATATATATATATGCATATGAATATGGTACCAAAGCTAAATGAAAGGCCTAGAGTTAAAGGTATACCTGTTAAAAATTCTCCTCGAGTCCCGTGAAATACTCACATCAAATGCTTTGGCATTTCCCAACGGGCAAAGAGTTGAGCCCTGAGGAGTGTCTCAGCCCAGAATCTCGGGGATCCTCCGAGTATCGCAAATTCGAGTTTGCGGACTCTGAGAGGCATCCCACTCAGAGGGAGATTCTGGATGCAGCCCGCTGCGGTCCAGGAGAGCTCAAAGGGTCTCACTTGGTACCGCTGTTTATAGGTTTGCAAGATGATTGGCTTTAGTCATCAGTAAATTTCCATTTTGGCTACTATCCGAGGTGGTCCAGGATAGTAATTATGGTATTGTTTCATGGTAACAATGGTATCATTCCACTTGAGCTATGATCCAGGTAGGGAAAGCTTCAGGGCTGTCAGAGATGACGAATTATCCCTTGTTTCTGTTCCCTACCTTGATCATGTAGCTAGTGTCCCTGGTACGATCAGTGTTGTTCCCCACCTTAGCCATGCAAGAGTGCTTGGTACGGCCAAGGGACGCTTAACCACCCAACTCATGCACAATGGCTAAAGCTTAACAGAAGGTTCTGAGATCGTATTGTAGCCCAGAGGAAAAGAAGGGGGGGGAATGCACCACCACAATCCACCCTGTGACTAAAGTCAATCCATCTGTCCCTCACAGAGTGGCGGTGTGGTCGCCTCTTGCCTCTGTGCCTATAAACAGATCAATGCCATATTCCAATTGTAATTGAGGGAAATTTTTGGTCGGTTTGTTTGATTATTAAGATTTTGTTAAATGTGATAGAGCAATCTTATATGTGCAAGGAGGTCTTGATAACAGTGTTACTTGTCTAGCTATTTTCCACACTCTGACATACAGAACAATGTTTAACAGCAAGCATAATATAACAGAAATTAGTAAAATTACAATGGGGTGTAAAATTCGATTTAAAGTCTCTGTTGCAGTCGGCAACCATCCGAATAAAGTGTCCCACCAATGATGTTTTCCATCTTTCTTCACTCTTTCTAAGACACGGTGTATTTCTTTTGTATCGTGATGGACAGTAATTAGAGTCTTTTGTCCATGATTTTGGATTCGTTGTAGTACTTGGTTCAGGTCGTCGTGTTGCAACAGTTTTCTCACCAATGTGAGGTTCATTCCAATAGGGGTAGGTAGTAAATTTTGATAGGGTGTGTAGTTTGATTGTAGCATCTGATGAGTTGTGACAGGGGCTGAATAGTTGAAGTCACATCCTATGATTTTGGTGAAATTACAAATACAGACATTTGAATGGTTATTTGTTTTTACAGTGGTGTTATCTGTAAGTATAGAATCACAAAGAGTTCTTAGACAAATGCATCCGTTTCCAACATATATTAGTACAGTTTCGGGGGTTTCATCAGTATGTATTTCAAAATGACAAATACTTTGTTCAGTGTCAAGACAAATGTCTTGAGCTTTTAGGGTATTGCCTTCACAAATGAATCCTTGTTGTTTTCGTACAACACATGCATCTACATCAATAGTTTGCCATTTGTTTTTATTTTGTTGGGCCCATACTCTGTGTTCTAGTGGATAGAGTACAGTTCTGTTGGTTCAATTCTAGTGCAATGATTGGGTATATAGTGTATACCGAAGCATTGCGTATTGTCAAGACAAAAGCTGTTACTTTGTTATCAGTGGGGTTATAAGTGAAATTAACTAAATGCCATCAGGATTGGAATTCCCTTTCAAATTTAGTTACATTATCTCAAATTGCCTTTTGAATTTCAGTGGGCAAGGTGCCTTCATTGCTTTCCCTTATAATTGTTGTTACAGTAGATTGCACCCACAACTGAGAAACGTGTATGGTGCAGAATGTGCTGTAGTTACCACATTGATTAGCATGAACAAAGGAAGTGAGGGTCTCCACCCCGTGCGTTGGGTTTGTTGGTGTATAAGCCAGATTTGGTTTATGCTGGCAATGATTGCTCCTGTGAGAAGGATAAGCAATCCTTCAATGGTTAACCCAATCTCCAAGGGAGGTGTGTTGGTATCACTCCTGGTATCTTTCCTGGAAAGAGAAAACAATACAAGTCTCGGGGGGGGGGGGGGTTCCAGACGGGTTACCCCTTAGTAATTTAACTTGTTTAACTGCTCGGACTAAAGATAACAGTCCCTTTTCCCACTCGGAATATCTCTGCCCTGTTTCTTTAAATGCAGTCGAGCTGAACATCAAAGGTCTTTTCGGTCCGTCAGGGCTAGTTTGGAAACAGGTTACAGTAAGTACCATGTTCAGCAAAACTCCATTCTGCTGTAATAGGGTCGTGGGAGTGTACTGGTTCCAGTGACTGACATGGCTTTAATTCCTGTACTACAGTTTTGACTGCCTCTTCATGTTCTGAATTTCATTTCCACGGTTTTCCCTTTCGTAAAAGTGAGTATATTGGGCGAGCAATGATAGGAAATTTAGGTATGTTTTTTCCAGTATCCTAAAGTACCTATAAGCTGTTCTAATTCTTTCTTAGATTGGGGTATCTGCAATTGTTCTAATTTACTTAGGGTGTCTGGTGGAACTGTTGTACTACCTGCAATCCACCAAGTGCTTAAAAATTTTACTTCCTTACTTGGTCTCTGACATTTCTCCGGTGGAGTTTCAACTTCTGCTTTTTGTAATGCCTGCCATACTGTTGTTGTTTTCCCTACTTCTTCAGGGGAATCTCCTCCAACTAGAATATCATCTATGTATTGGTACAGTTTCACATTCTGGGGCAGTGAGACTGTTTGTAAAAGTTCAGCAAGCGCAGCATGGGCAATGGTAGGTGAATGTTTATACCCTTGTGGGAGTTTGTTAAAGGTATATTGTATACCTTCCCAAGTAAAAGCAAATTTTTCTTTATTTTTTTCTTGCAAGGGGACCATAAAGAATGTCTTTTACATTTAGGGTTGCCATCCAGGGGTGTGCAGTTGCTTGCAGTGTAGCTGTTAAAACTGCAATATTGGGTACTGCAGCCGTTAACGGAGCTGTGTTAGCATTGAGGTGGCGATAATTAATTGTTAATTGCCACCTCTCATCTGGTTTTCGGACTGGCCAAATTGGTGAATTATAAGGGGAGTGGGTTCTGGAGATGATTTTTCGTTTTTCCAAATCAGCTATGACTTCAGAGATTCCAGCTCGTGCCGCAGCAGAAATTGGATACTGCGAGACGTTTGTGACTTTTGAGTCAGGGAGTGCAGGGGCTGCGTGGAGTAGATGCACTACAGCTTTCCGCCTCGTATTAGGGTCAACATTTGAACCAAAGGACCATACGCTGTTATCCGGCAGATGCCAGGTTTGGTCATTCAAAACATCGAAACCTAAAATATTTTCATTGTGATCTTTAACTGCAAAGCAAGTAGACGATATGTGTTTCTCGCCCGGGAGCCATAAATTAATTTTTGAAGTTTGGCACATAACACTTGCTCCGTTCACTCCGGTAACTTTAACTTTTTGCCGTCCGGGTCGCACACCCAGCTTCTTGGTATCTTGTTGTGTTAGTATTGAAATTTGTGCTCCCATATCTATTAGAAATTTTACTAATTGTTGTTGAGCGTTAATTGGAATTAAAATATATCCAGCTTTAATGATGGGTGTAGCGTCATATTCAGAGGAATCTGAGGGGAACAAGGTGTTACCATTTCCCTCATCATAGTCATTAGGACCACCCCAAATATCACCATCCCATTCCTCAGGGGATACAATTAATTTTCTAATCTGAACAATGTTAGGGGGATTGGAAGCCCGCATAAGCATCATCTCAACTTTTTTTCCAACTTTTGTGTTTTCTCCTTTTCTTCCTGTAACTGTTTTTGCAGCTGCTCAATTTTCGAGGATAGTATTAATTCAGCTGCTTTTCTGCCTTCTATTTCTTCTTTCAGGTCTTGTTCTCTTCTATTGTTACTCTTTCTATACTGATAAGCAGCATCTAAACAGGTGCCTAACATTTTACAAATAATTTCTTTTCCTTTTCCGTCATTCATATGACTTCTAGCAACTTTTAATTGTTCCTCCACAGCTGAACCTCGTGGCCCAACGGGAGGTCCTTCCTATCCCTTTCTGTATTAGACATAAACCGTTGTCGAAGTCTGAGATTAAGATTGGGTCCAGTTGGATCGCTGCTGAACCTCGTGACTCAACGGGAGGGTCTCCCTTTTACCTTTTACCTTTTTATCCTTTTATCTTTTAACCCTTTTTACTCTTAATCTCTGTACAAATCATCCCAACACAATTCTAATACGATTTTCCCCTGTGTAACTTAATCCATGTAATAAGTAATAGAGTGAACCTTGCCATCAAATTCTGTTAAGTCACGTTTCTATAAATTTCTATTAAAATCACCCTTTGCCAATACCTTGCCAGTGATTCTTTACACGGCCTTAAAACCACCCATTCGTGACACCTTCTATGATAAGGTCACCCACCTAGTGGATGAAGGGAAGGCGGTGGATGTAGTTTTTCTGGATTTTAGTAAGGCTTTTGATACTGTCCCTCACAGCATCCTTCTGGACAAGTTGTCCAACTGTGGGATGGGTGAAGAACTGGCTGAAGGGCAGAGCTCAAAGGGTTGTAGTGAATGGGGCTACATCTGGCTGGCGACCGGTCACCAGGGGTGCTCCTCAGGGCTCAGTTCTAGGGCCAGTTCTGTTCAATATATTTATCAACGATCTGGATGCAGGAGTTGAATGCACCATTAGCAAGTTTGCCGATGATACCAAACGGGGAGGTGCTGTTGACTCTCTTGAGGGACAAGAGGCCTTGCAGAGGGATCTAGATAGATTGGAGCATTGGGCAATGATTAATGGGATGAGATTTAACAAGTCCAAATGCCGGATTCTGCACCTAGGATGGAGTAATGCCGGGCACAAGTATAGACTGGGAGAGGAGTGGCTGGAGAGCAGCCCTGCAGAAAGGGATCTGGGGGTGCTGGTCGACAGCAGGCTCAGTAGGAGTCAGCAGTGTGCCCTGGCAGCCAAGAGGGCAAACCGCATCCTGGGGTGCATCAAACACAGCATAACCAGCCGGTCAAAAGAGGTGATGATCCCGCTGTATTCAGCATTGGTACGGCCTCACCTTGAGTACTGTGTGCAGTTCTGGGCCCCACAATTTAAGAAGGATGTTAAGGTCCTTGAATGCGTCCAGAGGAGGGCAACAGAGCTGGTGAAAGGGCTGGAAGGAACGTCCTATGAGGAACGGCTGAGGACTCTGGGTTTGTCTAGTTTGGAGAAAAGGAGGCTGAGGGGTGACCTCATTGCTCTCTACAGCTTCCTGAGGAGGGGAAGTGGAGGGGGAGGTGCTGATCTCTTCTCCCTGATATCCAGCGATAGGACACGTGGGAATGGTTCAAAGCTGCACCAGGGGAGGTTCAGACTTGACATTCGGAAGCATTTCTTTACCGAGAGGGTGGTCAGACACTGGAACAGGCTTCCTAGAGAGGTGGTCGATGCCCCATGCCTGTCAGTTTTTAAAAGGCATTTGGACAATGCCCTTAACAACATGCTTTAACTTTTGGTCAGCCCTGAATTGGTCAGGCAGTTGGACTAGATGATCGTTGTAGGTCCCTTCCAACTGAAATAGTCTAGTCTAGTCTATTCTGTTCTTTGTGGTGAGTTGACCTTGGCTGGCCGCCAGGTTCCCACCCAGCTGCTCTCTCATTCTCCCTTTCTCCAGCTTCTAAGAAAGAAGGATTGGCTCCTGGTTTGAATGTTTTATCATAGGCGCTAAAGCTCAGTATTCTGTATCCATGTGTGGCTAGTAGTTTAATCACCTAAACCCAATGTAAGCTTACAGAGGAGGCTTGATTCTCTAGGCCTTCCTTTGCTAGGTAGTGGCAACCTGGTGCAACAAACACTCCATTTCATGTCATTGTTGTAAAAATGTAACACTTTGCTGTTCTTTCATGAATGTCACAGATCTACTTTTGTTAAAACTTCGAAATTCTGTGCAAAGGGTTAGCCTGGGAGAGACTGATGAAGTAACTTAAAAGTATTTCATTTAAAACTTGAGAGGGATGGGGGAGGAAGAGAGGGCAGTAGACTAAATTGGAGAGAAAGAGCAAAGACACTGAAAACCGAGGTAAAAGAGGTCAGCTGAAGAATGAAGTGAAATCAGGAAACATGACTTATTTTGCAAATGGATGGCAGCTTTTACTTGGGTTGAAATGCTGGACTTTATAGTATGCAGTGAATATTTACCATTTAGTATCTGGAAATATTATTGCAGTACGCTTACTATTTGAGCAGCCCTAATAGTGAGCTGCTGCTTTTAAAATTAACTAAAATGACATTACTATGGCTGCATGTGACATAAGTAGTTGTTAGTCCAATTAGGCTGTCAAGATAAAAATATTTTTATATGCTTAGCTGGTTTAATAGGTATGTGCTAGGTATGTGCTTTTCAAACAAAATAGGTAGGTTTCACAAAGTAAGCTCATGAATTTTCAAGCCTTGTCTGAAAAAAATCTCTAGAAGATGGAGTTAGTTTGGATGCACGAGTGACTTCTGGGTTGGTTGCCCATATTTCAAATATATTGGGAGTGTCTGTGAATTGTCAAGGAGTAAGAAGAATATATATGAAATGTTTTGTCACAGTTTTTGTCACATTTTTTCTTAAAATGTGATTTCAAATACATCAGTATAAAAACACTTCTACAGTGATATCCTTTGCTCAGAATATTGTTATGCAGTGTTACTTGAGAATATAGATTCATGGCAACTAACACAGTGACATTTGAACTATTGTTGACGGACCTCTGGAAGCATGGGCTACTAAATTGTCTGTGATAGGCAGTTAAGTAAAGCAAAATGTTCCCATGTGTAGGCTTAAACTTCCTATGCAAGGCTCCACAAATTAGGGAGGAGGAAGAGTTGAAAACCACCAATCTAAAATGAACTGAATAATTTACCTTTTGTCAGCACATCAAGGCTTCTAGTGACTCCAGTGAGTGAAGTGAAATTTTAGTGGTGACCTTACAGAAAACACAGACATTCTATGGATAAGCATTGTGAAGAAGAAAGCTGTCAGCTATATATTGCATGTGTACCCTTTGTATTGTATTCAGAACAACATTAGGGTAATGGATCAGTAGGTAGAAGCATTTTTCTGCCTCTCTACTCACTGAATCATAAACCTGTACTTAATGTTTGTCATGGAGTAGTTGCAATGTGAAGTACTGTAGCAGTAATTTGATTAGGCAGAAAAGAAACTATTTGGGGAGAAAAAATATTGCTCTGGGAATAAGTTGGAAAGAACTTTGGCAGTCTGGTTTACTTGATGTAATTCAGATGTGTGCCTGAAATACTGCTTATTCTTATAAGCAGTATTCTTAATTCTTTTATGTTCTTATATCTTATAAGTGACTACGATTTATAGTTGCTACTTAATTAAAACAAATCTTTGCTTAGGTTTGAATTGTGAAGCTATTTTTATTAAGACCACTTCTATGCTTTAGGTGAAGGCATTGAAAGAGAAGATTGAATCAGAAAAGGGGAGAGATGCTTTTCCAGTAGCTGGCCAAAAACTAATTTATGCAGGTAATGAATCATCTAAAGATACCGTAACTGAATCTACCATATATTTTTCTCTGTTTTCTTTCCCATTGACCTCTTAAGATCAGTATTACTCTGAGTTTTAAGTACTAAAATGCAAACAAACAAAAAAAACCTCTTGACAAGGGACGCTCTAAATAGTGCATCAGACTTTTTTTCAAGCTCCAATGAATGTGTTTTCTTTGTTATCTCTGATTTCTACATGATCTTTCATCAGCTCTTTCTGTGCAGCATATGCTATGTGAAGTGGGAATAGCCATCATTACAGGAAGCTAAGACTTAATCAGATTGAATTTCATGTTTTTGGTAAACTTTTATCTTTTGGACATATACAAGAGAAATCGAACAAAACTTCTACTTACCTCAGAATTAAAAATCAGCTGATTTCTTTTGGACTTGCTCTATTCGGTCAGCTGATGGGGGGAATGCTGCTAGACAGAAGGACTTGTAATATTTCTAAGCCGTCATTAACAATCTGCTAGAAATGTATCATGTACTAGTGAAATGCAGGCTATCTCAAACAAAACATAGACTTAACATTATTTTATTTGTGCTGAAGCACTTTGGTGAAATCTTAGAGAGTATTTATGATAATTTTCGATGTGATCAGTCCATTCTGGCATTAGCATACAGATACAGTTTTTTTTTCTTCTCGCTTAATTGCTGAACTCAGAAGACCCACAGTACCCCTATTGCTTTTTTTCTCTCAAGTCATACTTGAAAGAAGTTGTGGTTATCTCTTAGCTCCTCTGTAAACACTGTTCCTTTTCCAGTTTTTAGTAAGATAAATAGACTTTATCATAACAAGTTGGAAGTCAGTCCTTTTTTTTTAATGGGTTCCTCAAAACTAGGATTCTTAATCATTTTTGTCTCCCTTATTTTGGAGTGAAGGGAACGCACATCAAGAACAGGAATGTAAAAGTCCCCTATATTGCTTCACCTCCTTGCAATCAGTAGGACAAAGATGTGTTCTACTAGTTATAGGTAAATGGCTTATTACACATTCAGCTAATGTTTTAGCCTTCTGTTAACTAAACTGACAAAACTGCAGAGTCACAAGCTTGTCTCAAGTAGTTGAATTCATGCTGATACAAGGAACTCTGATCATTTCCTGGATTTGAAAAGCTAACAGAAGAGAATAAGTCAGAAGCGATATGAAACAGGCAAGATACTGATTTTTTTCCTCTGTCTTAAGTGTTTAAACAGACTTAAATTATTCAAGGTACCCTACTCTGTTCTGAATTTTTTTCCCCCTCTACATTACTTGAGCCTCTATGTTAAAGGTCCAGCAAATCTTTTCCTTAGAATTGACAATTGTATTTTAAGTAATCTGAAGCCTATTTAACACTTGGCAAGGTGTCAAGTATTCTACTGAAATAAAGAGAGTTGGCTTCAAGTAATTAGTATCATGGAAAGTTACAGGAGGAAGGTTATTTGGAACTCTACTGCCGGAGCTCAATAGCTAAAACATTTTTCTTTAGTTAATGAATATACATGTCTGCATAAATGCAGTTCTTAGCTATTTTGGAACTGTTTGCATGAATGAATTCCAGGATCATCTAATGATTTGACAAATGACTTGTATTTTTCTAATTTGCTAGGTAAAATTCTTAATGATGATACTCCTCTTAAAGAATATAAAATAGATGAGAAGAACTTTGTGGTGGTTATGGTAACAAAAGTGAGTAGTTCTTTTTTGAAGAGGAAATTGCATTCATTTCATAATTTTTTTTCATTGTGATGAATGGTTGTATATGAATATATACCCTTAAAACAAATGGAAACTGATTATCTGAAAGTTGTGGTTAACAATATGCATGTGGAAATTGATTTGAAATATTGCATAGCCATCTTGTTCTCCTTAAGTAGATCACTGCTGTTCTGCACTGGATGTTAGTAGAGAAAATATCCACATCAGTTTTTGTTGGACAGTAGATGACACTGATTTTATTGTCTTTCCCTCCTTTGACTTACAGTCCTTCTGTGTTATGTTCTTTCTGTGATTTTTCTTAAAAGGAAAAAGAGAACACAGATAGTTTGTTACTAAATTGTCCTCTACAGAACTTCCCATAGTCTCCCACTTTTGCTTTTCAATACTCATGGCTCTCTTTCTTGTGCTAACCTCAACAGCCTAAACCAAAAGAGGAAAGAAATGTGTGCTAAGCAACAGACCTATGAGTTTTGAATGACAGCTTTGGCAAATTACAAAGCGACTGTGACACTGCCAGAGGGGACATACTGCCAATAATCTGGTGACTGACCATGGGATCTGAATAAAATTCTGGCTTTGTCTTCATCTTGAGGCCATGGGGCCGTAGATTTACAAGCCCTATAACTGTAAAATTTCTTAACAAAGGGAACCTGTAGTTCAACTGCCCCTCAGTTCAGTTCAATATTGGCTCATTAGATTCTCCACACTCATTTTACATACACCCATTATCAAACTCTTACTGAAGAAATTGGTGTTCTGGTCTATGGTTTGCCCCCCCAGTGGAAGCAAACATATAGATTGGACTTCAGAGCACTTTTTTTTTTCTTATAGCATAAGAAATACGGACTGCTTGATAACTTGCTAAACACACTACCTTCTTATCTTATAGAAGACCTGTGTTTAGAAGGCAGTTTTTCTGTGTCATGGTCCTGTGTGTGAAATGGAGAAACTGGGGCACTCCTTGTGTTAAGGTCAGGCCCTCTACAGCACACATCTTGCTGTGCAAGTTAGAATCATAGAATCATAGAATGTTTTGGGTTGGAAGGGACCTTTGAAGACCATCTAGTCCGACCCCCCTGCCATGGGCAGGGACATCTTTCACTAGATCTGTTTGCTCAAAGCCCCATCCAACCTGACCTTGAACACTTCCAATGATGGGGCATCCACAACTTCTCTGGGCAACCTGTTCCAGTGTCTCACCACCCTCATTGTAAAGAATTTCTTCCTTATGTTCAATCTACATCTACCCTCTTTCAGTTTAAAACCCTTGCCCCTTGTCCTGTCACTACAGGCCTTGGTAAAAAGTTTGTCCCCATCTTTCTTATAAGCCCCCTTTAAGTATTGAAAGGCCGCAATAAGGTCTCCCTGGAGCCTTCTCTTCTCCAGGCTGAACAACCCCAACTCTCTCAGCCTTTCTTAATAGGAGAAGTGCTCCAGCCCTCTGATCATTTTAGTGGCCCTCCTCTGGACCTGCTCTAACAGGTTGTCGCGGTTTAACCTGGCAGGCAGCCAAATACCACGCAGCCGCTCACTCACTCCCCGCCCCCCCCCAGCAGGACGGGGAGAGAATCGGAAGGGTAAGAGTGAGAAAAACTCGTGGGTTGAGATAAAGACAGTTTAATAGAACAGAAAAAGGGAAAATAATAATGCTAATGATAAAATATACAAAATGAGTGATGCACAATGCAATTGCTCACCACCCGCGCTGACCGATAACCAAGTAGCGATCGGTACTTCCTGGAACATGCCTACCATTCATATACTGAGCATGATGTCACATGGTATGGAATACCCCATTGGCCAGCTGGGCTGGCTGTCCTGGTTATGTTCCCTCCCATCTTGTGTACCTAGCTGTCCTGGTTTCGGCTGGGATAGGGTTAAATTTCTTCCTAGTGCTGTGTTTTGGATTTAGTATGAGGAGAATGTTGATAACACACTGATGTTTTCAGTTGTTGCTAAGTGCCCTCCTAGTCCAAGGACAGCTCCCATGCTTACTGACTGAGCTAGTGACCCAGGCAAGTGGACCACCATGGAGAGAGGTATCCAGTACCTGAGAGAATTAGCTGTGCTGGAAGTGATTTATGATGACCTGAACAACGAGCAGTTATCCAAAGACCCAGATGAAGTCAAATGCACCCGACCCATGTGGCGGAAGTTTGTACGGAGCGCACCAGCATCACATGCAAACTCATTGGCAATAATGACCTGGAGAGATGGGGAGGAACAAACAGTGGATGAACTGGCTGGCCAACTCCGGCAATATGAAGAAAGTCTCTCTTCCTCCCTATGGGCCTGTGTCTCTGCTGTGGAGAAACTGTCTCAGAAGGTCCAGCAACTCAAAGAGGATATGTCCTGCTCCCCCCCTGCACGGGCCAGTGTCTCAGCCATTAGGAGCAAGCGTCCCTCTGCTCAAGAGAGGAGACATCGTGGGTACACACCCCGGGGCACCCTGTGGTTTTACCTGCGTGACCACGGAGAGGACATGAGGAAGTGGGATGGAAAACCTACCTCAGTCCTACAGGCACGGGTACATGAGTTGCAAGGGAAAACAATCACAAAAGGGGGTTCTTCCAGGAAAACTGCTGCTCCAGTCTCCAGTGAGTTGCCCAGACAGAGTAGAAGGGCTGATTCCACTTCCGACCTTAACAAAGGGACTTCTGACTCATACTTACAAGAAGTGGATAGCGAATATGATGACCAGGACTAGAGGGGCCCTGCCTCCAGCCAGGTGGAGGAAAGGGACAACCGGGTTTACTGGACTGTGTGGATTCGATGGCCTGGCACATCAGAGCCACAAGAATATAAGGCTCTCGTAGACACCGGTGCGCAGTGTACCCTGATGCCATCAGGCTATAAAGGGGCAGAACCCATTTGTATTTCTGGAGTGACAGGGGGATCCCAAGAGTTAACTGTATTGGAGTCCGATGTGAGCCTAACCGGGAATGAGTGGCAGAAGCACCCCATTGTGACTGGCCCAGAGGCTCCGTGCATCCTTGGCATAGACTACCTCAGGAGAGGGTATTTTAAGGACCCAAAAGGGTATCGGTGGGCTTTTGGTATAGCTGCCCTGGAGACGGAGGAAATTAAACAGCTGTCCACCTTGCCCGGTCTCTCGGAGGATCCTTCTGTTGTGGGGTTGTTGAAGGTCCAAGAACAACAAGTACCAATTGCTACCACAACAGTGCACCGGCGACAATACCGCACCAACCGAGACTCCCTGATCCCCATCCATGAGCTGATTCGTCGACTGGAGAGCCAAGGAGTGATCAGTAAGACTCGCTCACCCTTCAACAGTCCCATATGGCCAGTGCGAAAGTCCAATGGAGAGTGGAGGCTAACAGTAGACTACCGTGGCCTGAACGAAGTCACGCCGCCACTGAGTGCTGCCGTGCCGGACATGCTGGAACTTCAATACGAACTGGAGTCAAAGGCAGCCAAGTGGTACGCCACCATTGATATCGCTAATGCATTCTTTTCCATCCCTTTGGCGGCAGAGTGCAGGCCACAGTTTGCTTTCACTTGGAGGGGTGTCCAGTACACCTGGAACCGACTGCCCCAGGGGTGGAAACACAGCCCTACCATTTGCCATGGACTGATCCACACCGCACTGGAACAGGGTGAGGCTCCAGAACACCTGCAATACATTGATGACATCATCGTGTGGGGCAACACAGCAGAGGAAGTTTTCGAGAAAGGGGAGAGAATAGTCCAAATCCTTCTGAAGGCCGGCTTTGCAATAAAACGAAGTAAGATCAAGGGACCTGCACAGGAGATCCAGTTTTTAGGAATAAAATGGCAAGATGGATGTCGTCAGATCCCAACGGATGTGATCAACAAAATAACAGCCATGTCTCCACCAACTAGCAAAAAGGAAACACAAGCTTTCTTAGGCGTTGTGGGCTTTTGGAGAATGCATATTCCAAATTACAGTCAGATTGTAAGCCCTCTCTATCATGTGACCAGGAAGAAGAATGACTTCAGATGGGGCCCTGAGCAACGACAAGCCTTTGAACAAATTAAACAGGAGATAGTTCAGGCAGTAGCCCTTGGGCCAGTCCGGGCAGGACAAGACGTGAAGAATGTGCTCTACACCGCAGCCAGGGAGAATGACCCTACCTGGAGCCTCTGGCAGAAAGCACCAGGGGAGACTCGAGGTCGACCCTTAGGGTTCTGGAGTCGGGGATACAGAGGATCCGAGGCCCGCTACACACCAACTGAGAAGGAGATATTGGCAGCATATGAAGGGATTCGAGCTGCTTCGGAAGTGGTTGGTACTGAAGCACAGCTCCTTCTGGCACCCCGACTGCCGGTGCTGGGCTGGATGTTCAAAGGGAGGGTCCCCTCTACACATCATGCAACCGATGCTACGTGGAGTAAGTGGGTCGCACTGATCACACAACGGGCCCGAATAGGAAACCCCAGTCGCCCAGGAATCTTGGAGGTGATCACGGACTGGCCAGAAGGCAAAGATTTTGGAATATCCCCAGAGGAGGAGGTGACGCGTGCTGAAGAGGCCCCACCATATAACAACCTACCAGAAAACGAGAAGCAATATGCCCTGTTCACTGATGGGTCCTGTCGCCTTGTGGGAAAACATCGGAGATGGAAGGCTGTGGTATGGAGTCCTATACGCCAAGTTGCAGAAACTGCTGAAGGAGAAGGTGAATCGAGTCAGTTTGCAGAGGTAAAAGCCATCCAGCTGGCCTTGGACATTGCTGAATGAGAAAAATGGCCAGTACTTTATCTCTATACTGACTCATGGATGGTGGCCAATGCCCTGTGGGGGTGGTTGCAGCAGTGGAAGCAGAACAACTGGCAGCGCAGAGGTAAACCCATCTGGGCTGCCGCATTGTGGCAAGATATTGCTGCCCGGGTAGAGAACCTGACTGTAAAAGTACGTCACGTAGATGCTCACGTACCCAAGAGTCGGGCCAGTGAAGAGCACCAAAACAACCAGCAGGTGGATCAGGCTGCCAAGATCGAAGTAGCTCAGGTAGATCTGGACTGGGAACATAAAGGTGAATTATTTATAGCTGCTGTTAGTCTCCACTCTCCATTAGACTTTCGCACTGGCCATACGGGACTGTTAAAGGGTGAGCGAGTCTTGCTGATCACTCCTTGGCTCTCCAGTCAGCGAATCAGCTCATGGATGGGGATCAGAGAGTCTCGGTTGGTGCGGTATTGCCGCCGGTGCACTGTTGTGGTAGCGACTGGTACTTGTTGTTCTTCAACCCTCAGCAACCCCACAACAGAAGGGTCCTCTGAGAGACCGGCCAAGGTGGACAGCTGTTTAATTTCCTCCGTCTCCAGGGCAGCTATACCAAAAGCCCACCGGTACCCTTTTGGGTCCTTAAAATACCCTCTCCTGAGGTAGTCTATGCCAAGGATGCACGGAGCCTCTGGGCCAGTCACAATGGGGTGCTTCTGCCACTCATTCCCGGTCAGGCTCACTTCGGCCTCCAATACAGTTAACTCTTGGGATCCCCCTGTCACTCCAGAAATACAAATGGGTTCTGCCCCTTTATAGTTTGATGGCATCAGGGTACACTGTGCACCGGTGTCTACTAGAGCCTTATACTCCTGTGGGTCTGATGTGCCAGGCCATCGAATTCACACAGTCCAGTAAACCCGGTTGTCCCTTTCCTCCACCTG